>NC_138780.1:144079881-144607381 GCF_965119305.1 Pelophylax lessonae | reverse complement strand
TGGGTGACAAAACACTCATTAACTCACTTGCTTGCCAATTCACCCCCAGGTGGGAGGTTAGGGATGGTCTCAGTGGCTAATGTACGCATCACGTGGACTAAGTCTGGCACACCTTCTTCACCCTGCTTCTTTATGATCTCTAGGAATTAGAAGTACTTGTTTTGTAAGTGCTATTCAAATTCAGCCAACAGTGTATAGCTTCACCAATATTTTAGCAAGCACAATGGAATTTAAGGTTTAAAAAAAAAAAACAAAGTATATTTTGAAATCACATCAAACAATTTATTTTGTATAATTTCAAGAGTGTGTATGTAGAATTGAAAGCATGCTTCACTTTACCACAATAAAATGCTTCAAAATGTTTGAATTTGTGTTGCATAATATTCTTCTAAAAAATTTAGAATTCAGACAACCCACACCTAAATACTTGAAAATCCTACCCAATAAAGCACACCAAAACATGCTTAGATTTTACACATTCCTTTGTGGTGTTTGTTTTTGAATAAAATGCAAAGATCTCAGATTTGGTTTGCCAAATTATTTTATTGTAGTAGAATTATAACATCTAAATCAAGTCTACAAGATTTTCTTGCTGAGATTAAGCTATACAAAAATAAAAATAAATCTTATCTAGACAATTTACATCCTTAAAGTGGATTACAAATCACATAGGTCTCCACCAGACAATTACATTAGTGAAGAAAGCCAAGGATACAATCTGCATATTACAGAGTACAATTAAAATAGGAATTCCAAATAAAAAAATTGTCATAACTGCCACCTACCTTTTATCATTAATGATTATTCTTACAGTGTAAGGGCCATACTTGCATTGAAAATTTTTTTACACTCAAAACATTTTAGCCAAGATATAAATTCAGGGGGAGGCATAACCGTGACAGTCAAAATAATAAAGCCATTCTGAACAGTCATGTGTGGGGAATAAAAGTTAAATACTGCCTCTAATGCCTGAGTCACACTTTTGGTTTTCAGGTTAGTCAACAACTGTAACATTGCCTGTTATACACAATGAAGGTATCAACTCTCATACCAAACAATGCTATCAATTTCTCAGGTGAACGTCTATTTAGACCTATCTGATATTAAATATTTGTCTTATGAACACTGGAGGGATCATCTATCAATACTATTACTTTGTTTAGCTTGACTTAGCACCTCAATGGATTGCAAGCAACAGCCATATAGGTCAGTGGTCCCCAACCCTGGTCCTCAGGGCCCACTAACAGGCCAGGTTTGCAAGATAACTGAAATACATCCCAGGTGATACAATTTGCTGCTCATTGATTACAGTATTCTAGTCTGCATCTCCCTAAGGTAATACTTAAAATCTGGCCTGTTAGTGGGCCCTGAGGACCGGAGTTGAGGACCACTGATATAGGTCATGCCAATACTTACAATGGAGCTTCAGGGTAGAGAAAAAGAAGCTAAACAGATGGTCTATGGCAGGTTTCCAGTGTTTGTGTATACAATCAGATGGAGTGGCAGTGAGTTTGAGGAAAGCACTTAAACTTTACTGAGCCAGTCCACCTTGATTCTTCTCTCAAATTACACAAAACGTTCTACATTGTAGTCAAGAGGTTTCTCCAATTGAATGAAGATAATCAGCACAAGGAAATATAGACTATGATATGGAATAAGCGATGGCAGACAGCACCACAAAAAAAAAAAAAAATAAATAAATAGCCATGCCAAGTAAAAATAAATTCCATGCGATTTTACTCATTAAATATGGGTGTTTGGTGGTGGGATTTGTAAAGTGTATAACTATTAAGGCCCCCCTCAGACCATTGGTGTGTGTTACATGTAGTAACAAGAGTTAACATGCACCTTAAATGGCAAAAAAAAAAAAAAAGACATGACCCTTATTTTTAATTGTACACTACAATAAAAGGCATGCACATTGCCCGCTACTGTAATTGTGTGTGTGTGCTTTTCTAAATAGTATTGCACTGCACCACACAATTTGCATAAATGGAGCATTGCCACAACACACATCTGAAGGAGCCCTAAAAGACCCTTAAATATGTGTGTACGTATATATAAAAAAAAAATCTTAAAGGCTTACTTTGGTTGAAATAAAACTTTTTTTCATAAATGTGCACAGATGTCTTTGAAGTCTCCCCAAAAGTCAGACTGAAATGGAGCTTTGAAATCCTCCAAGTTCAGATGAACTTGCACAATTTCAAAGCCGTGTTCAGTGTGAACGAGGGCTAAAAGACAATTGCCATCTTAAATGTAGCTTGCCTGTAGGTTTAATTCACTGAACCAATTCCATTATAGATTTAAATTTTCTCTTCAAATACGAAAAAAATAATTTCATAGGTTTGGATTTTTAATGGAACAGAAATGTAACAACTGAAAATCTCATAAAATTGTAAATCCTCAAAACACACCAGTCAAAATGTATCACTGTTTGATGGATATAACTTGAGTGGTAATCCTTGTGTATTTGCTAGATTATATTTATTTTTATATATATATATATATATATATATATATATATATATATATATATATATATATATATATATATATATATATATATATATATATATATACACACACACACACACACACACACACACACACACACACACACACACACAGTATATATGCAAAATCATTTGAATAAAAACACGTAACTGCCTTCCAAACTTTCCTGTCATAGTCAGTTCTGACAGTCAACTAACGCACATTCCTACTGGCCCATCACTATGATGGACAGCATAAGGCAAAAAAGGTACAGGCAAGCTTCAGCACAGTTAGGAGTTTATTTCTTAAATTTTAGTTACCAAAAGTAAACTTTACATTTCACTGAAAGCAGAGTTTGGGCCTCAACTAGCTATATTAATCTGGAAAACTGCTGTAGCAAGATTTAATTCAAGATTAATTGTGCACAGCTGATTGGAAAAAAAAACGACATTTTAAATTGACCTGGCCCAGGAAGTAAACAGCACCAAATTCACTGCTTTGCACAGGTTTGGATTAACCCCCCCCCCCCCCCCCCCCCGTTTTAACAATTATACTGAACAGATTTAGACTTTCATGGACAACATACAGTATGAGATATTACAGAAGTGCAGCTTTCACGTGATTGTTTTCTTAAGCCCACATATGGTAAATGTGCATTCTACAAAGTAGCAGCATCCATACATCAAGATGTTGGTAAAAATTTAGTAGTAGTGTGCAAATGTCAGTTTCTGTGAAAAGCAGCATAGAAAGTATTTAGCAAACATACTTGTAGACATATGCAATGCTATGTGCTGCAAATTTCTGTGAAATACCTCAGTAAAGATCGTGTTATGAACTCACACTAAAAAAGGACCTCTCAAAGTGGCGAAGGAAGGCAATAGTGGAGAACAAAATTCATTAAACACAACCTTCTTACTTTTTTGTTGTATATTACCATTACACGTATGTACATCACTAGGTAGTGTGAGATCAAACCTAAAAAAAAAAGTGTCAATAAATGTGTACTGCTACTTTTGCAGCCAAGTCGGGATAACCCCTACTTTAGGATTTGTTACATGCCCCATTTACATAGCACAGCTTACCTTTTTTACATGCACCATTCTATAATGTCCAGCAATCAAAAATTCTACTTAATTCTCATTATGAGGGGATTGGGAAGCTGTGTTTACTCAAACATTATCTGTACAATGCAGACAGATCATCATCAATTGTATCATGTTTTTAACATAGTCTGAAACACCCCCCCCCCTTTCTGTTCAACAGATACCAGTAAGAGACCAAAAGTATGTATCGGGCTTTAGAGGCTAGGCTTCTTGAATTGTATGTCAACTAGGACAGACTTGGGATACAGGCACTGACACTGTTCAGAAAACCTTGCAGTCAGCCATGACACCTTCTCCTGAGATGAATCTAAAAAAGGTATTAAAATCTTTTAGGCATGCTGTGTGAATGAGAACACACAAAAGTGGGGTTTTCTGAAATTTGACTGCAAGTGTGAAAATACACCTTAAGGCAGCAACTAAGGATACAAAAGATTCGATTTTTTTTAGATTGTTGACTGACACCGCCAATTTCTTTTATTGTTTGTTGTTTTGATTGATCCAACGGCTTGAGTACCTTTGATTCACTAATTTGGATAATGCGGATTACAAGTTCTAACTAGATCTGAATACTTTCTTGCATGTTTGTGCCCGGTCACTAAGGCCAGCCATAGATGATGCGATTTTGCAGGAAATAAAAAAAAAAAAAAAAAAGAAGATTTCACCCTATTAATAGCAGAGCTTTTGTGGTTTCCTGGCGGGGAAGGCACATGGAGCCTTCCCTGCCAGGAAAATAGTGATTACTGCTAGTGCCTATGGCCACAGGCAATAATCGCATGTAAAAATCTGACATGCTGGTTGTACCCAAGTTGACTGAAGGGTACTTGTGTACAGTCAGTCAGCCAGCTGAACCACGTGAGATTCGAACCATCTGTTTTATTTGAAGTCGCTTGAGCCTGGTATCAATTTTGGATTAAAGCAGCATTAAACCAGCAGATTTAGATACACTAATAAGAGCAAATTAGCTCACACTGCTGGTAAACAGCTAGTGCAAAAGTTTTTTTTTTTTTATTAGGATTAAAGGTTTTACATGAATAGATATAAGCTGATCAGTAAATGGCTTGTCTCAACACACTATAACTGCTACATTTGCAGCATGACTTGTTCTGTTACAGACTTGCAATCATATGAAAATAAAAGAAAGCCTAAGAAAAGAAAACTAATGCAAGTTTGCCTCCCTTACACGGAGGACCTGGGAATGGCGCGTTCTCTGCGTAAATGTAATTTAAAGTAGCGGATCACCTTTTTATATTTTCTCATACTGTCCGCTTTTGGTTCTCCGCACTTTTGTGTTGTAATGACAAACCTGTTGTTTCATGAATCTACATATTTGCCTGTTGCCTGTATTGTATTCTTTAAATAAAAAATTTGAAAAAAAAAAAAAAGAAAACTAATGCAACCATCACATCGAAGAATTGGTAAGCTGCAATGTAATGTTTGCTTTTGGGTTTAATACCATTTTAAAGACCCCATTGAACTAAAAAAACACTTCAGGTTTAGCACCTGTGACAGTACACCAAGTCATTACCTTTATTTTTCTCAGGGCTCCCATGGGGTTTTATTTGCATGCAATTACCCAGGTCTACGCCACATACTACAGCCATTACAAAGGGTCTGAATTTTTCCAGATAGGAGTACTTTTTAAATATTGAGGATACAGTGAGAGAAACTGAACTCCAACCCAAGGTAGAAAAGTGCAAAACTATAAAATGTTGTGGAATATTTCAGAAAATGAAGTCATCAGCCTCTGCAGACTTACCCTTTAAAAAGGACATGGACTCCAAGCACACAAGTGACAGTAATGGCGATAGAAGTGCTCCTTTAAACAAACAAAATACTTGCAGCTGGGAAATACTCAGGGGTCTTCAAACTATGGCCCTCCAGTTGTTCAAGAACTACAATTCCCATCATGCCTAGTCATGTCTGTGAATGTCAGTTTTACAATGCCTCATGGGATGTGTAGTTCTGCAAGAGCTGGGAGGGCCATAGTTTTAGGATCCCTGGTGTAAACACTGGTCAGGTTGTTTCTGCCAAAACAGAACTGGTGAGTGGGCACAGCACTAATTCGCACACTCTGCCAAAGTATGTCAGCCTCTTTAATAAAAGCCATGTGACCAGTGGCAGTGCAATAGTCAAAAGAACACTGTGCTTTAAGGAAGGCAAGTATTTTATAGCTGCAATTAGCCTTTATATGCTTAATGGAGCACTGCAGTGACCAAAGCTTGACTTAACTATAGCGCTTACAGCATCAAGTAACGTCTGTATGCAGTATTTACAACACTGTTTAAGGATATCTAAATCCCCCAAGAACAAAAGCAAATTTTAAAGCAAAGCAGTCTTTATATATGTGGTGGCTGTATTTGTTTTCATTTTTCAGGCCAAGAACATTTTCAGCAAGTTCAACAAAGACCAGTGGATCTTGCCAGAAATACTATTCTAGTCACTTCCTGCAAATTGAACTAAAAGCACAAAACATAGTTAGGCTAGTAACAGAAAAAAAAAAAAAGTATAGAATCCAAAGAAAGTGGGTATAACATGACCCCAGACGATAATGCAATTTTAAAAAGTATCAAATTTGATTGCACTCAATACAAAATTAACTACAAAAATCATTAAGGGCCCTTTCACACGGGCGATCCGATCAGATCCGCCTGTCAGTTTTTTAGGCGGATCTGATCGGATCCTCCATGCAGCTCTATGGGGCAGCGGATGTCAGCGGAGACACCTCCGTTGACACCCGCATCCGATCCTGTGCGTGAAATCTGGACGGATGGAAACCCTATTTTTCCATCCGTTCAGTAATCGGATCGGATGAGAGCGGACAAGCGGTCCGCTCTCACCCAATCCCCCATAGAGGGCAGCGGGGGCTGAGACACCTCCCTCTCCGCTCTGCAAGCGGAGACGGAGCTGTCATCCGCCGGCTCAGCGGGGATCGATCCTACGGAGGCGGACCGTGTGAAAGAGCCCTAAATCCCTCCACCTATTACCACTATAATAATGTTGTTCTAATAACATCAGCACACACTAGGGCCCATTGATAGCAAATAATTGAGGTATAGCTTGTATTCTATACCTGATGGGACAGCTGTCATGTAGAGAGCTCAGCAGAGCAATATCAATCTACATTGCAAGTATTTAGCAGTAGAGACAACCTCATAAAACACTGTTAGGATCGGGGGGAATTTTTCTAATCTCAGTATCATGATGGAGAGTAAGGTAGTCTAATGGATAGAAAGGTCCACCCGTGTGGGATCCATAGGAATGATAACATCCCCTGCAGGAGATCAAAGTGTCCATTAACTTGCCAGACTTACAGATTACTGTTCGGATCAGGGGGTATTTAAGAAATCTCAGTATCAAGATGGAGAGTAAGGTAGCCTAATGGATAGAAAGGTCTCCCCATGTGAGGTGTGGGTAACAACAGGTTATCAGTTCATCTAGGAGTAGCATCTTAAGGAACTCAAGTGAATATTACAGTGGGATCCATAGAAATGATAACATCCTCTGCAGGAGATCAAAGTGTTCATTAACTTGCCAGACTTGCAGATAAGGACCAGACTGCTGGGGAATTATTCCCAAAGTGTGTGCAGGCATTGCTAGGAGCAGTGTTGATAAAAAGTAGACTGGGAGTTTGTGACAGTAGCTGTAATCAGCAGGGGAATATTTATTAGGGATCTCCGAAAAGACTTATGGTTCGTCAATTAACCATCCACATTGGGGGATCACTGTCGCCTGTAGTCATCATTCATAATGACATGTCTCCTTTTATTGCTATTCTTGATTACAATGTTGGGATTTTTTAGTTATAGGAGGGCCATACGTTCATCTTTAGATTATGTGAGGATTGTATATGCCAGTTTATCCTCTTGAGATCAGACTTTACGAGGTCTAAAAACATGCTTATCTATTTATTACTACTCAGTGATGGCATCTTAGTGGATCTTATCCTTAGATGAGCTTCCCTCTTCCACTTCTCGCTATATTCTTCGTCGCTAGAGTCAGAATAGGTATCAGCATTTTCCTCCAAGAGTTCCATTAGATGTTCTAGTGTCTCTTTCCTGCATGTTGCAGGCTGGAGTAGTCTTGGTTTCTATTCCACCAGATCTTTCATACAAGGAAGAGATTTAGGTCTTTATAAGACCTCAAATTCTGTCATTTAGTTGGTTGCTGAGAAAGTCCTTTTAGGTAGGTTAACGTGTTTTTCATTCAATTTAAATTTTGAGAGGTTTCTTATTTTAAAAAAGGTCTGTTATCTCCGTTGCCTAAACTCATTTCCTTCTGTTCCTGGATGATCTCCTTGTCCACTACTTTTGGGAGTTTCTTCCGTCGCCTTGTTGTTTTTATCCTAGGTTTCCCTGTTCTTGAGCAGTTTTCTTCAGGATACCTTCTTTCATGGTTGCCCCTACCTCCTCCTTTCTCTAAAAAAGTTATAGTCTTAGCAGGGTCACCTTCTCCACTTCCTGAAGAGGAGGTTCTATCTCTGGCCACTGTATAGTATCTGTGTCATGATCTACTCCTTCCTCTCCTTGTATTGCGGTCAAAGATGGTACCCCGACTCCAGTCTTCCAGGTTCCTTTTGAACTTGGTCTGTTTAGTTGCCCTCAAGTTCTTTTGCACCTACTCAACTTCTTTTCTCAGAAGGCTGCAAGTCTGATAAAACTTAGAATTTTTGTAAAATCTTACCTGTAAAATTTCTCCGAGTCCTCCGACAGTCGCCGCCACTTCATATTCATCACTAATGGGGGTTATTGACCTTTGCTCCGCAGGAGTAGCTAGGCAACAAAATTTGTTAATATCAAAGCTTTTTGCATATCCCACCCCTAGGGGGTGGTCCCCTCAGTCAATACCTCCCTGCTTCCTGCATTCCCAACTCAGTTTCAGTAGCATAGCAGTAGAGTACTGAAACAAACCCCAAACGAGGGGCGGGGGCGGCGACTGTCGGAGGACTCAGAGAAAGGAATTTTACAGGTAAGATTTTACAAAAACTCAGTTTTCTCTTACGTCCTCCGACAGTCGCCGCCACTTCATGTTCATCACTAATGGGGACGTCCCATAGCAGTGTAGACATGAGGGGTGGGAAAAAACGCAGCCGCGCCTAAAGCAACGCAGTACCCACATCAGAGAAAAAGGAACCATACCAAAGTAAGAAAACCAACTGGGCAACAGGAAAAAAACATGCTCAACAGGAGCAACAACCCAGGAAAACAAGTAACCTAGGGATAAAGACATCCCAACAGCCAAGGACCCAAAAACAAGGGACCCTAAGGCACTGCCACACTAAGAACTTTGCGGCCAAAGGAAGCATCCGCCGATGCCTGAACATCCACCTTGTAGAATTTGGAGAAGGTGTGAACGGACGACCAAGTCGCCGCCTTACACACCTGGGCCACAGAAGCCCGATGATGACAGGCCCAAGACGTACTCAGATCTGGTAGAGTGCGCCTTCACAGGTACGGGAGGAACCTTCCCCTTCAAAGCATAGGCCTGCTCAATGGTCTGTCTGATCCAATTGGCGATGGTAGAAGCCGACGCCGCCATGCCCTTCCGAGGTCCCTCAGGAAGGACGAATAGGGAATCCGACTTGCGAAAGGATTTAGTCGACGACAGGTAAACCCTGATCGCCCGAACAACATCCAAGGAATGTAAAGCCACCTCCTTCGGATGTTTTGGCCTCGCGCAAAGCGAAGGCAAGACAATGTCCTCATTGAGGTGAAATTCCGAGATCCTCTTCGGAAGAAAAGACAGTTTAGGTCGCAAGACCACCTTATCCAAGTGAATCACTAAATAAGGAGAGCTGCAGGACAAAGCTGCCAGCTCTGACACCCTGCGAGCCGAAGTGATCGCCACCAAAAACACAACCTTCTTGGACAACAGAGGCAACGAGATCTCCCTGATCTTTTCAAAAGGAGCATGTTGCAACACGGACAGAACAAGGTTCAAGTCCCATGGAGGCAAAGGCTCCCTCCTAGGAGGGACCAGGGGTCGCACCCCTTGAACAAAGGTGCTAACCAAGGAGTTAGACGCCACAGGGCGTTGAAAGAACGGCCAGCGCAGAAATCTGACCCTTAATCGTGGCCAACGCCAAACGCTGGTCCACGCCCGTTTGAAGGAAAGCCAACACTCTCGATACCGAATATGAGCGAGGAGAATACCCCCTGGACTCACACCAGGCAAAATACGCCTTCCAAGTACGATGGTAAATCTTCCCCGAAGAGGCTTTTCTAGCCTTGATCAAAGTAGGAATGACCCCTATCCTTCAGGACCTGGCTTTCAACAGCCAGGCTGTCAAAGCCAGCGACTGTAAAGCAGGATGGAATATCGGCCCTTGAGACAGGAGATCTTCTCGAAGAGGCAGACGCCACGGAGCGTCGACCGCCAGATTCACGAGATCTGCGTACCAAGACCGGCAAGGCCAGTCTGGCGCCACCAGAATCACCGTGTGCGGTTCCGCGGCCAACCTGCGAAGGAACCTGGACAGCAGCTGAATCGGTGGAAAGGCATACATCAGACGATACTGATGCCAGGGCGCCACTAACGCGTCTGATGCGTCTGCCCGAGGATCGCGCGTCCTTGCCACGAACCTTTCCACCTTGTTGTTTAGACGAGACGCGAACAGGTCCACATCTGGCGAACCCCACTTCGCGCACAACATCTGGAAGACATCCGGGTGAAGGGACCATTACCCCTGGTCCAAGGTCTGGCGACTCAGATAATCCGCCTGCCAGTTTTCCACCCCCGGAATGTGAACTGCCGTTATCGCCGGGACGTGCGCCTCTGCCCAAGACAGAATGTCGGCCACTTCCCGAGCCACGCAGGCACTCCTGGTGCCCCCTTGGTGGTTGATGTAGGCCACCGCTGTGGCATTGTCCGTCTGCACCCGAACCGGACGGCCCTGTAGCCTGTCTGTCCAACGCAGAAGGCAGAGAGCTATCGCTCGCAATTCCAGAATGTTGATCGGAAGGGAGGATTCCTCCTCCGACCAAGTTCCCTGGGCGGACAGAACGCCCAGAACACCACCCAAGCCCGACAGGCTGGCATCCGTGGTGATCACCGTCCATGAGAAAGGGGGAAAAGACTTGCCCCCCGACACCGCCGGGGACCGGAGCCACCACAGAAGATCCCTTCTGGTATGATGACTCAAGGAGATCCGTAGATCCAGAGATTGCGGTCGCCCGTCCCACGCGGCCAGAATCTCCGCTTGGAGACCCCGCGTGTGAAACTGGGCAAAAGGGATCGCCTCGAAGGCCGAGACCATCAATCCCAGACACCTCATACACGTCCGGAGGGACGAGTACCGATTGTCCCTGAGGGACTTGACTTCGTCCTGAAGCATCCGGAGCTTGTCGTCCGGCAGGAAGACCTTCGCTTGAACAGAGTCCAGGATCATCCCCAGGTAGGGAAGACGAACCGACGGACACAGAGTTGACTTTGGAAAATTTATCGTCCACCCGAACTCCTGCAGAGTCTGCATCGTGATGGACAGGTCGTTCACCAGGCCCTGACTGGTCGCAGACCGAATCAGGATATCGTCCAGATACCCCAGGACAGAAATGCCCTGGGCTCTCAAAGCCAGAACCGGCGCAACCCGCGGAGCCGAAGCGAGACCAAAGGGTAAACGCCACGAATTGGTAATGATCCTCCGCAATGGCGAATCGAAGGTACCTCTGGTGACCCTCGAAAATGGGGATGTGAAGGTACGCATCCTTCAAGTCGATGGAGGCCATGAATTCCCCCGGAACCAGGGCAGCCACCACTGAGCGCAGGGATTCCATGCGGAACTTGCGAACCCGCACAAAGTGGTTCAGAGCTTTCAAGTCCAGAATCAGACGTACCTTGCCCTCCTTTCTGGGCACAGTGAACAGATTGGAATAGAACCCCCGAAATCTGTCCCGGTGAGGGAACCACCACTCCGAGCCCGCAGGTCCCGCACCGCCAGGTGCAGATCCTGCAAGCGCTCGCTCCGGAGATAGCTGAAGGTTTGAGGGGAAAAATCTGCTCGCCGGCCGAGAGAGAAACTCGATCTTGTATCCAGATCGAACGATTTCCTGAACCCACCTGTCCCTAATGCGGTCCAGCCAGGGTTAAAGAAAACCGAGCAAACGTCCCCCCACCCCAGAACTGGGTGAGGGCGTCCCTTCAGGCCGTATTATGGGCAGCGGACCCGGACTGGCCGGACTTCTGCTTACCTGTCCACGGCTTCTTCTGGGAGCCTTGGCCTTTGAAGGGTTTGCCCTTATAGTGCGACCGAAAGGCACGAAAGGACCCTTGAGAGGGCCTAAACGAGGTATTCTTCTTACCACGAACAAACCTATTCGTGTGAGATTGGGGCAAGAGAGTGCTCTTACCCCCAGAAATTTCCTTTATCAGAGTATCCAAAGAATCGCCAAAAAGGCGAGATCCCGCGTAGGGCAAATTAGCCAAAGTCTTGCGAGAAGGTTGGTCAACAGACCAACATTTCAGCCATATCAGGCGACGGTTCAATACCGCCACACTTGAAAGACGCGCAGCCAAAGGGACTAAATCTAAGTCCGCATCACACAAATACATGACACCCTGATGAATTTGATCCACCATAGCCATAGTTGTCGGCGAGGCAGAGTCAGCCACCAGGGTGCGCCTGAGCACCTGCGTCCAATCCGCAATAGCCTGGGCTGCCATAATGGAAGCAAAGATAGGCTTCAGCATAGAACCAGCAACTGTATAAGCATGACGGGCCAGAGACTCCAATCTCCTGTCCGTAGGGTCCTGAAACACCGGGGTATCCTCAGCAGGGATCGCAGTGGATTTATTCAAAACCGCCACCGCGTGATCCACCTGAGGCGGCACACACCAACGCTCATCAGTGGTGGGTGTAAATGGATAACGCAGCTTGAACCTACTCGGCACAGCAAAAGGTTTCTTTAAATTGCGCCATTGCTCATCAACCGCGCGGTGAAATTCCGCAGAGCAAGGAAAAACTTGCGACGTTTTGCGTTTCCTTTGCGTCCCATAAGAGGACATCAAAGCAGGAGGACATGGTTCATCCTGCAAATGCAGCGTTTGCTTGATAGAAGCAACCAACTCATCCATGAGTGCAAGCTCTTCAGACGAGCCAGGGGGAGAATTATCAACCCCTTCTACCTCAGCCTCCCCCTCAGACCCAACAAGGTCTAGAGATGAGTGAGACCCTGAGAAGGGCACTCCAGCCATAGCAGCCCCATCGCCCTCTGAATCAGAGGAAATAGACACTCTGGGCCGTTTGGTGGATCGATCAGCCACCAGCATCTGCACCTGAGCAGCCAAGTTCACCACAATAGTAGCCAGATCAGCCCCCTCGGGGGATGCAGCAGCCCCTTGGCCCCCCACCAAGGTGGGAGGAAACTTGCAATCCTGAGAATCCATGCCCCAGCAAAAGTAGAAAAAAAGGAGTACTGCCCCTTTAAGACCGCGGCGAGCGTAGCCCACCGCACCCTACTGAATACACCGACCCCCACAGAGATCAGAACACTGGGCAAGGAATACAGGAAAAGGAAAGGTAAAAACCTGGAGAGATCACACAGGCTGCTGCCACCGATCGCTGTCCCAGAGCAAAAGGAAGTGATGCAATGACTGACCGCCCTATAAAGCCTATGCAAGGCTACACAAACATGGCCGCTCGGCTGAGGATTCCTTAGGCAAAGAGAAAATGGCGCTGACATGTGGCCTGATCGATCGCCGCCAAAATGGCGGCGTTTGGCGCCAAAACGCTGCGCCGTACCCACACAGGACCGGTCACCATAAATTCTTCGCAAAAAAATGGCGGGCCGCAGTAGCGATCGCCGCACCGCATGTCTAAGTCCAGACTGCTTCATGCATGCACACAGCAGAGCGGGAAAGCCCCCCCCCCCCCGCAGCCCACAGACAGGCAGCTATTCCACACAGGAATCTGACAGGGAGCTCAGCATTTACACAGACATGCAGGGTCACACAGTCCCAGACTGACACCCAAATAGACAGGTCCCCACATAAATTTACACTTACCAGTCCGGATGGCGTGGGGAGCCTTCTCCAGCGACCAAACCGCTGCACTGAGGACAGGGAGTGTCGCATCCAGGACGCAGCGGAAACTGCGGTGCGAAACCGCAATGGCGTCCAGTGAGGTAGCCACCTCACAGATAGCATCCCTGCAGCGAACAGGGATGGGTCGTTCAAAATGCCAGGGAAACCTGAGCTGAACGCTCGATGGCAGGCTGGGAAGCCCCTGGCCCTGAACCCTGGGATCCAGGGTGGCCAGTCCGAGACCCAGCTCCGCATGATCATCTTCATCCGAAGAAGCTAACTAATGCTGAAAAATAACAGCTAAGTAAAAGAAAAGAGAAAAAAACAAAATAAAATCAAAAAGAGAATAGAGGCTGAGACTGAGAGCCCCAGCATAGAAACAGCCTGCTACTCCTAAGCTAGGCATTAGAAACTGAGTTGGGAATGCAGGAAGCAGGGAGGTATTGACTGAGGGGACCACCCCCTAGGGGTGGGATATGCAAAAAGCTTTGATATTAACACATTTTGTTGCCTAGCTACTCCTGCGGAGCAAAGGTCAATAACCCCCATTAGTGATGAATATGAAGTGGCTGTCGGAGGACGTAAGAGAAATTTAGATTCATCTTATAACAGATGCAATTGATTGGTACTTTCAATATATTTATTGTTTTCCTCAAGTTGAACTGTTTCTTCAGTGATCAGCTGCATGATTTATACTCCTCTTTTGAGCATGTCGCTTTCCATTTGTCCAGAAATCTTCTGTAAATGCTCAGAGGGGACTACGCTTTCTCAAAGTCCCCTTGGGATCATTTGATGTTAATTGTATAATCTTGATATTTCTTGAAATATCACCCCTGATCCAAACAGTTTATTATGAGGTTGTCACTACTTTGAGGGTACAGAATTATGCTAAATACTTACGATGTAGATTGATATTGCTCTGCTGAGCACTCTACATGACCGCTGTTCTATCAGGAATAGAAGACAAGCTATACCTCACTTGTTTTGTGTGCCATCAATGAGCCCCTAGTATGGGCTGATTTTATTATAACATTATTATAGTGGTGATCGGTGGAGGGATGTAATGATTTTTGTAAAGTTATTTTGTATCGAGTGCAATAAAATTTGATACTTTGATATTGGATTATCGTCTGGGGTCACATACAAACTTTCTTTGGGTTCCATACCTTTTTTCTGCTGTAACTACTAGTCTTTTGGCATGTACACCCACCCTCCTCTGAGGTGGAATTGCAGATGCATAATTTTAGTCCCTCACTGATTCCCCTGCTCAAAGGCTGAGTCTGTTCCTTTTTTGTATTATAGTTAGGCTTTTGGCCAAGCTATCTTCTGTATACCAACGATTCACCCATCCCCCATGTTAACAGTGGTAAGGAGAGGAAGACATATTTGTAACCCAAAATCAGGTGAGCAGCCTAGAGACAGTCTTAGTTCCCTCCACAGATAAAGTGGCGTATGTGTAGTTCCCCAGGGACAGAAAGTGTTTTTTGCAGGATCACCAAGAAGAAAAAATAAATAAAAATCTAAAATTTTTGTTTTGGGGTGAAAATATTGACTGAACACTGCAGCATTTTAAGGATCTTCAAAGTTTCTTTGTGCCTTGTACAAGCATGTCCCAAGCAGCGAGGTAAATTTACTAGCTGAATTATCAGTTGTAGTGATTACCTGTATGTGCAAAACGAACCATAATCATTATTTAAAAAACGATTCAAAGAGGGGGAAAAAAAAAAAAAAAAACCCCAAACCTAAGATTCCTACGGTCTTCAAAAGCTGAGCGTTCCCCTCATTTCTAATAAAATTCCCTTGTAAACATTGCTGGACAACTGCAAATGTGACGTGGATTATAAATTAGTAATCTACTAGCAAAACCCATTTTTAATTAGATCAGTTCCAAGGTCAAAAAACTTGGTCATTTCTAAATTAATAGCATTCGTGACAATCCCTTTAAAATGAGAAAAAGTCAATGTAAACACTGATATTTTTAAGACCGTAACAGTGAAGGACCGTGTGAGTTTTACAAAGACCTTTCCATTATAACCAGGAAATATCAAAGGTCATTTCTACAAAAAACTGATTTCAGGTGGGTCATAAGTTGAATCACCTACCACTTTGTTGTCACTCAAACTCCTGTGGTAATTTTTGCCTAAAATTTGGCCCCTTCACAATTAGGCATAGAACTAAAATGCACTTTGCCAAAACACACTGCACTGCTTTGCTTTTCATTTATTTAGAAAGGCAACCAATAAAAGCAGTGGCAGGATATTTGTTACATTAGCCTATTCTAAATTAATGGCCAATACCCAAATGTGAAAAATACTGCACCACAACAGAGTTGATTTGTTGTACAGGTAGCCTTAAGTTGGCTATACAGTGAGTTTTTGTTTAGTAAGCAGGATGTAACAAAAAAAAAAAAAAAAGATGGCAGAAAGTTTTCCAACATGTCCCTTCATAGAAGTCAAGTAGACAATCAACTCTTCAAACAGGGAAGCGCGTACAGTAAAATTCAGCCGGTCCAATAGAAAACGACCAGCTTTAATGTGTCTGGCCTTTACTTGTCTATTATACATTATGGAAAATACCCCAGGAATGCATGATTTGGCTTTGTAACCATCTGAGGCAGTTGGAAGAACTGCAAAATCAGGTGGGGAAATCTAAACACTGGCTTCGCAGGTTATAAAAAAAAAAAAACACAACAGTATGCAGTAAAACTTCTCAGCTCCAAGTACAGTTGTCTGAATAAAATTGGAACTTTAAGTCTCTATTGAAATAAATAGAGACTGCCTAATAATAGAAGAAACATGATGAAAAAAAGGTTTGGTTATTAAAAATACAACATAAGGAATCTCACTCAATGTTTATACTATACCAAAATGATTATTAATCATACTGAAGATCACAATACAGCTGTGAATATTCTGTTTAATCTTTGTTACATTAGTGTCTATAAAAAATTTCTTTGGCCTATCTACCCTGACATTAATGCAGATCAGCATGTGCTAGGGTACTAGTGAGCTAGCCTTTAAATCCTTATGTAGAAATTACATAGTGATATGTGATTTAACATTGTCAGGAGACAAAGCTCATACCAAATAGAAAATAGTCCCCTTTTGAACTCCACATTTAAATGGCACTTGAAGGCATAAGAACAGAAGCAAAAAAAACACTATACAATAGGTTATTTATTTTGGTTAAATGATCCACCTTCTACTCTGCTTTCCAGGTATTTGTCCAATTCCGCTTCTCTCTTCACTGCCTCTGGTGACACTTTTGGAGCACTTGGAAAACAGATCAATATGACACTCATGTTGTCTCGGCTTCCCTAGAAAATGTAAAAATAAAAAAAAAAACTCCTTAATTGTTCAAATCTTTTATACCAGAATACTGTGAAAAAAACATTTTAAAAAAGGTAAACAGATGGTGTAAGCACTACTGGCTTTAAATGTATTAGTCCACTTCAACTACTACTACTAAAACACACAACGTAAAATAAGCTCTAGGTCAGTTCTACGAAATTATTGTAGACCCTAAAAATCAACTGGTGCATTAAACCGGTCACAAACCCAGGGAAAAAAAAAAAAAAAAGTTTTGGCAGAGAGCATAAGCATCCTTCTTTAGGCTCCATTCACACCTGAGCATATAGTTATCAAGGCATTTCTTTCTGGCGTTTTTTGCAGGTGTTTGAAGGCAGGCATTGACATCTTACAAAAACGTTTGTAATCTGCCAAAAAAGAAGCTCATGTACTTTGAGCACCAAGCAACAAAATGCTCACGTGTGAACAGGGGCTATTGAAATGAATGGGATTTTGCTTGTTGCGCATTTTGAGACTTCAGAGATGAGCCTTTTAGGAGCTGAAAAACACTCAGGTGTGAACAGGGCCTTAAAAATGGCAAGACAATATACTTAGTAGATTCAGATGTACAGGCAGCTGAAATTGTACAAAAGTTTCAAACCTTTCCTGTAAAAGTTGAGAACTGCATAAAACTTCAGCTCCCTACAGCTTGATCTACTGGTTATTTGGACATACCGTTTTCACTGAAGGCAATCCATACATACACATTTCTTTTCCATAGGCTTGGTCATCATTTTGTGACAGATTGAATTTAAATCTGATTAAATGAGAACAGCACTGGACTGTACATTTGTACTTTTCCAATAGTTTATGGAAAATTGGTTACTTTTTCTGGTCTTGGTTCCCAGAAATACTGCCTACAGACATTTCCTGGCTGCTACTGGCAGATTTCTATGGTTTAGTTCAATAAGGAGGGGTAAGCCACCGCATGGCACTTTAAGGGGCCTACAGGAGAAGTACAAATGTATTCTGTAAAACTGACCGTTACAGTCAGAGCCGCTGTAATAACAGTTCAACATTAGTACAGAAATCACCCCCCCACTGAGCTGTTGTGTTCTGGCAGGGGGTCGGACCTCCCACCAGAACACTCCGGTCAGCGCTTTCTGCCATTGGCTGAGAGCGCAGATTGGGAATCAGTCGGCTGCTGGTTTTCCAGCAAGCTCGTCTGACAGAAGCCAACTTTTGTTGGACCAGCTGACATACACACGGGCCGAATGTTGGCCAGTTTTTATTGTACAGGCCGATGTCTCCCGACATTTGGCCCATCATGTGCACTAGGCATTACAATGCAAGTCTGAGTCAGCACACTATGCAGTTAGCATCTTATCACTGAAAAGTTTGGAGGGCACCGGGGTAATATTTATCACCGATTACAAGGTGAGAGCCCGAGTCAAATTCCTACCTTGACTACTCTAAAGTCACACTTGCGAGTGAATGACCCCCAAACCCTGACAATTTAAATAGGTTCATTTAGATCGTAATTTGTCTTCTCTTCAGCAATACAATTGTGTTTGAACTTTGTCATTTGTCACACTTAGCTGCCCAGGAATACAGATGCACTGTACTATAAACCTGCCACACCAGCTTTGCTGAAGGAGACAGAGCCAGATTTAAAACGGTTATTTTGCTTGGTAAATGTCCCCCATTATGCTTTCTAAAAAATAAAGTGGATCTAAACCCCTTTTTTTGGGCAGAGCAATGAGGGTTTAGAACATTGGTCAGATTTTTTGAGGTGACTATTGTCATAGGACTGAAAGTGAAGGAAAATCGAAAGTTAGGAGCGGTCACCAGAAACAGGAAGAGTGAAAATTTTTTCAATTGGGACACCTGTTCTGGTGACAAAAGACTAAGCAAGCATTCCTCTCTGGAGAGATTTATTCCACTACGTATGTCCACATATGAAGAGTACATAATCTCCCCAATGGGATAGAGATGGCAAAAAACATTTTTACAAATACGCTTTAAGCCAATGTACTAGAAAAACAATTATAGTCTAGAAAAAAATGTACTGTACCTTGTATAGACAGGTGTCTACAATTTCGTTACAAACTTTTTCAAGGTCATCGGTAACTTCTAGTCTGGACCTTACAAAGTCGCACAGCTCCTCATTTCCCATGACATCCCAGATACCATCACATGCCAGAATTATAAACTGGTCATCCTCTTCTGACCGCTCAATTTCATAAACTTCAGGTTCAGGTGATACAAGCTGCTCTGTGGGGCCTTTTCCATGGACACATTTGTAATCAAAGTCACCTAGAGCCCTTGAAACTGCAAGTGAGCCATTTACACGCTGAATCATCACAGATCCACCAGCATTTTGTATACGCTCTTTCTCAAGTGGATTGCTCGGTTTGTGATCCTGTGTAAAGAAATGAACTTTCTTGCTTCTACAAAGTAATCCTCTTGAGTCTCCACAGTTGATAAAATAAATGTGATGAGGGGAAATCATAACACCCACTGCTGTTGACCCGCTTCTATCAGCACCATGTTTCTTCTCAGAAATGACTCTCATATGTTCATCAATTTGGAGAAAACCTGTTCTGATTCCATTTTTTACACTTTCCACAGACGGATGTCCATCAGTCCCTTTGAAATCCTGGTTGCTTGTGATGTGGTCTAGCAAATGCTCACAGCAGTATTTGGCAACCTGGGAACCAGCATGACCATCATATACAGCAAAGAACGACCACCCATCAAGTCCATTTGGCAAACCAATCACAGCCGTATGTGCATCTTCCATCTCAACCCGCCAACCTTGCATGCTACTAAGCCCATAACGCAGTGCATTACCATGCCCTTGGGCATTATGCTTTTCCATCTTTGGCTTGTCTAAAAATGCCCCCATTGTGTCTCAATTCTTTTAAACCTGTAGGGAGAAAAAAGAAAAAAATCTTCAGACACAAGTTTATTTGAATAGTATAAAAAGCTTTTATTTGAACTGAAAGCACATGTTGCTTTCCACTTAAACCTACCAACTCTGAAAACTCTAGGCCTGAGCACTCAGTCACAAGAAATAACTGATTTGGTCAGACTGCATATTCTATAGACCATTTAGGCTATTCAACCAAAATGACAGTCCCCCCTCTGCCTTATAAAATGAAAATCATCAAAAGTTCATGTTGAAACGAATGGGTTACGAACCAAAGGTTTAACGAAAGATAAGACAAAGACTACAGATGTTCAGACAAAAATGAACTAAACATCCTACAGTTTGAGAGAGTATATTTAACCCCTTAGCGCCGACAGAACGCAAATATGCGGCCTCGGCTTTAGGGGCTTGAACCTGGGTGATGCCTGCAGCTAGAGGCGTCACCCCGGTACTGTTAGGGCCCACGGACGGCTTTTTTGGTCGGCTTGCTCGGGTCTCCCGTCCCACCGACCAGCAGGAACATCTGTCAGCTGGCCGAAGATGCAAATTCGGCTCTGATTGGGTCTCCGATGTAAAAACCCGGAAGCGATGTCATGACATCACTTCCGGGTACTGGAGCCTTAAAAGGTGCCAGATTTTTTTTTTTTAAGACAGCAAAAAAAAAAAAAAAAAGACAGCCAAACTTGGAGTTTTGAATGCTTTTAAGTGCAGAGAAGGGATTTGGGGTCTTTTAGACCTCAATAAAGAGTACCTGTCACTGCCTATTACGGTCACAAGGAATGTGTACATTGCTTGTGACAGCAATAAAGTTGATCAAAACATTTTTTTTTTTTTAAATGAATAGTGAAATATAAAAAACATTAAGAACGTTTTTTTCTTAAAGAGCCCCGTCCCTCCTTGCAGAAACGAACGCATAGGCAAGTCGCGCCTGCATATGAAATCGGTGTTCAAACACACGTGAGGTATCGCTGCAATCCTTAGAGCGAGAGCAATTATAGCACAAGACCTCCTCTGTAACTCTATAGGCGACGCTTTAAAAATATTTTGACGGTTACCGGTTTAGACATTTTATAGTAACCACATTTGTTGCCATTCCAGGACTGTTAGCAATTTTAAGCATGACATGTTAGGCATTTATTTACTCAGCGTAACATCTTCCACAATATACAAAAAAATTGGGCTAACTTTACTGTTTTGATTTTGTTTTTTTATTTTAATTCAGGAAAGTGTATATTTCTTTCCAAAAAATTGCATGAAATTGAAAGATTGCTGCGCAAATACCGTGTGACATAAAATATTGCAACGATCGCCATTTTACCATTTTATTCTCTAGGATCTCTTCTTGGGAAAAAAAAAAATATATATATATATATATTTATTTGGGGGTTCTAAGTAATTTTCTAGGGGAAAAAAACGGATTTTAACTTGCAAGCAACATGTCAGAAAAAGGCTTAGGCTCAAAGAAACAGTACACCAATTTCTGATTTATACATGCTTCATTTATTATTTTTATGAAAGATTTGTGATTATTGCACATTAGTAAGAGGCAGCACCACACTTGAATATACGGCTACACAGAGCCAATGGTCACCTGCACTGTCTGCATAAGAACCTCCATGCACAGTACAAGTGAAAGTGAGTGTTCATTTTGCAGAAATCTTGTAAATCGATAATCTCCAGTCCTCTATACTGACTATTCTCAGTTACATTGGGGAGAATTAACAGATGGAGAAAAAAGATCCTTCGTTGAGTGATCTACTTCGTTTTTAAGCCCTGGCTGCGCTAGAGATGGCAGTGAGCAGGAGAGTTGCTACTGCTTGCTCCAGCACTCTGTCTGCCCCAGTCCACATTCCACAGAGAGAGAGAGAGAGGAAGTTAACACTGCATTTGCTGGGACCGAGGCTTGTATGCACAAGTGCGAAATCAGTTTCAAAATGGCGGCACAGAAGCAACATAGCACAAGTAGAATGGTGCCTACAAGGAAGACCATGCTGGACTATAAGGTATATACTAGCAAATATTTTTATAAAAAAAAGGGATCCCAATAAGGGATTTAAAATTTAATTTTGGCTAGGTAGGGTGAAATTCTCCTTTAACAGCCAGGCATATTGGCAGGAAAAGGAGCTTTCCCTGGCTATATAGAAGCTCTCCCAGTGTAGTGTGTTCAATGCCTGGGCAGAGGGGTATGTCAACTGATTTACTAGGAGACCGTTTCACATCCTGTACTCCAAGCCCAATCTGTAGGGGGTTGTGCGGCAGTTTTCTACCAAGGTTAGATGTCCTTTGCGCTTGCCCCCTACAGGAGGACACTAGGCAGGAAAAAGCTTGACTACGCCTATGGGCAGTCCCAGGGGGTATACACCCACTCAACTACAGGCACTCCGTTTTGTTACAAGCATTGTCAGAAGAAAGCCAACTCCACAGAAGTGGGTGCTGTGTCCGCCAATGAACATCCGAGAAATGGATTTTAAAGTAAAAAAAAAAAAAATTTTGTTTCTTGAAAGACACGGCTCCTTATTCTTCTTAACCATTGGGACGTCCCAAAGCAGTAGTAAACATAAGGGGGTGGGAAAAAAGCTGAAAAAAAAATTCCCAAGGCTAACTAACCATAGCCAACCAGGTAACATGGAGCTCAACCATAAACAACTGGAGCTCACTTGTAAAAAACAATACACCCTCAAAGAGGATCAGGTCCTCTAAGCAGTAGCCAGCAAAACCTTGCAGCCAAAGTATCCGCAGATGCCAACACATAGGAGGCATAAGCGCCCTAGTAGAGTGTTCCTTGACAAGGGAAAGAAGGAACCTGACCCCTGATGCAATAGGCCTCAGTCTGTCTGATTCATCAGGAAATGGTTGCAGAAGAAGCAGACAACCCTTTGTGAGGTCCGTCCGTGATAAGAGTGACTTGAGAGTCCATAGCTGCCAGGTACACCCTAATTGCCCAAACCACATCCAAGGAAATTTCCTTTGGATGTTTTGCCTGGGACACAGGGAAAGCAACAATGTCTTCATTCAAATAACAGTCAGAGAAGAACTTTGGAAGGAATGACGGACAGGGGTTCAATAGGATGGACGACAGGATAACACCGCCAGTTCCCACACCCTGGGCGCAGGGGTGATTAGCCACCAAAAAAGGCCACCTGAGTCAGCGCAAGCAGGGAAACCTCCTGAATATTTTCAAAAGGAGGCTTCTGTAGAGCTGAAAGCACCACATTAAGAACCCAGAGCGGCAACAAGGCCCGCACTGAAGGAACCAAATGTCTGACACCCTGAAGAAAGGTACACACCAGGGAGTTTGAGGCCAAAGGTCGTTAGAAAAAGACCGCCAAAGCAGATACCTGGCCCTTGATGGTACTCAAGACCATTTTCTGTTAAAACCCCCCGTTGAAGGAAGGTTAAGATCCGATCCACAAGGATGAACCCCCGAGAGACACTCACCGTGCAATGTATGTCTTCCTCGTATGATGGTAGATCTTCCTAGAAGTAGATTTCCTAGCTTTCAACAGTATAGGAATCACAGACTCAAACAAACCTACATCCTTCAGCACCTGCCGTTCAACAGCCGAGCCGTCAAAGCCAGCGAGTGCAAAGCAGGATGGAAGATTGGTCCTTGGGAAAGCAGATCCTCCCTGAGAAGAAGTCCCTAAGGAGCATCATCAGCAACCAGCCATACTAGATCGGCATACCAAGACCGACGATGTCAGTCTGGAGGGAATCCCTTCTGCTTTGATCTTGCAACGGAGTCGTGGCAGAAATTTGAGAGGGCTGGAACGAATCCGGTCAGCCCACCCTAGAATGTCAGCTACTTACTGAGCTGCCAGGAAACTACTTGTGCCCCCTTGGTGATTGACAGACCACAGCCGTGGCATTGTCCAAATGAATTTGTAACGGAAACCAATAAATATGAATTGTCCAATAAGCCAAAGGCTGATCCCACGGATTTCCAGACCCCCTGAGCACATCTTTGCTGAGGACGCCTCCCCACCCGAACAGGCAGGCATCCGTGATGACAGCCCTCCAGTACATGGGGAGAAAGGATTTTCCCTGTTGAAGTACCAGAGAACAAAGTCACCTCTAGAGACCGTGGATCCTTGTCCCGTTTCACCAGAATCTCTTTAGCAGAGATCTTGTGTGGAACTGTGCAAATAGACCGACTCGAGGGTGGACACCATCAGGTCCAGCACCCGCATGCAAGCCTAGAGGGATGACCGTCTGCTGAACAAGGCCGAGTCCAGAGTCAGAACCAGATAGTCCGGTTTTGGTGGAGAGAAGCAGACTCCAAAAGGTTCTAAATCCAACCAAACTCCTTCAGAGTTTGCAGAGCAATCTCCAGTTGTCCATCAAGCAGTTGGAGACTCCGCTCGCAGAAGATCGTCCAGGTACCCCAGTACCACGATCCTCGCTGACTCAAACACTGCCGGCACCGGTGCCAACACTTTGGTAAGACCCGAGGAGCAGGGGTGAGACCAAAGGTCCACGCCACAAACAGATAATGGTCTTTGCCCATGGCAAAACGGAGGAAGCAATGGTGACCAGCACATTAGAACGTGCAGGTAGGCGTCCTTGATGTCGATAGAAGCTAGAAGAAATCCCCCCGATGTATGGCCTAGTAGGCCTCGGCCTTAAATTTTTGTGGGCGCCCAGCCCCTTGGACACGAGCCCCAGTGGAAGCCGACCACCAAGGGGCAGCAGAGAGGATGCATGCCCAAACGGGAGGCAGTGGCTTCAGCCAAACTCACAAGGGCCGCCTCACGTAGTTTCCAACTAGTAGGCCACAAAGCCGCGGCCTAAATTTTTGGCCGGATCCAGCAGCATTAGGATTATAAACCATCTGCTCCCCCAGCCCAACAACTGCTGCAGGGAGCCCAGAGGACATCCCTGCCCTGGGCACCAACCCCCAGAGTGGCAGGGAACCCTGCTCAACCCTCAGTTGCGCACCAGGAAAAACACAGCAGAAACTCCAACCAACCCCCCCTAAGAGCATGGGGCAAAAGCCAGCTCAAACTTGCACAGGGAGGGGGCCGAAAGACCCACAGTGACCACTGAAAATTTTTAAAGGGTTGCGGGGGGGGGGGGGGGAGGAGGGGAACACGGGGGCCCCACCATCCCAGGGAGGGGCCCACATCCACCCCAAAACCTTCCAGGAGTAGAGGGGGGTGACACAGCTACTTACCATATCAGGAACAGGGTGGGCACCGCTCTGGACAGACCACCGTTCCATCGTAATGTGGGTGCTCTTGGCCAGGAGAAATGCTGTGACTCAGGCCGAGGCCAGGTCATATGCATTCCTTGCGAGACGTTTAACTTGCAGGTCAGCCCCCGTCCAGTAGGGCTATGTCTCGGCCAGCCTATCGCGGAAGTGCGGTCTGCACGCACTCGCTGGCCAGACTTGGGGGACCCTCTGGATCTAGATTATCCAGACTGGAGATTGTAGATTCTCACAGGCACAAAATAAAGATAGGGAAAAAAATTTTAAAAAGAAAAAAATTGCCAGGACCAGAGATCTCAGCAAGGAACTAGGTCCTTACTCCTGACTATGCAGAAAAAAAAAAAAAAACAGGGTGCCTATACCCCCTGCGACTGCCCATAGGCGTAGTCAAGCTTTTTCCTGCCTAGTGTCCAACTCCTGTAGGGGGCAGTATAACCCGATGGTTAAGAAGAATCTGGAGCTGTGTCTTTCAATGAACGAAAGAAAATGCATGGAATGGGGCACGCTGTCATTTACTGGCTCTGCTTCTATAGTTCCTAGAAAGATGAAACAAAGTGCTATATGTACTTTAAACCCTAGTGGACTGGGACATCAACTATAATACTTAAAGTGATTCTAAAGGCTGAGGGTATTTTACCTTCATGCATTCTTTGTATGAAGGTTAAAAAAAATAAAAAAAAACAAAAACAAACATTCAGTATGCAGCTCCCCCCAATACTTACCTGAGCCCAATCTTGATCCAGCGATGTGAACGAGAGCAGCTGCTCTCCTGCCTCTCTTGGCTCAGAGACAGCAGTGGGAGCCATTTGCTTTAAGGACACACAGCAGGGCTTGGGAGCGAGAGCACATAGTGGCTTGCTATGGGGTACTAAGCAGGGAGGAGGAACGCAGAGCGCCGGCCCCAAGAAGAGGAGGACCTCAGCTGCTCCATGCAAAACCATTGCACAGAGCAGGCAAGTATACCATGTTTGGGTTTTTAATTTTACCATTAGTATCAATTTAAATTTGAAAACCCACACAGCCAGATTACCCCAGCCATATATGGCTGTCTATTCTGGCTGACGACAAAGCCAGGGGTTGGACTTTAACCCTCTCGCTGCCAGGTCCTTACGTACAGACTTAGAGCACTGCTTCCAACTGGATATGTCCATATGCCGTATGGACCTGCATTCTGCTATAAACTCGTAGTCAGTTCGGTGACCATGAGATTTTATCAGAACTGTTAAGCAGACACTTCTGAACAAACTATTAGCACTAAACAGCAGATCACCTGAAATGTGTTTCATACTGAGAGTGTAAGGAGAGGAGAGCTGATCAGCGGCATTTGCTCACAGGGTAGACCTGTACAGATAATCAGAAAACTGATCATCAAGGCAGCCCTGTTAACGATTCCAATCTGTGCCCCCCCCCCCCCCCCCGTCAGTGCCATCAAAGCCCATCAGTGATTAAATACCACCAAAATAAAGCTCTATTTGTGTCGAAAAACAAAATTAAAATTTCCTTCACTATTTTAATTCAATTTTTCATGTAATAAAGTTTATTGAATTTTTAGATATGCCGAGTCGCCTTAATTTATTCCATTATGTGCCTTTGAAAGTCCAACATTTTGTGGCATGACTGTTTGGTTTCTAAGCAAACATTCCTCTTTTTTCGAAAAAAAAAATTAGAAAAATGGTCATTTGGGTACAGTGTTGCGTGACTGCACAATTGTCATTCAAAGTGCGACAGCGCTAAAAGCTGAAAGTTGGCCTGGGCAGGAAGGGGGTAAAAGTGACAGCGATCCTTACTTATCGCTTTTGAGTTTATTGATCACCGACACATAGTAAAACGGTGTTTACCATCTGTCAGTTTGTGAATGAATAGGAGTCTCTATGCAGAGATCTCCATTCATATACATTCAGCTGAGGCTACAGAGAAGGGGACTAAACACCATGTCTTCAGGCCCAATATGACAGATATCAAGGGTCTGTTTAGACCTCTGACCTTACCAAAGACCACCCCCCCCCCCCAAAAAAAAAAAAAAAAAAAAAAAAAAAAAAAAGATTGTACAAAATAAAAAAAAGTTGCAAACAAACAAAACATAGTAAAAGTCTGTCCACACAAGGCATACTAAAGCGTACATCCCTGCGAGGCGGTTTACCTGCATGAGGATGCCTAGGTGTTACATGCATTCCCATGCAGGTAGTTCCATTGATGTTAACAGGAATGCAGCAGCTACAGTGACACAGCCGCTGCTCCCAATCGGACATCCATGAGGGTCCAGGTGCATGTCTCTGAGCTCAACTGTTGGAACAGTGCACCCACACCCGCAAGGATGTTAGTATGAGAGCAGCTGGCCCTGTCCGGCAGTTGATTGTAGATCTCAGGAAAAATCCAGGAGAAAAAAAAAATTTCTATCTAAAGAAAAAAAATGACCAGGACCAAAGATCCCAGCAAGGAACTAGGTCCTTACTCCTGAGAAAAAAAAAAAAAAAAAAGAGTACCTATAGCAGAGAGGGAGAATACCCCCTTGTGACTGTAGGGGGCAGTATAACCCAATGGTTATGAATACCAGCAGCTGTGTCAATGAACGAAAGAGAAATCAACTTTTGTAAAACTGAGGCCTGCGATTTTACCAGTTTCAGCCAAATGCATCCTGAATTTTCGGTACCATTTCGGTGCACCACTTAAAATATATAAATATATATATACACAGTAAAACCTTGGATTGCGAGCATAATTCGTTCCGGAAGCATGCTTGTAATCCAAAGCACTCTTATATCAAAGCAAATTTCCCCATAAGAAATAATGGAAACTCAGATGATTCGTTCCACAACCATTTATTCATAAGTCCTTCAGTTTATAGTCCATATAAAAAGATTATAGCATTGCAATAGGTTATATAACCATAAAATGTCCATCCACAAATAGCCCCTTCCACAAGGGGATTAGAAGCAAAATCCAGTAGGAGCTACAGAGTATCAAAGAGAAGAGAGGCGCCTCTAAGTTTAGCAATATGGTTCCATTTAATGAAGGTACAACATTTAGCAACTCACATGGTTAATGAATAAAACAGGCACATCTAAGTATGCCGGCATCCGGGGTAAAGCTGTCCACATGGACTATCTTCTGCACCACCGGCTGCCAGTCTGTAATCCTGACCGGGAAGACCACCCTGCAATAAAGTGATCTGATAGCGAGGGTCAGCATGGAAGGGATGACATAGATGGCGGTGCGGAGGATCGTCTATGTGGACAGCTTTAGCCTGGATGCCTGCATACTTAGATGTGCCTGTTCCAATCATCAACCATGTGAGTTGCTAAATGTTGTACCTTCATTAAATTTAACCATATTGCTACACTTAGAGGCGCCTCTCTTCTCTTTTATACTCAGCTGTGACTTGAGGCTACTTGTATATCAAGACATCGCTTGTAAACCAAGTCAAAATTTATTTGAAAATTTTGCTTGTCTTGCAAAGCGCTCTTAAACCAAGTTACTCTCAAACCAAGGTTTTACTGTATATATATATATATATATATATATATATATATATATATATATATTTATGCACAAGCAAATGAGGATTCTGTGAGCTACAATCCACCAACGAAATCGTGTAAACACAGGGCAGGCACAGAGCTCAGAAAAGCGATTAATCTCATCCTCCATGCAGAGTTGCTTGCAGATTCATGCATGTACATCCACCTTGGAACTGCAAGTAGGCAGATCACAGAAATGCATGCACAAACAATTACACGTCAAAGTTTGACAACGCAGGCAGGAGCACAAGTCTGAACACACAATCTCTGCATTTGAAACCACGCACTTGGGCATGCCTGCATATCAATCTACTTCTGTGAGCTGCCTGCAGCTCGGTGTGGAGAATGGGATTAATCGTCCGTCTGAATGAGCCTTTAGGCCCCCTTCACACGGAGCGGACCGTATTGTGATCCGCTCCGGCACTTTTTTTTTTTTTCTTTCACGGACATGGATGACATGTGTCATCCGGTCCATATGTCCGCATATCATCCAATCCGTTTGCAGATGATATACGGACATAATGTATGTCTATGTGATTGCGGATGTCAGCGGATGACACCGCTGACATCAGATTTTGCGTCCTTTCCCTTTTTTAAACGGAAGGAAAAAAAAAAAGAAGAGGTTTTGTTCTGTTCCAAAAAACGGAACAGAACTGAAAGGACGCAAATCAGATGTCAGCGGATGGTCATCCGCTGACATCCGCAATCCCATTGACATGCATTATGTCCGTATATCACCCGCAAACGGATGGGGTGATATACGGACATACGGAACGCCAGTGTGAATGGGGCCTTACCCACCCTGTCTGCTTTTCATATGCATGCTCTTCCAAAAATATACAGTTTAAAATCTGTTACCTGTATCCAAATTTCAACGCAAGTCAACGTCATCTTCATTTCTCTCCCAAACTACTATCGCAGATGCTGACATATGCAGACAGCAGTGTCATGCGACTTCCAGAGTCCATTTACATTTAACACACACTGCATTATATAATTAAACACTAGCCTAACATTTTGAGCACAATAAAATAAACATTCCTTGGTAAACTGTTTGTTAAAGCTCTTACCCCAGCACTTGCACCTAAATGATAAGCCAAACTCTTGGCAAAAATGATTTCCCATGCAGTGGGGCTACGTCTGCACTGCATGGGCCAACTGCTCTTTTTGTCTAGGGGTGAGGAGAAAGCTTTTACTCAACCGATCTTTCATTCTATCTGAAAAAGGATTCCCCCACAGTTCAGGGGTGAACAATTCAAGGTCGCTGGAGCGCAGGGGTGCCAGACGGGTCCAGTGCTGGGAGGATCAGAGGATTAGGCAAGTATATCTCCTTTCTCCCCTCGAAAAAAATCAAGCAACTCACGTAGTGTGGGCATAGCCCCACTGCGTGTAAAAACTTTTTTTTTGGCCCAGAGATGGGCTTTCAATGGCTCCTGCTCTCTTGGTGCTGCTTTTCTGATGTTTGGTTGCAAAAGATGGGGTAAACAGTAGACAGCTCAAGCTAGAGTCAGTTTGAGAACTTAAAAGGAGGAGCAGGGGAGTGTCTGGTCGTTCTAGTCTACAGGGATGCGTTTCTCTATTGATGCACAGTGTAGGGAAACATCTATTCCCTGCATTCAAGTGTGGCTCCATAGGATGCTGTAAGACAGGAGCCACCCTGAAACAGGAAACCTTGGGCAGAGGTCACGACACCAGCTTAACCTGGAACATAGGCAAAAATTAAAATACAAAGATGATGCATACGCCATGACTAAATCATCTGCTCAAACTGCTTAAAAAAGCTAATGTGATTTAAAGTAAAATCGCAACGCTGTGTAAAAAAAAAAAAAAAAAAAAAAAAAAAAAAAAAAAAACACAGTGACCGCTCTACGCAGAATTCTCTCTATCCCTGGGCTACAAGAGGAAGCATCTTTGAGGTGTGGACATCACTTCCTGTTAGTGCTTGCCACCACATACTAAGTCTACAAACACATATACCCTGAGACTTTGAATAGGTGGCAGTGTGGGCAGAACTATGGGCATGTATGGGATAAAGGAGAATCCTGGCTTGTTCAACTTGTGCCTAGAACACAGAGGGCGACTGTAGGGAGACATCTGCCGATTCAATAAAAACTGTAGCTCCCCAGTGCCGGTAGCACTCATGCAGCCCCAGACCAGGACACTCCCACCACCATGCTTTACTATAGGCAAGACACACTTGTCTTTGTACTGAAACAAATAAGTTTATCTTGGTCTCATCAGACCACAGGACATGGTTCTAGTAATCCATGTCCTTAGTCTGCTTGTCAACAGCAAACGGTTTGCGGGCTTTGTGCATCATCTTTAGAAGAGGCCTTCTTCTGGGACTACAGCCGTGCAGACCAATTTGATGCAGTGTGCGGCGTATGGTGTGAGCACTGACAGGCTGAACCCCCACCCCTTCAACCTCTGCAGAAATGCTGGCAGCATTCACATGTCTATTTCCCAAAGACAACCTCTGGATATGACGCTGAGCACGTGCACTCAACTTCTTTGGTGGACCAGGGCGAGGCCTGTTCTGAATGGAACCTGTCCTGTTAAATGTATGTATGGTCTTGGCTACCATGCTGCAGCTCAGTTTCAGGGTCTTGGCAATCTTCTTGTAGAGCAACAATTCTTTTTTTCAGATTCTCAGAGTTCCTTGCTATAAGGGTTAAATGTGAGCCTAGGGGAGTGTTTACTGTGGGTGGGAGAGGCTTGTGAAATATATTCAAGGAATATAGAAGGATCACAGGCGCTTCATTTCAGAGAGAAGAACGGTCAGCTGTGTTTACAATACAACAGCTGACCATTCTCTTTCAGCGGGGAGCGGGTGCCCGGCAGCAATCGCGGCCGCTGGCCCTGTGCATCGGCATCCCAGCTGCCTAGTGGGGGCGGGAGCGCGTCCCAGGTGGGGTGCGCTCGCCTCCCCAGCACCATACGCAGGACCGACGTACTATGTCATTTCGCTCAGCTGAGCCAGCCTGCTGCAGTAAAACTGTGGCGGGCAGTCAGCAAGTGGTTAAGGCAGGAAAATCAGCAGGCCCTGATGGTGTTAGCCCCAAGGTGCTTAGGACATGTGCAGACTAACTTGGGGGTGTCCTTCAATGGGTCTTTAGACCAAGCCTACGAAAGGTTCCAGTGTTGTGAAAGACAAGCTACCTTGACCCTGTGCCAAAGATACCACGTCCTTGTGTCCCCAAGGATTACAGACCAGTGGCTTTGACCTCCCACTTTATGAAGACTTGTTTTACATCAGTTACAGCCAATGGATGGTAAATATTTAGACCCTTTGCAGTTTGTCTACCAGCCGAGACTGGGAGTTGCATCATCTTCATGCACAATCGCATGTATGCACACCTGGATGAGCCATTTTTTTGTTTTTTTTACTTCTCCAGTGCTTTTGATACAGACCGAATACTCTTGTGCAAAAAGCAAGCAGCAATACAGGTTGAGGTTTCCCTTGTGTTAAGGATTGTAGACTACCTGACTGCAGTATGTGCATTTGCAAGATGGATGTGTCGGATAGGGTGAGCAGCAATATTAGGGAGTGAGTACTGTCCCCTGTGGAACCCCTTTTTATACCAGAGTCTTGTCATCCTAAGACGTTTCCGGGTGACTGTGGTAGTGGAATGAATTAGGGATGGAAAAAGAGACTGAGTATAGGACTGTGGTGGAGAACTTTACCACATGATGCGAGGATGATCATTTGTATCTAAATGCGACAAAGATAAAAGGAGCCGATTGTGGATTTGAGGAGGAAGGCACCAGTGACCCGTCTCCATCTGAAGAGTGGATGTAGTAGAGATTTACCAGTATCTGGGGTTGCACATAGATAAGCTGGACTGGAGCAAGAACACTGAGGTGCTATTTAGGAAGGGCCAGAGCCACCGCTAGTTTTAAGAGACTGAGGTCTTTTAACATCTGCCGGACGATGCTGAAGAGGTTTTAGAAGTCTGTGGTGGCCAGCGCTCTACTGTATGCAGTGGCATGCTGGGGAAGGAGGTTTAGAGTGGCCAACACCAACAGACTCAAACTGATTGCCAAGTCCAGTGATGATGTTGGATTGGAGTCAGAGTCATTAACAAATGTTGGAGAGGAGAATGTTGTTCAAGGTACATTCAAATTTTGAACTCCTCCTCACACCCACTTCACAATACGCTGGTCAGTCTGCGAAGTACAATCAGTGACAGATTGTTACAACCACGATGCACCACACACATTGACACAGGAATATATTTCTGCCGGGGGCCATCAAATAATAATTCTTCTCTGAGAGCGGATGGGCAGATTTAATCTGGTTTTTATTCAGGATTTTTATGTAGGTTTTTTTTTTTTTTTTTGCATTTTGGCAGTTTGATTTTCTGCTTTCAATCTGTTATTTATTCTATGTTGTATTTTAATAGTATGGATGTTTTATTAGAGTATAGTTTTAACTAATTTGTTAATTTTAATGGGTCATTGTGCTTTGCTCAATTCATTAAAGTGATGTTCATTATAGTCCTATTACTATGCCATCCCTCCTCTGGCCCCCCCATAGTCTTCACCCATCGTATTGAGTCCGCTGATACTTCATAGCTTACTATGTCTGGGATTCCGTACGTTACTCCCCTGGCTTAATGTTGCCCCTCTTGCCCTAGCTCCTAATCACTAATAACCCTCTTCCCCCCCCCCAGGCTTAGACCAGCCACAGGCGTTCTCCTGGTGGGTCACTAATGGGTTCACACATGTCTGACCACTTTCTAACCGCCAGATCATTTCCAACATGGGCCTCACTTCGAGAGCCCCATGACATTCCAAAGGAGGAATTCTTCTGCTAACTAACTTCAGCATCGGCTCATTTCACTGTGTAGCACCTGCCTCCACTCCCCAGGATCCGTGGGCCTCATTTCAGGCCTCTATGCTTCCTGAATAACTGTTCTTCCACCCCACTCACCTATGTAGCTCAGTGGGAACAAGACTTCGCAACTTAGATAGACTTGGCTGATTGGAGTAGGGCCTGGCTGTCTGTGGCCAAATGCTCTTTTTTTCTACAGCAACCTTGGAGGAGGCATATAAGGTGCTTGAACATTGGATCCCTGCCCGCATTGCCCATGTCAATCCATCCTACAGTGAGCACTGTTTCCCGGCCTGTGGCCAACAAGGTGACGTTATTCCCACATGGTGGATGTGCCCTAGATTAATTTGTTTCTGGTATCATGTTTTTGGCCTCCTATTCACTTTATTTCTACCTTCCATCCAAAACAGAAGCCAAGTTTGCCCTTCTACATTGCCCAATCTGAGCCTGTTCGCCTATCAGCAGAAGCTCGCTTCCTATCTATTTATGTCAGCCAAAAGCTTGGAAGAAACCATCTGTCCCCTTCCAGGAGGGTAAGAGATTGCATGACCGCATTGACGCTCAACGAACAGATGTCTAGCATCCACGACGATACTCATGCTAAGTTCAAAAGTTTAGGAACCATGGTTGTCTTATACCTTCCCTACTCTTCCCCCCCACAGCCAGCTTAGGTTGCCTATGACGGAAGGCCTCGATGCTCCTGAGCCCTTAACCCACCACCCCCCTCACCCAGGCCTCTAAACCAGGCCTCCCTTCCTCTCTGGCTTTCCTTATCCTCTCCCTACTAATCAGGTGCACATTCACTCTTTAGCGCCACCTTTCTGCCTACCTTCCTCCTGGTTTCTGATACTTCCTATACTAGATCTGCATAGGGTATAAATTGCACCATTGTTTGCATATTTAGGGGCCTAGTGAATACCCAGTTGTCGCAGGGAACCTCCCCCAAGACCCCTTGGCCCTCATGGCATAAAAAAAAAAAGGCATTATCTCCTGTTACATCAGTTTTCCTTTTCATACTGCTGCATTCTGTCTACATTTGTAGGCTAACTTTTGTTACCACTGCCAATGCTAGCCCCTGTGTGGGTGGAACGATAACATGTTAGCTACTTGTTAAACTGAATAAAAATGATTGAAACAGCATGTAGCTGTATCGCAAAAAATTCCCTTAGGATTTATTAAAGTATTCTGAATTTACCTACTTTAGCTCCAGAAGATTTCACCCCCTCTTCATGACCAGAGAATTTTTACTATTCAGCACTGTGCTACTTTAACTGGCAATTTCACCCCTGTGGACACTAAGTAAATTTTTATCATTCATGATTTCTTTTGGTGGTATTTGATCACCACTGAGTTTTATTTTTTTAGCAAATGAAAAAAGACCAAAAATGCTGCAAACATTTTTTTTTCCCTACTTTCCATTATTATACATATCTAATAGGCCTCATGCACAAAGGGCATTTTTCCTGCCACTTTTAGCCGCGTCAGGACCAGCTGGGCAGCAAGGACACCCCTAAGGGCTAAAGTCGACGTGGCACTTGATCATGGCCAGAAGGCCGAAACGGAAAAATTGTTCTGCGCTATGGACCAAAATTAAGTAAAAACGAGAAAAAAAAATCTAAGCTGCTGCCCTCACTAAGACTACTGCGAAGCAAAGTCAAAGATTTTTGGATTTTTTTGGAAGTGGGTATGGCGCTGCTTGTTTTGGCATGTGACCCTTTAAATGCACCGAAAGTTAATGTATATGTGAAGGGACAGAATATAATTTGATATATTTTGCAGTGATATGAATATTTACAAAAAATAGTTCAAATATATAAAATTTTCAAAATGCATATCTGTGTAAAATAGGCTGTGCAATCAATCAGAAATTCATATATATCCAAAAGCACATAAGGTAAACAAACAGTAAGTGACTGGTGTATGTTTACCCTATGTGCTTTTGCGTAGAGATGCATTTCTGATTGATTGCACAGCCTATATGAATTGCGCAGATATACATTTTGGAGTGTTTGTGTTATGTATTTGAATTTTTGGTAAACATTTATATCACTGCAAAATCAGCACAATATATCACTTTATATCCTGTCACTTCACATATACATTAACTTTAGGAGCATTTAAAGGGGCACACACCAAAACAAGCAGCGCCATACCCACGTCCAAAAAAACCCTATATTAGGCGGGTTATTTTTACAGCTTATAAACACCGCTCCATGTTATTCTGTCCATGCACACTACGGTTTTTGGAAACTTAGTGGCAGTGGCTTTTAGAGGCAGGAAAAAAAAAAAAAAAAACACTGACAGTGCGTCCAGGGTTTGGGCACAAAAAATGCTTGACTACTACTAAAAGCTGCTAGAAGCTGTTAAAAGCTGCTAAAGCGCTTAAAAGCTAGTGCTTGAGCATTAATTTCCATGGCCAGAATAAATTTAGTCTGGCCAACGAAATAAACAAAGCTCGACATCAGGCTTTTCTGCCAAAACAACTGCTGCCAGGAGGAAAGGCTTCTAGGAGAACTTGCAAAACGTCCTGTGTACATGAGGCCTTAAAATTAAATTCTTCATTATTTCTGATCCAAAAAAAAAAAAAAATCCCAATAAGTGTATTTTAAATTGTTTGTGTGAAAGTTAAAGCATCTACAAACTATGACAGGGCTTGACAAATTCGCTTAGAGTCTAGGAGCAAGTTTTTTTTAAATCCGCTGCCCAGAGCCCAGAACTGCATGTCCGGGCGTCATGCAATAATTGCTTGCGCCTGGTGCCAAGTGATGAAAAAAAAAAAAAAAAAAAAAAAAAAAGAAAATTGGGGAAAAAAAAAAGAAAATTGGGGGAAAAAAAAAAAAGTGGCACTGACAAGGCTGCAATGAGAGACAATGATGAGGTGGCACTGGCAAGCGACACTGTTGAGGCTGCGCTGATGGGCACTGATCGATGCACTCTCAATCAAGCCAAGCTGTCAACCTGGGAAGATGGAGGTGGACAGGCAGTGAGAGCAAGCCGTGCTCATCACAGCACCGTCCACCAGAGGGCGCCAGTTTGCACATAGGAGCATGTATCCCGCTCCAGCAGGCCGCAAAACCGTAGCCTCAATCAGCCAGTCGGACGCTAGTCAGCGTACCCAGGGGTAGGCCACATGGGAGGATCCTGACCCTTGCTGCGATGTAACCCAGGCACTAGGGTGAAATTTCAGTTGCCATTGTGACCTGGCCCCTGAGTTTTGTTGAGGCCTAAACTATGATATAGATATGTATATTTGAGAAATTATCAATCCACGGACGGCCTCTCTCCATTTCTTAAGGCTCCAAAACGCCAGGACAGTACAAATACCAAAAAAAAAAAAACCTTTTTGCAAGTAGACAGTGAGGCATTTAGTAAGAAGCATGGCGGGTTTTTTTAGCTTGCAATTTGTCAAACGTTTTGGAAAATGAATAATGGGATTTTTGACTTACCGTAAAATCCTTTTCTCTGATGTTCACGATGTTCATTGACGGACACAGCTCCTGACTCTTCTTAACCATTGGGTTATACTACCCCCTACAGGAATAGGACACTAGGCATGAAAAAGCTCAACTACGCCTATGGGCAGTCCCAGGGGGTATACACCAACTCAGCTATAGGCACTCAGTTTTGTTACAAGCAGTGTCAGAAGAAAGCCAACTCCACAGAGGGGTGGGTGCTGTGTCCCATCAATGAACATCAGAGAAATGGATTTTACGGTAAGTCAAAAATCCCATTTTCTCTTTCGTTCATTGACGGACACAGCGCCTGATTCTTCTTAACCATTTGGGACGTCCGAAAGCAGTGTTAAACATGAGGGGTGGGAAAAAGCAGAAAATAATTCCCAAGGCTAACCACAGCCAACCAGGTAACATGAAGCTCAATCTTAAAACAACTGGAGCTCACCTGAAAACAACACTACACCCTCAAAGAGGACCAGGTCCTCTAAACAGAAGCCAGCAAAACCTTGCGGCCAAAAGAAGCATCCGCAGGTGCCAACACATCCACTTTCCAAAAAAGGTGGCCGCCTTGCAAACCTGCGTCACTGATGATGGATGACGGAAAGCCCAGGAGACACTAAGTGCCCTAGTAGAGTGTGCCTTGACATAGAAAGGAGGAACCGGACCCTTGATGCAATAGGCCTGAACCACCGTCTGATCCATCTGGAAATGGTCTCAAAAGAAGCGGACAACCTTTTTAAGGTCTGTCTGTTAAGCACAAATAGTCTGACTTCCTAAAAGACTTCATAGCTGTCAGGTACAACCTAAATTGCCTAAACCACATCCAAGGCATGCAAGGCAATTTCCTTTGGACGTTTAGGCCTGGGACACAGGGAAGGCCACACAAAGTCTTCATTGAAATGACAGTCAGAGACCACCTTAGGAAGAAATGGACAGAGGCAAAGCACCACTTTTATCCTTGGGAATCACGATAAGTGGGACAGGATAACACCACCAGTTCCGACACCCTGCGCGCAGAGGCGATAGCCACCAACGAAGGCCACCTGGGGCAGCAAAGCAGGGAAACCACCCGAATATTTTCAAAGGGGGGCTTCTGTAGAGCTAAAAGCACCACATTAAGATTCCAGGATGGCAGCAGAGCCCACCACCTTGAAGGAACCAAGGTGTGTGTGGCCGAAGGTCGCTGGAAAAAAAGACAGCCAAAAACCAATCCTGGCCCCCTGATGGTACTCAAGGTCAATTACTGTTCAATCCCCCGTTGAAGGAAGGTTAAGATACGATCCAAGAAAAAGCGAGGATGAACCCCGAGAGACTCACACCACACAATGTACGTCTTCCACGTAGATTTCATAGCTTTTAACAGTGTAAGCATCAACAACCCAGACAAACCTCCATCCTTTAGCACCTGGTGTTCAACAGCCAAGCCGTCAAAGCCAGCGACTAAAGCAGGATGGAAGATTGGTCCTTGGGACAGCAGATCCTCCCTGAGAGGAAGTCCCCAAGGAGCATCGGCGACCAGCCCTACTAGATCGGCGTACCAAGACCGGCGAGGCCAGTCTGGAGCCACTACAATGACCAGAATCCCTTCTACCTGGATCCTGCACAGGAGTCGTGGCAGAAGTTTGAGAGGATGGAACGAATCGTTTAACCTTAAGGCCCGTACACACGTACCGATCGTCGGCATACAAACGTCGGTGGACGAAGGATCTGCCGATTGTACGCGTGTTAGTATGGTGCCTCCGACAGATGTCTGCGCACAATCCGCGGACAAAAGTCTTTCTTGCAAACATGAAAATATTTGTATGCCGACACCAGAACGGACGATTGTTCGCCTGTCAGTACACAATTCGGCCGACAGACCGCAGATTTGCAAGACTGGGCATGCTCAGAAAATAGAAAACACAGGGAAAGTTAACCATTACATGACATCACTTCTGCAGTCGGCGGACAAAATTCTTGTGCTGTCCTTGTGCTGTCTTTGCACTTTTCAGCAGACACCGACATCCCGGGGAGAAAAGAGGAACATTTGTAAGCCGACCATCGGTACGTGTGTACGGGGCTTTAGAATGCTGGACACCTTTTGTGCCCCCTTGGTGATTAGCATAGACCACGGCCGTGGAATTATCCAAATGAATTTGTACTGTACACCCCCGAAGACAAATTGTCCAATGAGCCAAAGTCTGATCGCTCAGTTCCAGTACATTAAAGCGGTTGTATACTACTGAAAAAAAAAAAAAAAAACCCTGCAAGACAAAGGCATAATGAGCTAGTATGCATCGCATACTAGCTCATTATGAAATACTTACCTTTAAACGAAGCCCCGACACGGACCCCCCGGACACCGCTGTGGGAGCTGACATGCTCCCTCTGCGTCTTTCGGGTTGGGCAGCTCCGGTGCTGTGAGTGGCCGGAGCCGCGCATGTGCGCAGGAGTTTCACTTTCCGGCAAGTAACTCTGAAGGTCCGGCGGACCTTCAGAGCGCATGCGCCGCTAGCGTCAGCGGCTGCATGCAGGGCAAATATCTCCTAAACCGTGCAGGTTTAGGACACGGTTTAGGAGATATTAATTGTACCTACAGGAAAGCCTTATTATAGGCTTACCTGTAGGTAAAAGTCACAAAAATTAATATACAACCGCTTTAATTGGCATCTGGACTCTGCCAGAGTCTGGACCCCCTGAGCACGTCAATGCTGAGGACACCTTCCCACCTGGACAGACTGGCATCCATGGTGACAACCATCTAGTACAGGGGGAGAATTTATTTTTCCCTGTCGAAGTGCCGGAGAACAAAGCCACCTCTAGAGACCGTGGATCCTGTCCCATTTCACCAGAATCTCTTTAGAGGAGATCTTGTGTGGAACTGTGTAACAGACCACCTCTAGGGTGGACACCATCACGCCCAGGACCCGCATGCAAGCCTGGAGGGATGACGGCCTGCTGAACAGAAGCTGAACTGCCTCCTGCAAAGTCTGGAGTTTTTCCAGAGGAAGAAACACTCCAGCTGAGGCAGAGTCTGACCCAGATAGTCCAAAGCAGACTCCTGAAGGTTCAGAATCCAACCAATCACATAACAATCTCCAGTTGGCCACCAGAGCAGTCAGAGACTCCGCTCATAGAAGATCGTCAAGGTACCCCAGTACCGCGGGCCCCCACTGACTCATACAATGCCAGCACCGGGGCCAAACACTCTTATGAAGACCCAAAGAGCGGAAGCGAGACTAAAGTCAATGCCACAAACTGATAATACTCACCACCCACGACAAAACAGAGGAAGCGCTGGTGACCAGCACATATTAAAATGTGCAGATAGGCATCCTTCATGACGATAGTTACATCATTCCATAGTTACATAGTAGTTGCGGTTGAATAAAGACAATAGTCCATCCAGTTCAACCTGTGTCGGTGTGAATCATTTCCCATACCCCTGAATGTTTTTATCCTTAAGATGCATGTCCAAGAGTCTTTTAAAAGTAGCCATACTCCCCGCAGTAACTACCATTTGTGGCAGAGAATTCCATAGTCTTGTAGCCCTTACTGTAAATAACCCCCTGCGGAGCCTGAGGTTAAAATGCTTCTCATGCATTCCTTGCGACTGAATAGTTTTTTTTTCTATGCTCTGATCACCGTTGAGGTATTTGTAAATTGCTATCATGTCCCCTTTCAGACATCTCTTCTCCAGGGAGATCAAATCAAGCACTTCTAAATGCTTTTTGTAATTAAGGTCCTTTAATCCCCTAATAAGTTTTGTTGTCCTTCACTGTACTCTCTCTAGCTCCAACATATCCCTTCTGAGGACTGGTGACCAGAACTGGACACAATACTCCAGATGTGGTCGGACCAGTGATTTATAAAGTGGAAGGATTATAGTTTTGTCTCTGGAATACATCCCCTTCCTTATGCATGCCAATATTCTGCCAGCTTTGGCAGCTGCAGCTTGACATTGCTTACTATTGCTAAGTCTATCTTCTACTAAGACCCCCAGATCTTTCTCCATTTTTGATACCCCTAGCGTGTATTTTGCTTTTACGGTATTCGTCCCTAAGTGCAATACCTTGCACTTATCCACATTAAACCTCATTTGCCATGTAGTTGCCAACTCTTATTTTGTTCAGGTCATTCTGAAAGATTTCTGCCTTCCGATATTACTACCATCCTTTGGACACGCCCCTTTAACCAGTTCCGTATCCAAGAGCAAACCTTGTGGTCGATGCCTGTGGACATTTATAAATCAACCGTTTATGGGGAACTGTATCAAACGCATTAGCAAAAACCAGGTACACCACATCCACAGGTCTCCCACTGTCTAGCTCACAGCTAACCTCCTCGTAGTAGAATGTTAACAGATAGTTTGACACGAACGCCCCTTTGTAAACCCGTGCCAATTACTGCTGATAATATTGGTTTTAGCAAACTCTTGGATATAGTCCCTTATCCCCTTCAGAAGTTTACATACTATTGACGTCAGGCTGACTGGCCTATAATTTGCCGGGATATGCCTCTGCCCTTTTTTGAATATTGGAATCACGTTAGCTTTCCTCCAGTCACCTGGTACAGTTCCTGTCATAATACTGTCAGCAAAGATTAGGAACAGTGGTCTAGATATAACCTGAGTTCTTTAAGTACTCTCGGATGTACACCATCCGGGCCTGGTGATTTACTTGTGTTAATTTTATCCATCCTTTCCCTGATTTCACCCTCTGTTAGCCATAGCGGCAAGTCCTGTGAAGTACTGCTAACCATATAGTCATGGTCAGTGTACCCCTCCATTTCCTTTGTAAAGACTGAGGAGAAGAAAGCATTAAGCACAGTTGCCATTTCAGTGTCCTCTGTAACCATCCTCCCATCATCGTTAATTATGTGTGCAACCTGCTAGGACCTCGTTTTTTTGCTGTTGATATATCTTAAGAATTTATGTGGGTTATTTTTACTTTCCGATATTTGTCTCTCAAAGTTGATTTTAGCCATTTTGATTTCGTATTTACATTTCTTATTTAATTCCTTGTATTGCTTGAAAGGCAATAACGTCCCCTCCAATTTAGATTTCTTGAAGGCCATTTTTTCTCTAATAAGTTTTTTTTTTTTTTTTTTACGTTACGGCCAAGCCAGCCAGGTTTGGCTCTTTTGCATTTGTTTAATATATTCCTAAAGCAATCCCATTTTTCCTCCGTGGTCAGTGATCCTAGGGTATTGTCCCAGTTTATTTCCTCTATCATTGAGCAGAGTTTGGGAAAGTTTGCCCTTCTGAAGTTTAGGTTCTTATGTTGCCCTCATGCCTTGCTAGGTAGTGATTTACGCTAAATGTGATCAACCTGTGATCGCTAGAACCCAAGTTGTCCCGGACTCCTACATCTGAGATTAGGTCTGGGTCATTAGTAATTAATAGATCCAACACTGCATTCATTCTAGTAGGAGAATCCACCATCGGAGACATGTAGTTGTCCTGTAAGGTTTCCATGAAGAGACGGGCCTTTAGTGAGTGTGCAATCCCCTCTTCCCATGTCGGGATAGTTGAAGTGCCCTAATATGACTGGTCCAGCTTTGTCACGTTACCCAACAGTGCCATCAATTCAACTCTACCTCTTCCCTTTGGTTGGGTGGCCTATAGCAAACCCCCACAATTACTTTCCCCTTATCACCTTCCCCACTGAGTTCTACCCACACTGATTCTAACTCCATGAAGTGAGAAGAAATCCCCCTGAGGTAGGGAGGCCACTACCGTGTGAATGGACTCCATGCGGAACTTCAGTACTCGCACAAAGCAGTTTAACGCCTTGAGGTCCAGAATTGGACATACCTCGCCTTTCTTCATGGGGACTGTAAAGAGGTTGGAGTAAAAACCCCTGAAAATGTTCTGAAGTTGGAACCGGAAAAATCACCCTTAAAGTAACAAGTCTTGCACTGCCCCAAAGAAAAGTGCAGGTTGGAAGGGAAGAACCTTTCCGGAGGATGAGACCGAAATCGATCTTGTAGCCTAACCGAATAACTTCATGGGACCCACTTGTCCTGTACCAGGGAGGTCCATGGATCCGGAAACCGGCGAAAACGTGCCCCCCACCAAAGAAACAGATCATGGCACCCCTGCATGCAGAGGCAGCTTTGTCCGCAGGTCTGGAAGAGCCCGCTTGTTGCTTGCCAGACAAGGTCCTCTTGGAACCTCTGGCGGAGGCCCTGACTTTTGATCCCTTATCTTGAGACCGAGAGACGAAAAGACCTCTTCTGAAACGAGGAGAATGGCCCACATCTACGACGGGGCTCCTTGCCCTTAGTAACCTGCAGAGGAAAAGTACTCTTCCCCCCTGCGAGACCCTTAATGTCATCCAAGGAAGCTACAAACAGGTGATCCCCTACAAGGGGGAGCTCAGATAAGGCCTACTTAGAAGTCTGGTCCACAGGCCAGTAGTTCAGCCAAATAGGACCACTGCTGATATAGACAGCCTAGAAATCAAAGGAGCCGCATCCAAAAAGGCATCACAGATAAACTGTAGTCCCTGGACCAACTGATCCGTAAGCTCCGCAAAGACAGGGGGGAAGTGGTATCCCCTCCAGGTCCTAGCATAAAAGTTTACGACGCAATAGTAAATATTAGCCTAAGTGCCAAAAACCAGCCACAGTGAACATATGGCGGGCCAGAGCCTCCGCCCTCCTATCAGCAGGATCTTTAAAGGCCAGGGACTCCTCAACCGGAATTAAAAGTAGCTTAACCTTTAAACCGAGTCCAAAACAGGTGGGACCGTCCACCTTTAACGCAGTTATCCTCATAAGGACACCGCAAGCAAAAAGCGCTTAGGAACCACTGTATTTTGGACAACCCCACTGTTTTGTAGCAATGTTGTTAAAGTGAGCGGAAAAGGGAACACCCACACCGCTTTGAAGGGCCTGTGGGTTGGCACCTACAGGCCCTCCAAAGCGGCGAAGGTGGAGGGAATGGCGCCTCTGACGCAGCTTCAGCCACAACCTCCACAATTTCAAAGTGTCACGCACTGACATAAACAGTGCATCCAATAGTGCCTTTTCATGCATGGCTAGAGGAGCAGAGGAATCATCCTCACTATCTGAACACTAAGGGTGCGTGGACGCCTACCCAGTAGGGTCGCTATATACCAAGCTCACCCTGAAAACATAACAATCGGGGGATGTTGCCACTGCAAGCCGGCAAAAGGGACGCAAGCCAAGGGCCCACGAATGGACCACCTACTGGACTCTGCAAAAATCAAGAGGGTTGCCCTCCGAGTCCTCCATAGAAGGCATAATAGGAAATAGCTCCCTTAAAACGGGGCAGCCCGACAGCACATGGAAGCAGGGTACCCTGAGGGTTCCACAGTGCTAAAAGGGGCAAGAGCCCCACGCAATAATGGCGGCAAGGCTTCCATTCACATATGAAGCGCCCCCACAGCGCCACCCCTTCAAAAAGGGAGTCACCAAGCTGACCAAATGTCCTAGAAGGCTGCAACCTAAATTTTTGTGGAGGCCTAGCCGCAAGTGGAGGAATCCTCAGCCTGGCAGATACTTAAAAGGAAGAGCAGGGGCATCAGCTAAAAGCACTGGGACCGCCCCCCAAAGGAGGCGCCCGAGTCAGTCGCATGGCCAAGAAGGCCACCCCCTAAATTTTTGTGGGCTCACAACCGCTTCGACATGAGCCCCAGCAGAGCAACCACCAAGGGACAGGGGAGGGGAAGGCGGATGCCCAAACAGGAGGCAGTTGTCTCAGCCACCCTCACAGGGGCCGCCTCACAAAGTTTCCAACGAGTAGGCCGTAAAGCCGCAGCCAAAATTTTCATCCGAATACAACCGCCGCAGGGAGCCCAGAGGACATCCCTGCCCTAGTCACCAACCCCCAGGACGACAGGGAACCCTGCTCAACCCCCTGTTGCACACCAGGAAAACTGGGTTAGCAGCAACTCCAACCATTCCCCCTCACCCAGGGACAAGGGGGGGGAGCCGAATGACTCCGTGACCACCAAAATTTTAGAGGAGCTTGGGGGGGGGGGGGTTGAGGGTCCATCCCAAAACCCTCTAGGGGTAGAGGGGGGACGGCTACTTACCACACTAGGAACAGGGTGGGCACCACTCCGGACAGGACACCGCTCCATTGTAATGTCGGTGCTGGAGGCCAGGAGGAAAAGCTGCCACTCAGGCCGAAGCCAGTTCGTATGCACCCTCGCGAGATGTTTAAATTGCAGGCCAGCCCATGTCCAGTGGGGCTATGTCGCGGCCGACCTATTGAAGAGTTGCAGTCTGCAGACGCTCGCTCACCATACTATGGGGACCCTAAGGATCTAGTTCGTTGCCCAGTCCGGCACTTAATTGTAGCTCACAGGAAAAAAATAATAAAAAGGAGGAAAAAAATCCATTAAAAGAAAAATTGTTAGGACCAAAGATCCCAGCAAGGAACGAGGTCCTTACTGCTGACTAGGCAGAAAAAAACAGTGGCAGTAGCTGAGAGTTAGTGTATACCCCCCCCCCCCCCGGGACTGCCCATAGGTGTAGTCAAGCTTTTTCCTGCCTAGTGTCCTACTCCTGTACAGGGCAGTATAACCCATTGGTTAAAAAAGAATCAGGAGCTGTGTCCATCAATGAACGAAAGAGAAATTAGTTTTTTCACAATTTTGTGATAAACACTGCATAAGCAATAGTTTCCGCTGTCAATGGTTAACCATTCATGGACAGCTTGCTTATGGTTGTGATCTGTGATTCGCAAAGCTGTTTACATGGTACAGGTAGCCAAGTACCATGTGATTGCTTTGGGCAAATCACATATCACAACAGTAAGCAAGTTGTTCATGCATGGAAAGCCATTCATGACAGCTTGCTTACTGTATGTGATTGCTAGGACCAATCATAATCACATGAATATCAGATGCCGCTGAGGACGTCAATGACGAAACACGTTCGGCGTAATTACGTCACTTCCCATTCCTGATCCCTCGTGGAAGGCACAACGTTTGGCACCCTAGGGAGCGGTTTGAGCAATAGACGCTCCCGTTTACATTCTGTATATCTCTTGATTTCATGCGAGTACCCTATACTACTTGTACAAATAAAACCTTTATACATACAGTATTACGCTATGTGTCCCCCCTTGTTTATTCCTTGTATACCGTGGTTGGAGTATAACCTGGCATGCAACAGTAGCAGAGGATTCATATCCACCTCCCTCTGGTTACCAGTGACAAGGATACAGGGATTCAGGACCATTACCCAAGATATACAGGAGCAACCATCCCCACTGTGTTTACAGTAAATTAACCCCTGCCTAACACCCCTGTGTGGGGTTAGGCACTCTGGTGAGTGCAATCTGTTTCAGAATCACCTTGGGCACCCACGCCTATTGCACTTAACTAGGCTGGGAGCACCATATGAAGATTACCAATTCCCATATATGGATTCTAACTTCTGAATCAATTATTCATTTTTGGGACTAGACTGTGCAATATACTATTCATACCTTAAGGGGTCATATTTATTAATACTCTTGTAGTATGTATTTGCACAGGTCACTTTAAGATCCCATTAGCACCTTATAGTTGCACTTGGTCTAAGTAAATTGTCAGACCACACTCAGCACTGGTCACTTTAAATATCACCATTATTATTATTATTATTATTATAATATTTTATAGTTGTGCACGTTATAAACTGCACTGAGCACAGGTCACTGATAATACCACATAATACTAGAATAACTGCTTCTTTATTTATTCCCCAATACCCCTCCCCCCCTTTTTTGGCACACTATTTGTTATACATTTATGCAATTTTATTTAGAGATACTATACTATATCTGTTTGCACTATCACCTGGTCACTATACTAGGCCAACATTTTGGAGCCTAGATCACATCACTTAGTCACTTAATTTATTCATCAAACTGTGTATTATCAATGCTTATGATATATAAGTGTTTTAAAGAGTAATTATTTATTTATTCATACACACAGTTGTTACTGGTGTACTACAGGATAACCTTGTATATTCTTACATTTGTGCCTCACATAGTATTTGTACAATATTTGAATTTACATATAAACATGTTTCCGGCAGCGCCAATTCCCTTCCCCTTTAGTTTAATCTCTGTTTTGATATAACCATTGGTTATATTTAAGGGAGGCTGCAGCCCAGTTTTTGCCACTTCACCCATAGCGCCGGGAATTTTCTCAATTTACATAATCACATGATAACCGGTTACTGGAAATGGTAATCCGATTAATACAGTTGTAGAGGAGGGGCATGCGGCCTGTTCCTAAGCCAGAAGAAGCTCAATCACACACACATATATATATATATATATATATACATACATACACACACACACACACACACACACACACACATATACATATATTTATTTGGGATAGACCGATTATCGACCAGGCCGATGAGCACTGTCCCCGATATATCAGTATCAGCCCCGGAACTTGCCGATATTTTTGTGACGTCATTCTGCCTTCTTAGGCCTCCTCCCTCGCTTTGGACAGCCTCGTCTGGAATCAGGACTAGACTCGCGGGAGTTTATCGCAGCCATACACTCACCCACAGCAGACCGGTGACAGCCACCCACACCCACAGGCCCTGTACCAGCCAGCCACCCACAGGCCCTGTACCAGCCAGCCAGCCACCCACAGGCCCTGTGCCACCCGCCCAGCCACCCACAGGCCCTGTGCCACCCGCCCAGCCACCCACAGGCCCTGTGCCACCCGCCCAGCTACACACAGGCCATGTGCCACCGGCAAGCCACCCACACACAGGCCATGTGCCACCGGCAAGCCACCCACACACAGGCCATGTGCCACCGGCCAGCCACCCACACACAGGCCATGTGCCACCGGCCAGCCACCCACAGGCCATGTGCCACTGGCCACCCACCACAGTGTCCCAGACAGCCACCTACCACAGGGTGCCAGCCACCCACCACAGGGTCCCAGACAACCACCCACCACAGGGTCCCAGACAACCACCCACCACAGGGTCCCAGACAACCACCCACCACAGGGTCCCAGACAGCCACCCACCACAGGGTCCCAGACAGCCACCCACCACAGGGTCCCAGACAGCCACTAGGGATAAAAAAATTAACATGTTCAGTACCAGATTTGTGTCAAAAATTGTCTTTATTTTTTCAAAACTTTAAATGTACAAAATATCGGCCCATATCGACCAATACGTTGTGACCAAAATATCGGTATTGGCCCTGAAAAAAACATATCGGTCTATCCCTAATATCTATCTATCATATACACACACACACAAATGAGCCTGCCTGTGCTGCCCCATAGAGGTAAATGTGAAGTGGTTAAAAAAAAAAAAGTCCAGAAACCCTTCCAACTTGATTTGTTTACAAACAAGTCCCCAGCTTCTCTGTGCTGCTTCTCTGAATTTCTGGTTGGGGATAGCACACCCATAGCTTAAAAGGAGAAGTATAGCCAAAGCTCATTTGGCTGTACTTCTATGGATCACAGGAGTGCAATTTGTTTTGCACTCCTGTGACCCATTTTCACCAGAGAGAGGCCTGAAGTCCACTCTCTGCTGACATCACAGAAGTCAGTCCAGGCACTGCATCATAATAGAAGTCGGGATCCGCCAGGTGCCTGGACTGACAACCGTTGTTCCGTGAAAAAACCATACCCGTGAGAAAACCATACCCTCGTCACTTCCGGTGCACCTACAGAGGGTATGGATTTATCACAGTAGTGTGTGTAACGTTACACTTGCCGCCGTTACATTAGAACAGCTCCTCTGCAACATGGGTCATCTCCGCTCCTACCCCTCTCACTTCCCTGATCTCGGCTAATAAATATAAAAGCGGATCACGGAGCCGACATCTCCGTCATTTACATTTCATACACCCGCCGCCACTTTTATATTTAGTAGCCGACATCTGGGAAGTGACAGGGATAGGAGCGGAGATGACCCATGCTGCAGCCAAACTGTTTTAATGTAACCGCCGCAAGTATAACATTACACACACTACCGTGATAATTTCATACCCTCCGAGCATGCGCACTTGTCAACTTCTCTGCTGTTCAATGATGTATCTGGGGCTCTGAGCATGCGCGCTGCTACGCTGCTCAGCTGTTTCTGACAGGAAGTGACGAGGGCATGGAATTCTAACGAGGTATGGTTTTCTAACGTTACACCGGCTCAGGCTCTTAGTGAGCCGCTGAGAGCCTGAGCCGGCAGCCTTCTGCCCCTCCGCAGTTCAGTGCTCCAGTGAGCGAGGTGGGGGCAGAGCAGAGAGCTTCTGTCAGCTCTGGGAGCTGGCAGAACCAAGCAATCGACAGTGTTACATCGCTCGGTTATCAGTGCAGAGGCGCCGGGGGACAGATGCAGCATCGATGCTGCATCCACCTAGGTAAGTATGTATAAAACACAAAAAAAAAAAAAAAACATACATCTCTTAATAGAAAGTCATCTGGATACCGACCCTCGAGATTACATGGCCTGTAATTCAAGCGCTATTAGACATGCTGCATTTTTCGGCCCCACACGTCACTGCTGTGGTGTTAACAGCGGAAACAGAAAACAATTGTTTTCTATGTGCCCTTATGGTGACTGGTGTTTATCCAGTGTGAAAAAACACCAGTCACCACACAGTGTGAAGGAGCTCTAAGGCTTGGTTAACAGCAACGCGTTTTGCAGTGCATTTTCAGTTTTGCAGGAACACACTACAATCCATTTAACATGATTTCCTGCGTGTCATGTTCACATCTGTGGATTTTCAACTGATGTGTTTTTTTGAAAGGGTCAGGAAGTTTTTGCCTGCAGCAGGTTGTTTTTTTTGTTTCTAAAGACTTTGATGGAAACGCATCAAAAATGAAGTGCCTGCGTTTTATATTGTTTCTCACGCATAACAGACACCTTCCAAAAGCACAATGCATCAAAAAAAAATGCAAATTGCACAGGGTATATGAACCTAGCCTAAGGCTCCGTTCACATTAGTGTGTTTTGAGATGCAACTCAAGTTGCACAGAATCGCATGACAATGGAAATAACATTGTTTTTATTGGTGCCAGTTCACATCAATGCAATTTAGTCAGCACAGCACAATTTTGCAGGTTTTTGTACTACTTTGGTGCGCTTCTAGAGCAAATTTGGCCCCACAGAATATGCAAACCACCAGAGGTGGGGGACTTGAGTCACATGACTTGACTTAAGTCAGACTTAAAGTTACCAGTTTGAGGACTTGAGACTTGCTTGACTAAAATAAAGACTCGACTTGAATTTGACTTGGTATTCATGACTTGACTTTGACTTGAGACATATGACTCGAAATTACTACTTTTTAAGTTATTAAATATTTGCATTTTCTCAAGATGTGTTAAAGCAAAATGAATGTGCCTGTTATGTTTCTGACACCACAGTCACTTAAAACACCTCAGTGTGTTCGGATTTTTGGCTGTTTAACCACTTAAGCCCCGGAAGATTTTACCCCCATTCCGACCAGGGGGTATTTTGCGATTCGGCACTGCGTGACTTTAACGGACAATTGCACGGTCGTGCGACGCTGTACCTAAACAAATTTGGCGTCCTTTTTTTCCCATAAACAGAGCTTTCTTTTGGTGGTATTTGATCACCTGTGCGATTTTTTGATCACGCGCTATAAACAAAAAAAGAGCGTCAATTTTGCAAAAATAGCAATATTTTTCACATTTTTTTTATATGAAATTCTCCCCCAAAAAAATGTAAAAATCTAAATTTTTTAACATTTTCGGCCAATTTGTTTTATGCTACATATGTTTTGTAAAAAAAAAAAAAAACGCAAAAAGCGTATTTTGATTGGTTTGCGCAAAAGTTATCGCGTTTACTAACAAAGGGAAAGATTTTTGTCATTTTTGTTTTTTTTTTTTAACGCGTAATGGCGGCGATCTGCGATTTTTTTTGCGGTACTGCGACATTGGGGCGGACAGATCAGACCCTTGACTGACATTTGACACTTTTGGGGTTACCAGTGACATTTCTACAGTAATCAGTGCTATACATATGCACTGTTACTGTAAAAAATACACTGGTAGTGAAGGGGTTAACTTTATTTGGGAGGGAGGGGCTGTGTGTGTCCCTAGGGGCGTGCTTTCTACTGTGATTGGCTATGGCTTGAGCTGTAAGGACACTGATCAACGGATCTACATAGTAGATCCGTGTGATCAGTGTTTTTACACCGAGGAGAATGACAGGTGGCTTGTTTACACAAGCCGCCTGACTTTCTCCCTCTCCCCCCCGTCGATCGCCGCCGAGTGACCGGCGGACATCGGGTCCGCCAGTCACACGCGCGGGGGGGGGGGTCCGTGACCACGCGGGGGGCGCGCGCGCGCTCCCTAGACCCTCACAAGCTAGTGACGTAGCCCTACGTCACTTTGCCTGTGAGGGGCTGACTGCCGACGTAGATCGGCGTTAGGCAGTCGGCAAGTGGTTAACAATGGAAATACCCAATATGTTTTTAGTGAATGTGGTGTTGAAACATGACTGGACGAAGGATTTTGAGCTGTTTGAGCATTCAAAAGTGTTTCTTTAAAATGCCAAGAAAAAAGCACTAAGCGGTTTTGTTAATGTTAAAAATAAAACAAAACCTTTCCTGACCACTGATTTAAAAAGGTGAAAATAGGGGTAGTTCAGTATTTTGACTTGATTTGTGACTTGGCCAAAATAAATGACTTGACTTGCTTGACTTCTAGCAGGGACTCGACTTGCTTGCTTCGCGCCACAGTAACTTGGGACTTGCTTGAGACTTGAAGGTTAAGACATGAGACTTGCACATGTGTGACTTACTCCCATGTCTGCAAACCACAATCAAGTTGCACTACAAAATCACAATGAGAATTGGATCACAATTAGATTGCAGCACTGTGAACCAAGCCTAAGGCTCCGTTTCCACTGCCGTGGCTACGAAGTCGTGCTACTTCTAGCGCGACTTCGTAGTGAAAGTAAACTGCGGCTTTCAGTGAGACTTGTCCCTCATTATAGAGGGAAGTCGCACTGAAGTCGGCTCAAAAGTAGTGCACAAACTACTTTTGAAGCTGCCGCAAATGAAGTCGTGGCAGTGAAAACGGGCCCGATTGAAACAAATGGCTTTTGACTTGCTGTGCAACTTGACATGTGTCAAATCGCACAGCAAGTCACACTAGTGGAAACCGAGCCTAAGGGTCTACTCACCATCCGCTGCATTGTATGAGGGGCGGTCTGGCTGGATAACTGCAGTGCCAATCTTTGCGCATCGTACGGTTCACTTTTATAAACAAATTTTATTGAAATGTTACACGGTGCCATTTCATTCATTTATATTGGCTGCCATGGTTTGTGAAGCAGTGGATTGCCTCGCACTGCACGAAGAAAAAAAATAAATAAATAACAGTACAGCCGGCCATGCTTTTGTCAGTGCGTACGGCCCAAACACCAGCGCAATGCAGTGGTGTGAACTGGGCACACAGGAGACAAGGCATTTGACATTGTGTTGCGGTGCAACTGCGCTAGAATAGCCATCCAAAGCAAGTCTCACCTTACTTGGTGTGAATGGACCCTTAAAGAGGATGTTCATTTTCCAACAACCTAGGGAACAACAAATTTCTCTTGGGAGCATAACATGCCCCTTAAATACCCAGAAGTAAAGTCCAGGCTACCACTATATGCACATCATACCATCTTTAGGAAAAGCAGCCTAGCACTTGCTCCAGGGCTGCAGACAGTGACATCAACACCCCAGAAGCCATTCACTACCAACAATCCCCAAAAGTGGTCCTGTTTGCAAAGCCTAAACTTCAAAACACTACTCTGGGCTAGGAAAAAAAAAAAAAATAAAAGTGTCCTGTTTCTAAGCACCGCCATGTCCAGCGAGGATGCTGACTGATCCGCTACTAGAGGGGAGACAAATATGAAAGGACATTATGAGAACACAGCACTACCAGCAGGAAAAAAAGTAGGAAAACACAAACTTTCAAATAACTATTACACTTGTAATATATAATATAATAATAATGTGCACTTGCTGTTAGGACACTGAAGTTTCCAAATAAAGCAGCATTAAACCAAATACCAAAAAAAAAAATTTAATATATTGCAGCTTACCAATTATTTTTATTATGGATTTCTATAGCGCCAGTTTAGGCAGCGCTTTACAATATTAGAGGGAGACAGTACATATACAATACAAGAGGATTAAGAGGGCCCTGCTCAGAAGAGCTTACAATCTAATAATTTGATGTGGTGGTTGCATTAATTAACACTGGTTGCACTGATGCTGGTTGCACTAATGCAGCACAAATGCAGGGTTAATTAACTGCCACTGGTCGGTCACTAATGCATCAGTGACCAGCAGTGGCAATACAATAACCCCTTCATGCTGTATAATACAAATACCATTGGTAATTAAATTAACCTCTTGCCAACCCGTCACAGTACATATACTGTGACAGGGTGGCAGCGACAGGTGTACGTCGCTGCCTGTTTTTGGTGTATGCCCCTGTTCTATTTTAAAATTATTTGGGGGAAAAAACTCATTTTTGGTTTTCGGCCAAGGGCATCCTGCATTTTCGGTTTCGGTCCAGAATTTTCATTTCGGTGCATCCCTACCCAAAAACGCATCAAAGTCGGACCAAAGCAGTGCAGGGACCACCCCGAAGCCACAGACACATGGCACCCACCGGAAACCACCCAGCACGACCCGCCATGCAACCTGCAGTCTCAAGCCGCAGGACAAGCCACACAAGTGTGAAAGGGGCCTTATGATTCACTTCTGCTCAGCGGCCATTTAAAAAGATACATATTGACTACATTTGAATATTGAATATAGTGCCATAACAACCCAAGCCAGGTATAAGGTCAGAGTGATAGCAAATAATGATAGGCTGAAACACCCATAAACACTGCACATAAAATGTGCTGCAAATCATCATGTAAAATGACCTGGCTGCTGCTGCAGCCCTGGCCCAGGATATACTATTGTATAGAACAGGGATCCTCAAACTACAGCCCTCCAGCTGTTGCAGAACTACACATCCCATGAGGCATTGGAAAACTGACATTCACAGACATTACTAGGCATGATGGGAATTGTAGTTCCTGAACTGGAGGGCCATAGTTTGAAGACCCCTGGTACAGAACATAGATACTATGATATAATTTAGTGGCCTCACATCCTTAGTGTAGGCACACCCTCTTATATAGTGCCATAAGCCGAAGACCATCTTTACTGTAGGGATGTCTGCATAAACACAATTGTTTTTGAGGAGATAAGTGATATTCCATATTCTCCTGAAGCTAGAGGACTGGAATCAAGTCCTACAAGCTACCAGTGTCAGGCAGAGGGAATGTGTCTGGTAATGCCGGAATGTGTGGTAGTAGGATTGTCTGCTGGATGAAGCCTCAGGAGCTAGGTCTCCTGGGCAATCCATATGCAAGGACAGATAAAACTGGAGTATAATCAAAGCAATACATGTATAAAGAACTGATTAGTGCCTACCTAATCATGTAGAACCTGCTTCAACAAAGCACATTTCCTAGAGAAGGTGTGTAGAAACAAAACCAAAAAAAAAAAAAAAGTACAATAGTCAGGCTCCTACCCAGAGGTCTGATCCCCAAACCAGGCACACACATTGTCTATGTATAAAGACAACCATATTGCCAACCGCATAGAGTCTGAGTTAAAGCAGTATGCGTATAAAAAAAAAAGCTTCCAAATCATGGCCCATGAGGTCCATGCACAAAACTGACTATCAGTAGTATCAAATAAAAACAAAGTCAGAGATAATTGGCAAAAGCCTTGATCTGCGACAAAGAAAAACGGAATTTTTGTAAAATCTTACCTGTAAAATTCCTTTCTCTGAGTCCTCCGACAGTCGCCGCCTCTTCATATTCGTCACATATGGGGTATTAGACTTTGCTCCGAAGGAGTAGCTAGGCAACAGAATATGTTAACATTAAAGCTTTTAACATATCCCACCCTCAAGGGGTGGTCCCCTCAGTCAATACCCTCCTACTTCCTGCAACCATATCTCAGTTTTAGTGGAATAGCAGTAGAGTATACAACCAAACCCCAAAAGAGGGGCGGGGGCGGCGACTGTCGGAGGACTCAGAAAGGAATTTTACAGGTAAGATTTTACAAAAATTCAGTTTTCTCTTACGTCCTCCGACAGTCGCCGCCTCTTCATATTCGTCACATATGGGGACGTCCCAAAGCAGTGCAAACATGAGGGGTGGGAAACGCATCCGCGCCGAAAAGGCAACGCAGTCTCCGCATCAAAGAAAGGAACCTTACCAAAGGAAGGAAACCAGCTGGGCAACAGAAAAAAAAAAAACCAGTGCTCAACAGGAGCAACAACCCAGGAAAAGACAAAAAACCAGGGGATATAAAACTTATCCCAATAGCCAGAGATCCCCAACAAGGGACCCTAGGGAATTGCCGCACTAAGAACCTTGCGGCCAAAGGAAGCATCCGCCGATGCCTGAACATCTACTTTGTAGAATCTTGTGAACGTGTGTACGGTCGACCAGGTCGCCGCCTTACACACCTGGGCCACAGAAGCCCCATGACGACAGGCCCAAGACGTACTCAAAGATCTAGTAGAGTGCGCCTTCACAGGCACAGGGGGAACCTTCCCCTGCAAAGCATAGGCCTGTTCAATGGTCTGCCTGATCCATTTGGCGATGGTAGAGGCCGAAGCCGCCATGCCCTTCCGAGGACCCTCTGGAAGAACAAACAAGGAGTCCGGCTTCCGAAAAGACTCAGTCGATTTAAGGTAAACCCTTATCGCCCGAACAACATCCAGAGAATGCAATCTCACCTCCTTTGGATGTTTAGGCTTCGCGCACAGCGAAGGTAAGACAATATCCTCATTAAGATGGAATTCCGAAACTCGTTTCGGAAGAAAAGAAGGATTAGGTCGCAAGACCACCTTATCCAAATGAACAACCAGGTACGGAGACTTGCAGGACAAAGCTGCCAGCTCCGACACTCTGCGAGCCGAAGTGATCGCCACCAAAAAGGCGACCTTTTTGGACAACATAGACAACGAGATCTCCCTGATCTGTTCAAAAGGAGCACGTTGCAACACAGACAGAACGAGATTCAAGTCCCAAGGGGGCAAAGGATCCCTCCTAGGAGGAACCAGATGCCGCACACCCTGAACAAAAGTGCCAACCAAGGAGTTGGAAGCCACGGGACGTTGAAACAGAACGGCCAGAGCAGACACCTGACCCTTTATCGTAGCCAGCGCCAAACGCTGATCAACACCCGTTTGAAGGAAAGACAGCACACGGGAAACCGAGTACGTGCGGGGTGAAAACCCCCTGGACTCACACCAGGCAAAATAGGCCTTCCAAGTACGGTAATAAACCTTCCCCGAGGAAGACTTCCTCGCGTTGATCAAAGTATGAACGACCTCTGGAGAGAGACCCCTCTCCTTCAGGACCTCGGTCTCAACAGCCAGGCCGTCAAAGCCAGCGACTGTAAAGCAGGATGGTATATCAGTCCTTGAGACAGTAGATCGTCTCGAAGAGGCAGACGCCACGGGGCGTCGACCGCCAGATTCACAAGGTCTGCGTACCAGGACCGGCGAGGCCAGTCCGGTGCCACAAGAATCACCGTGCTGCGTTCCGAGTGTAACCTGCGAAGGAACCTGGACAGCAACTGAATAGGTGGAAACGCGTACATCAGCCTGTACTGATGCCACGGGGCCTGATCCAGGGTCCGGCGACTCAGATAGTCCGCCTGCCAGTTCTCCACCCCCGGAATGTGAACCGCCGTTATCGCCGGGACATGAGTCTCGGCCCAAGACAGAATGTCGGCCACTTCTCGAGCCGCTCGGGCACTCCTGGTGCCCCCTTGGTGGTTGATGTAGGCCACCGCCGTGGCATTGTCCGTCTGCACCCGAACCGGGCAGCCCTGCAGCCGGTCCGTCCAGCGATGAAGACAGAGACTTATCGCACGCAATTCCAGAATGTTGATCGGAAGGGAAGACTCCCCCTCCGACCAAGTTCCCTGGGCGGATAGAACGCCCAGAACACCACCCCAGCCCGACAGGCTGGCATCCGTGGTGATCACCGTCCACGAGACAGGACGAAAACGACTTGCCCCCGGACACCATCGGGGACTGGAGCCACCACAGAAGGTTTCTTCTGGTGCGATGACTCAACGAGATTTGAAGATCCAGAGATTGAGGTCGCCCGTCCCACCTGGACAGGATCTCCGCTTGGAGACCCCGCGTGTGAAACTGGGCGAAGGGAATCGCCTCGAAGGCCGAGACCATCAATCCCAGACATCTCATGCACGTCCGCAGAGACGAGTGCGGAACGTCCCTGAGGGACCTGACTTCCTCCTGAAGAGTTCTGAGTTTGTCTTCCGGCAGGAAGACCTTCGCCTGCACCAGTCCAGAATCATTCCCAGGTAGGGAAGACGAACCGACGGACTCAGTGTCGACTTTGGAAAATTTATCGTCCAATCAAACTCCTGCAGAGTTTGCATCGTGACAGACAGGTCCTTCTCCAGACCCTGGCTGGTCGCAGACCGAACCAGAATGTCGTCCAGATACCCCAGGACAGAAATGCCCTGGGCCCTCAATAATGCCAGAACCGGTGCAAGCACCTTGTTGAAGACCCGCGGAGCCGAGGCGAGACCAAAAGGCAACGCCACGAACTGGTAGTGATCCTCCGCAATGGCAAATCGAAGGAACCTCTGGTGACCCTCGAAAATGGGGATGTGAAGATACGCATCCTTCAAATCGATGGAGGCCATGAATTCCCCCGGAACCAGGGCAGCCACCACCGACCGCAGGGATTCCATGCGGAACTTGCGAAAACGCACAGAGCGGTTCAGAGCCTTCAAGTCCAGAATTGGACGAACCTTGCCCTCCTTTCTGGTCACGGTGAACAGATTGGGATAAAACCCCCGAAATCTGTCCCGATGAGGCACCGGAACCACCACTCACTGAGCCCTCAGGTCCCGCACCGCCAGGTGCAGGTCCCGCAAACGCTCTGGAGACAGTTGAAGATTTGAGGGAAAAAATCTGCTCTCCGGCCGAGAGAGAAACTCGATCTTGTAACCAGATCGAACGATCTCCTGAACCCATCTGTCCCGCACACGGGCCAACCAGGGTTGAAGAAAACCGAGCAAGCGTCCCCCCACCGCAAAACTGGGTGAGGGCGCCCCTTCAGGCCGAACTGTTATGGGCTGCAGATCCGGATTGGCCGGACTTCCGTTTCCCAGACCAGGGCTTCTTCTGAGAGCCTTGACCTTTGAACGGCTTGCCCTTGTAGTGCGGCCGAAAGGCACGAAAGGACCCCTGAGGGGGCCGAAAATTAGCATGCTTCTTCCCAGAAGCCCCCTTAGCCTTGGGGAAATGGGGCAAGAGAGTGCTCTTACCCCCGGTGATCCCCTTAATCAACACATCCAAGGACTCCCCAAAAAGGCGAGACCCATCATAAGGCAGATTGGCTAAGGTCTTACGTGAAGATTGGTCCACCGACCAACATTTTAACCAAACCAGGCGGCGAGACAACACACGTGCAGCCAATGGAACCAGGTCCAGGTCCGCATCACACAGATACATGACACCCTGGTGGATTTGATCCACCATATCCAGGGTCGCCGGCGAGGCCGAGTCGGCCACTAGGACGCGCCTAAGCATCTGCGTCCAACTTGCGATCGCCTGGGCCGCCATGAGAGAAGCAAACAGAGCTTTAAGCATAGAACCCGTAACAGAATAAGTATGACGGGCAAGAGACTCCAATCTCCTATCCGTGGCATCACGGAACACAGGGGAATCCTCTGCAGGAATCGCAGTGGCCTTGTTTAAAACCGCAATTGCGTGATCCACTGGGGGAGGCACACACCACCTTTCATCAGTGGAAGGCGAGAAAGGATAACACAGCTTGAACCTACTTGGTACAGCAAAAGGTTTGCGCAGATTGCGCCATTGTTCCTTAACAGCGCGCTGAAAATCATCATTGCAGGGAAAAACCTGCGGCGTCCTGCGTTTTCTCTGCGTCCCATAGGCCGCCAAGGCAGCGGGGGGACACACTTCATCCTGCAAACGCAGTGTTTGCTTTATGGAAGCAATCAATTCATCCATGATTGCAAGCTCTTCAGGCGAGCCAGGGGGAGAATTATCAACCCCCTCAACTTCAGCCTCCACCTCGGACCCCACTAGATCTAGGGAGGAGCGGGACCCCGATAAGGAGGCCCCCGCCATAACAACCCCATCACCTTCACCCTCAGAATCAGAGGAAAGAGCAATTCTCGGTCTTTTAGTAGATTGAGAAGCCACCAGCATCTGCACCTGAGCAGCAAGGCCAGCCACAATAGTGGCTAAATCCCCCCCTGGGGGGGAAACAGCGGTCCCCTGGCTTTCCACCAAGGCGGTAGGAAATTTGCCCTCCTGAGAATCCATTGCCCCTGTAATGCCAGACAATAAAGGGTTAACTGCCCCTTTAAGCAAGCGCGGCAAGCGCAGCCCACCACACTCAAGCACAATGAGACCCCCACAGGGAATATGCAAACTGAACACAGGCAATGGATAGCAAGAACAGAAGGATAAAACCTGAGGAGACCCTCGCCGCTGCTGCTGCCTCGATCGGTGTTCCTGGAAAGAGGAAGTGATGCTGCCAGGGCGCTCTATGAAAGCCTATGGAGGCTACAAGAAAATGGCCGCCATGCATGTAAAACATGCGGCCGGAGCGAGTGTAGGCAAAATGGCGCCGTTTGGCGCCGAAACCGCCGCTCCACAGTGCGGTAATGCACACGTGACATCCCTGTATAGGAATACATGTCAGATCGCCGCAGCGATCGCTGTATATGCCCAAACATGCCAAAAAAACATGCCCCACAGCACACAGCTTCTCACACTGACCAGGCTGACACACACAGTGTCACACAGCTCCCCCCCCCCCCCCCTTGCAGCCCACAGCATGCAGCCGAGAGATAGGGAGACAAGCAGTGTGAATAGAGGCAGGTTACACAGTCCCAGACTGACACCCCCCCCAGACAGACAGGTCCCCACATAGATACACTTACCTCACAATGGCGTGGGGGACCCGCACAGGCGAACAAGCCGCTGCACATGAGGCAGGGAGAGTCGCAATTCAAGACGCACAAAATGGGGGTTAAGAAACCGCACAGCGTCCAGTGAGGTAGCCACCTCACCAATCATCCCTGCACCGAACAGGGATGGGTCGTTCACTGTGCCAGGAGCGTTACCTGGCTGAACGCTCGATGGCAGGCTGGGAAGCCACTGACCCACGACCAGAGGGGATCAGCCCGAGACCCAGCCCGCATGATCCTCTTCATCAGAAGAACTAACTAACGCTGACAAAAATAACAGCTAAGTAAAAGGTAGAGAGAAAACTCAAACAAAATTTCAAAAAAAAAAAAAGAAGAAAGAGTCTGGGGCAGAAAGCCCCAGCACAGGAAAAGCCAGCCACTCCTGACAAGCTAGACATTAAAACTGAGATATGGTTGCAGGAAGTAGGAGGGTATTGACTGAGGGGACCACCCCTTGAGGGTGGGATATGTTAAAAGCTTTAATGTTAACATTCTGTTGCCTAGCTACTCCTTCGGAGCAAAGTCTAATACCCCATATGTGACGAATATGAAGAGGCGGCGACTGTCGGAGGACGTAAGAGAAACTTAGTTGAACATTTGCAACTAGATGTCCAGTCCCTAATAGTCTACTTTGTGTCCATGGTAATGTCCAAACAATATCATAAACAAATTTTAGACAAAATAACATATTGAGAGAGTATACTGCAAAACCATCAGAGAAGTCTCGGCAGCCAAGACTCTTGGGCCCTCCATGTGTAATTACCATCTGAATATATTCAAAGGGATGTAGTAGAAACAACTGAACCCCCCTGTCATTATATAAAACACATAAGGATAAAGTGTTCTGTATAGTGCACCATCACATGGAAACTTCTGGATAAAAAAAAAAACCCCGCTTCTAAAAAGAAGGCTTATTAGAAACACTGCATAGATGGAGCAAAAGTTTATGAAATGTACAGTCACAGATAGTAAATTTAACATGAAACATTAATTTGCAAACAGAGGAAACCTAGTTGAACTACAGTCACCAGGGATCCTGCCCCCAATATATCCACTTCATGTGTATGTTCAAGATAGACTTAAAATACTAGCATACTGCAGAACCCTGAGGACAGTCATGGTGCCATCAACTAATAGACACCCCCTGATCTGCAATGCATACGCAATTGATGTTTATGCCATCAAGCTGATATCAGAATCCAGGACCTTGCTCTGGAGCCAGTGCCTGGGGAAAAAAGAGCAAGTGCCCCTCTGCCTCCTGGCCCTGCAGCAATGAGTGAGACACACTCGGGGCGCTATCGATTCATTGCTTGCAGATGGGAGGACAGTTGCTTACCCCCCAGTGGGAGCAAATCCTCGGGCAAAAAAAGGAGGCATTAACCCTAAGGGGGGTCCTCTAGGTTCCCCTGTACTGAAGCTGCCTAACCTCCCTGGAGGCTTGCGCAGGCAGTCAAACTGGGAGACCCTTGCAACTAGCACAGAGCCTAGAAGAAAATAAACTACCTATAGCTCCTGTTGGTCTGGAGAAAACACAAGAACTGAGGCACTGAGGTACGTGACGGCCTTTTAATATGGTGGATGGGTTTCCTGTTTTAGGTGGGAGGAGACCTCTATCTCAGATGCTGCCCTGGAAGACGACTTGAGAAAAATATACTTTAATGAATTTTAGTGCACACAAAGCACAAAGTAATAACCAATTTTCGAGTAAAATATAAAAGACGGTGTTACGCCCTGTAAATAGATACCCAACATGTCATGCTTTAAAACGGCACACGCTTGTGGAATGGCGACGCTATAACCACTTCAGGACCGGAAGGATTTACCCCTAATGACCAGGCCATTTTTTGCAATACAGCACTGTATTCACTTTAACTGACAAATGTGCGGTCGTGCGATGATGTACCCAAATAAAACTGATGTCCTTTTTTTTCCATAAATCGAGCTTTCTTTTAGTGGTATTTGATCACCTCTGCGATTTTTTTTTGCGCCATAAACAAAAAAATATTTTACTTTCTGCTTTATAACATTCCCGATAAAAAAAAAAAAAAATTAAAAATTAATTTTTTTCATTTTTTTTAGGCCAATTTGTATTCTGCTACATATTTCTGGTAAAAAAAAATCCCAATAAGAGTATATTGATTGGTTTGTGCAAAAATCATCGCGTTTACAAACTAGGGGAAAGATTTATGTTTTTATTTATTTTCTACTGGTAATGGTGGCGATCAGCGATTTTTTGTGGGACTGCGACATTGCGGAGGACAGATCAGACACCTGACATTTTTGACACTTTTGGTGGGGGGGGGACCAGTGACATTACTACAGTAATCAGTGCTAAAAATATGCACTGTTAATGTACTGACACTGGCAGGGAAGAGATTAACACCAGGAGCGATCAAAGCATGTAATGCGTCACTAGTGGGTGCTAACTGTGGGGGGAAAGGGCTGTCTGCAATCGCGGCCGCCGGACCCGCTGATCGGCTTCCCTTGTTGCGAATTGGGGGGGAGCTGGCGTTCCTGCAAAGCGACGTACAGTTACGTTGTTTTGCGGGACAGAGCCGCCTTGCTACATTAAAACTGCAGCGGGTAGTTAAGGTTAAAAAACTTTATAGGTTACCAGCTTAGAGTTCTGGTGCCAAAATTATTTCTCTCACTCTGGCGTTTGTGGCAAAACCTCACATGTGGTGCGATCACCATTTATGTACGCATGCAGGACAAATCCGTGCGCTCGACTTTGTGCGAGATTTACATTTTTTTTATTCTAAATTGTTTCCTTTACATTTTTTTTAATCTCTTTTATTGCTGCTACAGGCAATGGAAACATCCCTTGTGACAGCAATAGGCAGCGACAGGAACTCCCTTAATGGGGAGATCTAGGGTCTGATGCCTCCTCTGCCCTTAAAGCATCTGATCACACCAAGATCGGTGTGTTCAGGTGTTTTACCAACTTAAAAATGGCGCCATTTACATCCGGGAAATCGGGAGCGATGTCGCATCATGTTCCCTATACAACAGATCATGGGAGTCAGGGATCAGCGCCTAATTAGCCACTGGATTGGCTTTTACAAAAAAGCTGGCCGCTGACTGTAAATAACTATATCAGGATGATGCCTGATGCAGGTATCTTCCTTGCTGCGCACTGTATTGACAGCAGAAGCTCCCCTTGTCAGGATACACAGCTCTGCACTGTAGCCATTGGCTGCAAGTGCTGACTGAATTCTGATTTACCAGGACAGTTTGACAGAAGCTGGTTGTTACACTGGCTTCTGTTGAACATAGAGGGGAGCAAACAGTGAAATTTGGCTATTCAGGCTAAACCGATGTGTATACACCCTGCTTTAGATGCGTTTGTAGATTTAGATACTAACAAATCAAAACCAACTCCAGCCAGCACTTTTTAAAGAAGACATTCACTTTAAAAATAAATGCACACTTTTTACCAGGTTAAAAAAAAAAAAAAAAAAAAAAAACACCCTTTTTTTATTGTTAGGAGCCTGCAGAGCATTGCAACCATGATCCGCTGATCATGATACAATCTGCAGACTTGACATTTGTCAGCTACATTAGCGAACTACCAGGAAGGGGCATTAGTGCCCATTATTACATTATACAAAAAAAATTGGGCTAACTTTACTGTTTAGTTTTTTTAAAATGTATTAAAGAGGAAGTAAACCCTCCTCAGGAAGTTGTACCTATAGGTAAGCCTATATTAAGGCTTACCTATAGGTACTGTAAATATCTCCTAAACATGCACCGTTTAGGAGATATTTACCTTTAATGCAGCCAGTGACGTCACTGGCGCATGCGCTCTGAAGGAACGGCAGATCGTGCCGTTCCTTCAGAGCCCCGTGCCGTGACCGTCGGCTCCCGCGCGCGTGCGCGGGACTGACGTCACCGCGGCTCCGGCCAATCAGATGGCCGGATGCCGCGATCCCGGAAGATGGGCGACTATACATGTCGCCCGTCATACAGGTAAGCGGACGGCACGGCGGGGGCTCGTTCTAAGGTAAGTATTTCATAATGAGCTACTATGCGATGCATACTAGCTCATTATGTGTTTCTCTTTCAGGATGTAAAGAAGAGAAAAATTTTTTTTCTCGGTTTACAACCTCTTTAAAAAGTGATTATTACCAAAAAACTGCGCTTGAAAGACTTCTGCGCAAATACAGTGTGACAAAGATTGCAACGATCGCCATTTTATTCTCTAGGGTCTCTGCTAAAAAAAATATATATATATATATATATATATATATATATATATATATATATATATATATATATATATATATATATATATATATATATATATATATATAATGTTTGGGGGTTCCAAGTAATTTTCTACCAAAAAATACTGATTTTAACTTGTAAGCAAACAAGTGTCAGAAAAAGGCTTAGGATCCTTTCACACGGTCGCTCCGCTGCTTAAGTCCGCTGCGGGACTTTTTTTTTTTTTTTTCACGGAGCGGATGACATTTGTGTCATCCGCTCCGTGTGTCCGCATATCATCCCATCCGTTTGCGGATGATATGCGGACATAATGTAAGTATATGGCATTGCGGATGTCAGCGGATGACACCGCTGACATCCGATTTTCCTTCCTTTACGTTTTTTACACGGATGAAAAAATAGGGTTCTGTTCCATTCGAAAAAACGGAACAGAACTGAATGGAGGAAAATCGGATGTCAGCGGATGGTATTACGCTGACATCCGCAATGCCATTCACTTACATTATGTCCGCAAATCATCCGCAAACGGATGGGATGATTTGCGGACACACGGAGCGGCCGTGTGAAAGGACCTTAAGGACTCTTTCACACGGGCGGTCCGATCAGACCTGCCTGTCAGTTTTTTAGGCGGATCTGATCGGATCCTCCATGCAGCTCTATGGGGCAGCGGGTGTCAGCGGAGACACCTCCGCTGACACCCGCTGCCATCCGCATCCGATCCTGTGCTGAAATCTGGACGGATGGAAACCCTATTTTTCCATCCGTTCAGTAATCGGAGCGGATCTGATGAGAGCGGACAAGCGGTGCGCTCTCCTCCGATCCCCCATAGAGGGCAGCGGGTGCTGAGACACGTCCCTCTGCGCTCTGCAAGCGGAGACGGAGCTGTCATCCGCCCGGCTCAGCGGGGATCGCGGATCGATCCCCGCTGAGCAACACGGATCCGCCTGCGGAGGCGGACCGTGTGAAAGAGCCCTTAGTCTTTAAAGCGGTTGTATACTCAAAAAAACAAAAAACAAAAAAAACAAACCCTGCAGGACAAAGGCATAATGAGCTATAATGCATCGCATACTAGCTCATTATGAAATACTTAGCTTAGAACGAAGCCCTGGCACGGTCGCCTGGACAAAGCTGAGGGAGCCGACATGCTCCCTCGGCGTCTCTTCCTGGTTCGGTGGTTCCGGTGCTGTGAGTGGTCGGAGCCGTGATGACGTCTATTCCACTCATGTGCAGTTTCACTTTCCATCAAGATCCGGCAAGGAGCTCTGAAGGTCCGCCAAACCTTCAAAGTGCATGCGCCGCAGACGTCAGCGGCTGCATGCAGGTTGAATATCTCCTAAACCGTGCAGGTTTAGGAGATATTAATTGTACCTACAGGTAAGCCTCATTATAGGCTTACCTGTCGGTAAAAGTCATTGAGTATACTACCGATTTAAGAGGTTAAATTGCCCTCACTAAGCGCTGGTTCACACTTCTGCGATGCGGGAATGCTGCAAACATGCAGCGTGATCCCGCATCACATCCGAACCTCTGGCAGTTCACACTGCCATATGCGATACGCAGGGGGCGTCAATTAAAAGTTAACGATACCCCCAGTTGCCATCGCATATCGCAGTGCAATATCGGCGGATCGATCCCCCGCTGTGAAAACCTGAGTCCGCCGACGGACCACCAGGTGTGAAAGGGGCCTTAATGTTGATAAACACAATTTTTTTGACAGCTGTGAGTGAGCAGAGAACATCTCTGTTAGAGCCGGTTCACATAGGGGTGACCCGACTTGCCGGGGCGACCTGTGAAGTTGCGGTGCACAAGCCGCACCGCGACCTCGGAGCGACATGCACGGACTTCATATCATTGAAGTCAATGCAGATCGCTCCAAAGTAGTACAGGACCCTTTTTCTAAGTCGGAGTGACTTGTGTCGCTCCTATTAGAACGGGTCCTGTACTAATCTATGGCAGGCGACTTGTCAGGCGACCAGGTCGCCTGACAAGTCGCCCCAGTGTGAACCGGCTCTAAAAAGCGAGGACATGCCGTTTTAAGATCGGGATGATGGGGGGGTGAATAGAGATCACCATTTCTTTAAGGATTAATCTTGCAGCTCTAGTGTAGGGATGCACCGATCCGATATTCGGATTGGATATCGGCGCCGATATGGCCATTTTAGATGGATCGGTAACTTCGACCGATCCACTGGCCCGATCCGGTTTTTGCTTGGCAACGGCTCAGCCATCCCTTACTAGGTGCAGTAGTAGTATGGGATGGGAGCCGCTCCTTCCTGTATAGGTCCGGCTCACAGGCAGAGTGATATCAGATGCACTCCACCTGTGAATGGAGGAGCCGTACGCATGAAGCAGCGGCTTTGCTCTGTACTGCAGCCGCTTGCTTTATGTGTAGCTCCGGATCGGTTCCGGTATCTGCGATTTCACAACGCCAGATATCAGTATCGGGTCCAAAAAAGTTGGATCGGTGCATCCCTACTCTAGTGTAACATGTTACCAAAGGTAAACTTATCCATAAAAAGGCATTAAATTTTTTTTAAACCTGCTAGGCAAAATTATAACGTACTAGCATGCATTGCATACTAGAACTTTATGTGAAATATACCTAAAAATGAAGCCCTCCAGCAGCGTGCTGCCCCTGCTGACAGGGCTTCAATCTTCATCCAGTCATCCATCCAGGTTGGCGGGCTCTGGTCCTTTGATCTGATGAGCCGCAATGACATCACTCCCACACATGCACGTGGGAGCTGCTGCTCACTGCACACGGCTCTGAAGGATGGCACGGGAATGTCGTTCACAAGTAAATATCTCCTAAACTGTGTACTTTTAGGAGAGAATTACTGCACCTATAGGCAAGCCATAAGTTTAGCTATACATAAAAATCATGCATGGGAGTTTACTCCCACTTTAAAGCAGTTACAGCAAACCATTTCACATAACCGCTAACCACTGCAAGGACGCCTGTCAGTGGTAAATAGTTGGTCTCATCCTTGTAACATGGGCACAGTGGTTGCACAGAAGTGGCTCTAGCGATCGACTTCTATACAACCGCCCGGGTTTGTACTGTTTGATGAGCGCTGCCAGCTGACCTGTGTATTCTGTAGGTCTCCTTCTCCTGTCAGAATACAAGGACGCAACGGGGAGGATTCCCCCAATCCACATCAAATGGGTGGATAGAATTGGTAATTCCTTTTGTTCAAATCGCCAAGGGAAGCCTGCCTACTCCTAACCAGGCAAAAGACAAACTGAATTGGGAATGCGGCTAGCAGGGGGGGGGGGGGTATTGGACCAGAGGGACAGCCCCCTGTAGGTGTGTCTATGCAAAGTTTTTGTGAATATTTCTAACAAAATCTTCTGCCTAGCTTACTCCTGTGGATAAGACCAATACCCAGTAGTGAAGACTGTATGTGTGGGTGGCGACTGTCAGAGGACTTAAAGAGGAAGTAAACCTTCCTCTGACACTTTTACCTATAGGTAAGCCTATGATAAGGCTTACCTATAGGTACTGTAAATATCTCCTAAACATCTACCGTTTAGGAGATATTTACCTTAGATGCATCCAGTGACGTCAGTGGCGCATGCGCTCTGAAGGAACGGCCGCTCGTGCCGTTCCTTCAGAGCCCCGTGCCGTGACTGTCGGCTCCCGCACGCGTGCGCGGGAGTGACGTCACCGCGGCTCCGGCCAATCAGATGGCCGGATGCCGCGATCCCGGAAGACAGGCGACTGGACATGTCGCCCGTCATAGAGGTAAGCGGATGGCACGGCGTGGGCTTGTTCTAAGGTAAGTATTTCATAATGAGCTAGTATGCAATGCGTACTAGCTCATTATGTGTTTCTCTAATGCCTCGTACACACGTGCAGATCGTCGGCCTCTTTTGTCCAGGGCTGTCGTGTCTGTTGAAAAGTGCAAAAGACTGCACAAGAATTTTGTCCGCCGACTACAGCCGACTGCAGAAGTGATGTCATGTGATGGTTAACTTTCCCTGTGTTTTTTCTTTTCTGAGCATGCCCAGTCTTGCAAATCTGCTGTCTGTCGAATTCTGTATTGACTGGCGAACAATCGGCCGCTCTGGTGTCGGCATACAAAAATTTTAATGCTTGCACGACAGATTCATTTCGGCCGAAAGTGCGCTGTCGGCTGTCGGAAGCATCATACTAACAAGCCTAAAATCGGCCGATCGGTCGTCGGCCAAAGCTTTTCGGACGACAATCTGCACGTGTGTACGGGGCTTTACAGGTTGCAAAAAGAAGAGAATTTTTTTTTCAGGTTTACAACCTCTTTGAGAAAAGACTAATCTATAGGCTGCCTTGCTGGTCAGATTACCAGGTGTTAAAGTGTTACTAAACCCAGGACCCTGCATGTCCATGGCTGGTCTCCCACAGTACCCAGAACATGGAAATACAATTCTTTTAGCAAATAAAAACTGCTAAATACCTTTTCTCATCAGCAGTATATAGCAGTCTTGTGACTTCTATCAGTGTCTGATTAAAGCTTGTAGGAGGAGTTTTCATTCTCCCCTGACTGTCCTATGAGGCTGCAGGATCCCTAAACCCCTGTCTGGACAGTGCTGATTGGCCCTATGCTGATCACTTGCACCCCACTCTGCGCCCTCCTAGCACAGTTACCGTTGACAAGCGGAAAGCTCCCGATTGCTTGTTGTGATTGGGAGTTCACAGACCACGTGACTGCCCTGAGCCAATCTTCAGCTGTGTCATAAACCTCTTAAAGGCCCGGGAGGAGCCGGTACCAAGAGGATAACAAATAAAAGAAACACTTATAAAAGAAAAGGAATGCAGCCATCACATCTGAGAATGGGTAAGCTGCAATATGGTCAATGTTTACTTTAAGGGGCTCCCAGGCTTTGGACTCCAGTGACAAGCATGGTGACTCCAGCCTGACCAGGACACAGAGGGAGGGCAGCAGATAAACATGCACAACTGGCCAGTGCAGAGCATACATAGTGATGCCCCTGTGATGTTTGTGTATTGGACTCCTATGCAAGGTGCACGCCTACTGGATGACAGCCTGAGGAGAGACAGGGCTCTGCTGATGCTGTGGCACTACAACTCCCAGCATGCCCCGGGTGCAGAGCCGAGTCCCCCCCCCCCCCGGGTCAGAGCCCTCAGGATTAGGCAGGCCTCTGGTTGCGCAGTGGGATTTGTCACGGCTCTCTATCCGCCCACTGCTGCCCAGGCTGAGGCCCTGTGTGTGCCCGAGGAGAGCAGGCCTTCACCTCCCACCACCGCCGCCTCCACACACGGCCTCCCCTCCTCCCTCCCGCGTTGCGCAGTTGGAATTACCGCTCACCTGCCGGGAGAAGAAGCGCCGCTGCTGTGCTGTCGAGGAGAAGCCGCCGCCGCCTCACACCATTCAGGCGACGGTGACGAGAAGCGTCTCTCGGCCCTGGCAAGACGGGCTCGTCTTCATTCCCCTTCCCCCACCCCCACGGGGGACTCGGTGGGAGCAGAACGGGCCCGGTTGTGACAGTTGGACTCGACTCTTCTGAGGGGGTGTCAGAGGTGGGGGGGTGGCCGGTAAGAATCAGCCAGGGACCTCGGAGGCTCCTGAGCGCGCTCCGTGCACGAGCTTGTGTGCCGGGCGCGCGCGCCGCAGTTGCGTCATCAAGCTTCTCTCCTTCCCGCCCAGTTCTCCTCTACAGCACGCGAAGGTTCCCGGATGTACTGAGATGGAAAGCAGGGAGGGGGCGGAGGCTGGCTGGGGACGCGGGTGACGTCACCCTGTAAATGGTGGTTGGACAGGTTGACAGTGTTGTCAATGAGCCACGGTGCGTGTTCGCTGCCTTCCCTCAGGGCTCAGTCAGCGCGGCCCCGGGGGGAGCAGGAAACTCACACTTATTACTCTGCTCACCTCAGTCATAGGTCTGTTGTGAATGGCAGGCTTGTCAGCTCACCCAATAATGTAGGGAGTCTCTCTCCCTGTGTTCCTGGTGTACACATCTCCCATGATCCCTCACTCTCCAGAGCCCTGCTCTATGAGGAGCTGCCTGGTGACATGACAGGCCTGGGGTGGTCATGTGTGCCATGGACATGGCATAGTACTAGTGGAGACCACCCTCCGCCTGTGTATAGGTGATGATACATAGTCCAGCCTCATGTCTGTATGCTGGCAGGAATTCTCATTATCTATTGTTAGAGCTTTACACACACCAGTATATACACCCATCAGCCATAACCGTATGCACCGCTATATACACCCATCAGCCGTAACCGTATGCACCGCTATATACACCCATCAGCCGTAACCGTATGCACCGGTATATACACCCATCAGCTGTAACCGTATGCATTGGTATATATACACCCATCAGCCGTAACCGTATGCACCGGTATATATACACCCATCAGCCGTAACCGCATGCATCAGTATATACCGGGTCCAGTATATACACCCATCAGCCGTAAACCTATGCACCGGTATATATACACCCATCAGCCGTAACCGTATGCATCGGTATATACACCCATCAGCCGTAACCGTATGCACCGGTATATACACCCATCAGCCATAACCTTGTGCATCGGTATATACACCCATCAGCCGTATACCGTATGCACCGGTATATACACCCATCTGCCGTAACCACATGCACCGGTATATACACCCATCAGCCATAACCGTATGCACCGGTATATACACCCATCAGCCGTAACCGCATGCATCAGTATATACCGGGTCCAGTATATACACCCATCAGCCGTAACCGCATGCATCAGTATATACCGGGTCAGTATATACACCCATCAGCCGTAAACCTATGCACCGGTATATACACCCATCAGCCGTAACCGTATGCACCGGTATATACACCCATCAGCCGTAAACCTATGCACCAGTATATATACACCCATCAGCCGTAACCGTATGCATCGGTATATACACCCATCAGACGTAACCGTATGCACCAGTATATATACACCCATCAGCCGTAACCGTATGCATCGGTATATACACCCATCAGCCGTAACCGTATGCACCGGTATATACACCCATCAGCCATAACCGTGTGCATCGGTATATACACCCATCAGCCGTAACTGTATGCATCGGTATATACACCCATCAGCCGTATACCGTATGCACCGGTATATAAACCCATCAGCCGTAACCACATGCACCGGTATATACACCCATTAGCCATAACTGTATGCACAGGTATATACACCCATCAGCCGTAACTGTATGCAATGGTATATACAACCATCAGCCGTAACTGTATGCATTGGTATATACACCCATCAGCCGTATACCGTATGCACCGGTATATACACCCATCAGCCGTAACCACATGCACCGGTATATACACCCATTAGCCATAACTGTATGCACAGGTATATACACCCATTAGCCATAACTGTATGCAATGGTATATACAACCATCAGCCATAACTGTATGCATCGGTATATACACCCATCAGCCGTATACCGTATGCACCGGTATATACACCCATCAGCCGTAACCACATGCACCGGTATATACACCCATCAGCCATAACCGTATGCACCGGTATATACACCCATCAGCCATAACCGTATGCACCCATCAGCCGTAACCGCATGCATCGGTATATACACCCATCAGCCGTAACCCTATGTACTGGTATATAGACCCATCAGCCGTAACCGTATGCACAGGTATATACACCCATCAGCCGTAACCGTATGCACCAGTATATACACCCATCAGCCATTACTGTATGCACCGGTATATACACCCATTAGCCATAACCATATGCACTGGTATATACACCCATTAGCCATAACCGTATGCACCGGTATATACACCCATTAGCCATTTTGGCATTTGCACAGAGTCCTGACCTCAACCGGTAGAATACCTTTGAGATGAATTAGAGCGGAGACTGAAAGCCAGCCCTTCTCCTCCAATATCAGTGCATGACCTCACAAATGCGCTTCTGGAAGAATGGTCAAACATTCCCATAGACACACTGCTAAACCTTGTGGACAGCCGGGGGAGGAAGGAATGGAGAAGTGCGGACACACGTCTGCTTTCCTCCCCTTCTTGCTGTGACCTGGAAAGCGATGTCTATGACGTCACTTCTGGATCAGCCTCTCAGTGTTCCCGGATAGCATAGGCAGGTAGCAGCTATGTTTTGCAATGTGATCTGCAATGCAAAACATTTGTCCCCATGTGATGAAAAAAAAAGTTAAAGCATAACTCCACTTTTATTGAGAAAAAAAAACATTCCCCTCTGGGTGATTACAAGGATTTTAACAAACTTTGTTGCAGATTCCTACCTTTTGGTATTCTGAAGAAATCATTGTTTATGCCCTTGTGCTAAGTGATTCTAATGGGAGTGGTTTCGTAATTATAAATCAGCTGGTGCAGAATTAGGGCTCTAATGAGGAAAGTGGCAGGGTCTGCATCCCTTTGGACGTGATTTTTCTATTGGGAGTATCTTACGAAAAGTGACATTTTAGTTGCAGGGGATGCTAAAAATCTGACTCATATCTTAGTGCAGACTTCTGGGAAAATCAGTGAGCCAATCACACAAGCAGGAAATGATGTTTCTGGGGTGTGGTCAGTACACATTCTGTGTACAGAACACCTCCAGGTTGCCATATTGCATTGCGCTTTGCAGAAAATTACAGCGGCTGCAGATTGAAAAGGAAAGGTCATTTTTAATAACATTCAATTTCAATATGACTTGTGTTGCTATATAATAATGCTATATTATTATTATTATTAATATTTTTTTGTATTTTCTATTTTTTTCCCATTAAAGTGGAGTAACTTTAATGGGAAAAAAATGTTATTTGCAAAAAAATAAATTTACACCCAAAACTCCCCCCCCCCCCCAACACTAAAAAAAAAAAAAAAAAAAAAGGTTTTTGAGCCCCAACCCCACATATACAGACGTACAAACGGTAATGCATGCATCAGGGGCATGAACATGTTGATTGTGATACACACGTACATATTGCCATGCACGCCAGAGTGAGAGCAATAAATCTTACACCAGACCTCCTCCCTAACACTAAACTGATGACCTATGAGGTGTCGCCTATATAAAATATAGGGTACTGAAGTTTGTTGCCATTTCACGGGCATGCACAAATTTAAGGTTTGACATGTTGGGTATCTATTTACTTGGTGCAACTTCATCTATATTTTACCAACTTATTGTGTTTGTTTGCCCTAAAATTCACTTTAGTGTGTTTTATACAGGAATTTTGCATTTCCTAGACCTTTGCGGTAATATCATGTGACATACAAAATTTGAACTCCCACTATTTTATTTTCTAGGGTATCTTCTTTCAGAAAATATATCTAATGTTTGGGGCTTTTATGTAATCTTTAGGCCTAAATTATTATTATTTATTTATTTTTATTTTTTTGTGGAAATTATTTTTTTGACTGCAAAGTTATACAAAACAAAGCCTATTGGACATACACAGGCTTAAAAGTATACAATAAAATAAGGCTTCTTTCACACGGTCCGCCTCCGCAGGCGGATCCGTGTTGCTCAGCAGGGATCGATCCGCGATCCCCGCTGAGCCGGGCAGATGACAGCTCCGTCTCCGCTTGCAGAGCCCTCTATGGGGGATCGGAGGAGAGCGGACCGCTTGTCCGCTCTCATCAGATTACTGAACGGATGGAAAAATAGGGTTTCCATCCGTCCAGATTTCAGCACAGGATCGGATGCGGATGGCAGCGGGTGTCAGCGGAGGTGACCTCCGCTGACACCCGCTGCCCCATAGAGCTGCGTGGAGGATCCGATCAGATCCGCCTAAAAAACTGACAGGCGGATCTGATCGGACCGCCCGTGTGAAAGAGCCCTAAAAGACAACTAAATACAAACAAAAACAAAACTCAATTGGTATGGCAACCAATGCCTAAGGCCCCGTTCACACAGGGGCGATCCGACTTCGGGGGGCGACCTCCGAGGTCGCGGTGCGAGCAGCGCGCCGCGACCTCGGAACGGCCGCCATGGACTTCATAACATTGAAGTCTATGGCGGTCGCCTCCGGGTCGCCCCAAAGAAGCTCCGGACCCTTTTTCTAAGTCGGAGCGACTTGTGTCGCTCCTATTAGAACGGGTCCGCAGCTTCCCTATGGAAGGCAACCTACGGCGACCTGTGAGGCGACCAGGTCGCCTCACAGGTCACCTTAGTGTGAACGGGGGCTGAGACATTTATGTTTATTCAACTGAAGGATCAATAAGTAACATACTGGTCCAAACAGTCCCACAGAGCACCAAAGGATTTCCTAACCATTACCAGGGGTTCAGTGAAAAAAGACTTAAGGGCACACAGTGACAGAAGCCACATCTTCTTAGATGCGGTCTACATTTCCCATAGCTTAGAGAATTTGGTTTTGCATCCTCTAGCCACTTAAGGACTGAGCCTATTTTTTGACACATTTGGTTCACAAGTTAAAATCAGTATTTTTTGCTAAGAAACTGCTTAAAACCCCCAAACATTATATATATATATAATTATTTGGTCACACGGTATTTGCGAAGCGGTCTTTCAAACGTCATTTTATTGGGAAAAATTAAGAAAAATTACATTTCACTGCATTTAAAAAAAAACGAAATAGTACAGTTATCCCATTTTTTTTTGTATATTGCGAAAGATGATGTCAAGTCGAGTAAATCGATACCCAACATGTTACGGTCTAAAATTGTGCACACCCACGGAATGGCGACAAACTACAGTCAATCAAAATCTCCATAGGCAAATGTTTTAAAAAATTTTAACGGTTACCAATTTAGAGTTAGAGAGTAACTCTTTTTTTTTTTAAATTATTGCTCACGCTCTGGCAATTGCGGCGATACCTCACATGTGTGGTTTGAACATCGATTTAATTTGCGGGTGCGACTTTCGTATACGTTTTTTTCACACGCGAGCTCACGGCGAGGGGGGTGGCTAAAAATTTTATTTTTTTTCTTATTTATTTTATTTCTTTTTTTAATTTTACCACAGGTTTTTAAAAAAAAATCTGATCACTTTTATTGTTGTCACAAGCAATGTAAACATCCCTTGTTACAGCATTAGGCAGTGACAGGTACACTTTATGGAGGGATCGAGGGTCTAAAAGACCCCAGACCCCTCCACTACACTTTTATGTATTCAAAACACTGGCATTTTTGAATATACTCACTTTTTAAATTTGGCGCCTTTAGCAGCCGAGTAACCTGGATGTGAGGTCATGGATGCCGCCTCCGTGTTACGTCATCGGAGACCCGATCAAAGCCGCATCCGGCTTTAATCGGGACTCCACCCAGCCGGTGGGACGGGAGACCCAGGCAGAGCCGCGGAAGGCGGCGGGAGGGGGGGGCGTCCCCTCCCGCTCACTGTGGCTCCTAAGCCGCATCGGTCATTACCGCTGGAAAGCCGACCGCCGGCTCTAAAAAATGGTACCGGGATGATGCCTCTAGCTAGAGGCATCACCCCAGGACAACCACTTAAAGTCAAGGAATAAAAGAAAATACAGTGGCGCAAGCTAATAGCAGTAAACTAAAAGTAGTCCATGGGGTAGCCATATAGGCTATCATAAAAGTCTTTTGTAATGAGACAAGGACCAGTCCATACGCTCAGGGCCAGCCTAGTGGGGAGCGGAAACAATCTCCAAATATGAAAGATACAAAGAGAAAAACAGGCGCCTCTGAGTAAAGACTGTAGTATTTAATTGGCAAGATACATTAAAAACTTACATCAAGGTAAGTAGTTGTAGGTAAGGTGGGTCCTTTCGGCATCCATTTACGGCATGGGGTCACTGCTGGGGGTTCGTGTATGTCTCAGTCCTTCCTGTTCCTGTTCAGCAGGAAGTGGAGCGGTGTCACCGGCGTGGAACTGAGGCTGGGACCGCAGGGTGAGCCACAATAGCCGTCCAGAGGATCTTCCGGCGTGATGACGACGCGTTTCCGAGCATGCGCACTGCGATGGAATACCAGCGCGCGCCTCAGTTCCACGCCGGTGACACCGCTCCACTTCCTGCTGGAGTGGAACAGGAATGACTGAGATGTACACGAACCCCCAGCAGTGACCCCATGCCGTAAATGGATGCCGAAAGGACCCACCTTACCTACAACTACTTACCTTGATGTAAGTTTTTAATGTATCTTGCCAATTAAATACTACAGTCTTTACTCAGAGGCGCCTGTTTTTCTTTTTGCAACCACTTAAAGTCACCCGACAAAGACCTACGTCGGTTTGCGTTAAGTGCCTACTTCTTAACTGGAAATCCCCTTAAGGCTCGTACACACAAAAAAAATCTATTTTCTTATTTAATTTCCTTTAGATTTACCTTCAACTATGTAGTGCAAGGGTCTGCCTGATTGCATACAAATTGAAAAATTTTAAGCTTGACCTTATATTATGTGGTTTGCGGTAAATCTAACAGAAAATTGAACATGTATGGCCAGCCTTAGTCAATCTGTATTGTTGTTTTTTCTTCAGGCACCCCTTACCTGCATAGGCAATTGTTTGGTAAAATTGAATTAACCCTTTAAGGCCCAATGAAGGGGGCAAAATGCGTTGGATTCTCCATAAGAACCCTCATTCTTCCAAAATATATTTGAATAACTTTGGTAAACCGTAATTTGCAGTTCTGAAACTTTTGAATTACCCTTTATAACTTGTTAAACATATTTGTTCTACTCTTATTTAATGGTTACATAATTCAGTGCAGTTTGATTTTTCTTTATGCTAATAAATAATTTAGTATTGTGTTGTGGAAAAAAGTAGGTTGCAGAAGCCTTAGCAGATACTCTAATCTACTCAGTCAGCCAAGAAAAGAAGGATTAGCCAAGAATACTGAAAAAAAAAACATATTTAGTGCAACTGAATGTGTATACAAAATACGTAAAGGCATCAAACAAGTATTACAGCTTTCAGACTTTAGTATGTCCATTTTTAGTTACAGTTTTACATTGTTGTATGCTGAATGTTTGATCATTCGTAAATAATTGCAAACCTTTTTTTTAGACTTCGTTTTTTATTTTTGTAATACAATTGGCAATCTGTTTTACAAGTGAAAAATCTGATTTGTAAAAACTTATATTAATTTGTAAAAAGTTATATACTATTATTGGAGGAGTGAATAAATACACCACACATTCATGTGGAAACACATTGGAGTTTAAGGCCTTGTTTAGATTTGTGGTTGAGGTGGGGCGCAAAAATGAGCAGTTCAGCCGTGTTTTTGCCACCCGTCAACCACCCCCCTAAGGTGCAAGTGGCAGTGGACATGGGTGTTTTCATGAAAAAGGCGCATTGCTTCACTTCGTGCCCGCAGCAAAGTTCACTCGACTTGTATCCACACATTCAAGTAAATGGAGAAGCAAAGCAAACACCTTGCAAACACCAGCAATGTATGCAGTTGCGGCGCATATGTCAGCAAAAATGGGGTTTAACCACTTTTTGACCGCACTATAGCCGAAAGAAGGCTACAATGCGGTCATTTAGTTCTGGGAAGGCATCTATTGATGTCCTCCCAGAACCCTGCGACCCTGTGCGCCCCTGTGTCCTTCGGGCACAGCTGATCACAGATCGATGTAAAACAAATGCCGGTTATCGGCATTTCCTTTCCTTAGCGCTGTCATGGTGTGAGGAAAGGAAAGCCGATAAATGGCTTTCCTGTGACAGCAGACATTTACAATGATCATCAGTGCCCTGTTTATCAGCGCATCCCCATCAGTGCCAATTAGTGTCCATCAGTGCAGCATATCAGTGCCCATCAGTTCTACCTATCAGTGCAGCATATCAATGCCCATCAGTGCAACCTATAAGAGCTTATCAGGGCAGCCTCATCAGTACTTATTCATCAGTGCCCATTGATGCAACCTTATCAGTGCAGCCCCATCAGTACCCACCAGTGCAGCCTCATCAGCACACATCAATGAAAAAGAAAAATTACTTATTTGCAACATTTTATAATGGAAACAAAGAAAAAGTTTTTTTTTTTTTTGTTTTGTTTTTTCAGAAATAATGGTCTTTGGTCTTTTTTCAATTGTTAAAAAAAAAAAAACACAGTGGTAATTAAATACCACCAACAGAAAGTTCTATCTGTCTTAAAAAAGATACCAATTTATTATTGGTGCAGTGTTGCATGACCGCGCAATTGTCATTCAAAGTGGGACAGCGCCGAAAGCTGAAAATTGGCCTGGGCAGGAAGGTGGTGAAAGTGCCCAGTAGGCAAGTGCTTAAACAGATGGTGAGGAGGCATCATATCACTTCCACACCACACCTCTCAGTAGCCTCTGGAGTGTAATCCAAATGCGGATGGGGCTTCAGAGGCAAGGGAGATTTAGATACGGTACATGTCTAAATCTACCCTAAAGGTACACAAGAATACAAAAGTAATGTATTTAAACTTTTCCACAGAAGTGCAAATGTGAAATCCTCATTCCATGCTCTGGCTTATTTATAGCCCTCAGATCTCGATGTAAAAAGGACCTGTCATGCCCTTTTCCTATTACAAGGGATTTTTACACTCCTTGTAATAGAATAAAAGTGATAAAAAAAAAAAGAATGTAAAGGGAAAGTGTCAAAATATAAAAATAAAAGTAAAATACCCCCCCCCCGTATCAGCGCATTCGCACGCACAGAAGTGAATGCATACGTACATCGTGCCCGCAAATGTAAACATCGTTCAAACCACACATGTGAGGTATTGCTGCAAATGTTAGAGTGCGAGCAATAATTCCAGCCCAAAACCTCCTTCATCTTTCTAAACAGGTAACCTGTAAAAAATTTAAAGCATCGCTTATGGAGATATTTAAGTACCAAAGTTTGGCCTCATTCCACGAGTGAGCGCAAATTTAAAGCATGACATGTTAGGTATATTTACTCGGCGTAAAATCATATTTCACATTCTGCAAAAAAAAAAAATCGGGCTAACTTTAGTGTTTTGTTTTTTGTATAATTCATGAAACCGTTTTTTTGTTTTCCAAAAAAACGCGTTTGAAAAATTGCTGTGCAAATACCGTGCGTCATAAAAAAATTGCAATGACAACCATTTTATTCCCCAGGGTCTCTGCTAAAAAAAAACATATATATTGTTTTGGGGTTCTGAGTCATTTTTTTTAGCATAAAAAAATTAGGATTTTAACAAGTAGAAGAGAAGTGTCAGAATTGGCCTGGTTGGCAAGTGGTTAATCAAGTTAAAATCCAATAATAAAATGCATTAATAATTCTGTGGAATTAACAACATCTCCCTGTGACCTGAGAATAGTCCCCTGCATGGAAGCAGGAGCCCACTTGCCATGGCCAGTTGTGGGGCTTAACACTGAGAAAACATTCAGGGATGCCGGGATTAGAAAGAAGAACCTGGACCGCCTGGCAAGAGTTCTTCCTTGGGTCAGAGTAGGCTATCACAGTTCATAGTATTGACGATTTTTTCCAAGTCAGAAAGCAGAGATTCAAAGCCCACACATTGTACTGATTTATCAAGTAGATCCCTTCATTTTTGTAGACTTACCCCTTCCATTCTAAAACAAAGGTTGGAGTCTATTGGCTGCCTGCTTTTTTATTGTGTACAGATTATAGTCCAGATAATAGCCTAGCTTGGGATGGTTGGAACCTCAGTCTTGCTTTGTTTCCATTAGGTATATTTTTCCCCTTGCGTCTTTTCCCCCCTGACACCAGGGCAGTAAATGAGAGCAAACATGTCTAGCAGAGACCCAAAAAATATTAAAATGGCTGTAAACTCTCACATATACAGTATACGGTGAAGTGACTTGGCTCAGGTGATATGTAGAAATTAAGGCTCCGTTCACATGTTGGCTTTTTGGGGACATTTTTCTGCTCTAGGATCAGCTCTCAAAACGCCCAAGACAAATCCTATTCATTTCAATGGCCCCTGTTCACATCTGAGCATTTTGACGCCGTGAGCAAAACGCCCAACGCTCAAAAAAGTACATGAGCTTCTTTTTGGGCAGATTACAGGTGTTTTCCATTGGTCTCTATTCAATCTAAAAACGCCTGCACAAAAAACGCGTGTAAAAACGCCTGTAAAACGCCTGCAAAAACGCCCATAAAAACGCCTGAAAAACGCCCATAAAATAATAGCAACGCCAAGATGTGAACGTAGCCTAAAAGAGAAGTATGGGATTATTTTTTTTATCATGCTTAGCCTAACCTAGCCAAAGCCCCCCCCCCCCCCCCCCCCCCGTCGGCTCTAACACTGAGAACTTGTGATCAAACACAGCTGATGGCTCAGTTCTCACAGCTCCCCAGAGCTGCTTACTGTCAGTCACCGACTCTCTGCTCTGCACCTCCCCCCTTCGCTCACTGGAGCGATGGGCTGTGGAGGGGTTGGGAGCAGCTGGCTCAGGCTCCCAGTAGCTTGCAGAGGGGCTGAGCCGGGTGTCGGTTCAGGCATGTGGGTGGATCTTGAGCATATGGTCGCGATCTTTCCCGAGCCTGGACCAGGACTGTGACGTCAGCTGACAGCAGGCTTCAGCCCGCTGTCTGCTGAAAATGGGCCACAGGAGTGCAGAACACTCTGCACTCCAGTACAACCAAACGGGCTTTGGCTGTACTTCTCTTTTAAACAAATTGCCCTACATAAGTTGTACCTGTGTATCTCAAATCTTCTTTTTGCTACATCCATTAAAAGTCCATAATTTATAAAGCTTGTCTGAGAAGTAAGAAAATGGGGGGGGGGGAGCTGAAATTACACTCTGCAGAGTAAGGAGAGCTCCGACAGCTGATTGGAGGAAAGGGATACACACCCCTTCACACAGAACACAGAACGGAGCTGAGGCTGTCAATCACAGGCTGTGTGCTGGAGCTCCCTCCCCTGTCACCTTTTTTTTCTTGGTGTCAGGAAAACATGTCAGAAGTGACCCATGCAGATAGCAGAGGAACTAAGCAGCTGGCAGAAATAACACTTTGTGCTCCTAAGGCCCCTTTCACACTATCCGTCCATCGGACAGATTCCGTTTTTCTCAGCGGGGAATCGAGCCGCTGATCCCCGCTGAGCAGGAGGATGACAGCTGTGTCTCCCCGCTGTGTGCGGAGACACAGCTGTCAGTTCCCCATGCATCTCTATGGGGGAAATCGGATGGGAACGGACCGTCGGTTTCCATCCATCCAGATTTGACGGATCGGATGTCAGCGGACATGTCTCTGCTGACATCCGATCTCCCATAGAGATGCAAGGGGGGACCGTTCAGATCCGCCAAAAAGACGGACAGGCGAATCTGAACGGTCCGCCTGTGTGAAAGGGGCCTTACTGAGACTATTTAATTTGCTACACAATAAAGAAGGATATGCTTTGTTCATATTTCATGTCGGAGGTTTGCAACCACTTTAACTTTTTTTAAGTAGCACTAACTCTTCCCTGCTTTATGCAATGCTAGAGAAATAAAACAATGGCTGGGGTAAGGCATTAACAGTAAAGTAAGCCAATGTTGCATGTATTCTGAAGCTTTTACAGTTAAAGTGTAAAAATATGCAGACATCCACAACTACAGAGAAAGGGGCCAGTTAATTAGACATCTAGGCCAGTAGGAGGATTTAGCCTGGAGTTAAAAGTCTGCCAGCACACTCCATGTTGCCAGGCAGCAGTGTTTGTTGACGGTGAAAAGAGTGTGAGCTCTCAGTGACAATAAGGAAGGTTTTGGAGCTCTCACTTCACAAACACAGCTGATTTATGTGGCTTTTTAAATAAAAGCATTAAGGGAAAAAGCTGGTATATTGCATTATTGTTTCCATTAAAAAAAAAGTTCAATACAATCCATCAAAATTTAAAATTGCATATTAAAATTGATATAATAAGCTTATGAAAGGCAGACTCATTGCATTACATGAGATGTCATAAATATTAGCAACAGATGCTAATGAGTATCCAGCAGTTGAAAAATAAAAACTGCTGCACTATAGTGCTAATCTGGGGAGGAGGGAGCCCATGGTTTGGCTTGTGAAATGAATAAGGACTAAAGCATTAATGCACAATACTGCTGCAGTCAGCAATCAGTTTAATATGTATTTAATTTGTTTCCATTTGACTCATTATTCTAGATGTACAACAGGCACAAGAATCAGGTTGCATTAGAATGCCTTTTTCTTCTTTAAATTTGAACTTGTTGCCTAGAGCAGATTTTCTCAACATTTTTAACATGAAATAGCTTTCAGGTTTTAGGGAACCCCTGCCAGTAATTACTCTTCTTTAGCGTGATCAGCAACCTGAGATATAAGAACAAATAAAAGAATAAGGAATGTGGCATTCTTAGTATTTAGTATTTGACACCTAAGGCTGATATATAGGAGTTTTTTCTCACATTGGTGGTCAGTAGTGATGTGCCCCTCACATTTGTGGTCGGTAAAGTGCCTTCTTATATTGAAGGTAAATATAGTAACCCCTTTACATAAATATAGTAACCCCTTTACATTTAGTAGTCAGTGGAAAAAAGCCCCCTTACTTTAGTAGTCAGTACAGTAGAGAAAGACTGTCAGAGAATGCCTATCAGACGTTTGGCTCTCAGAAATGCACATGCGTGCTGCATTCTTAGCAGTATAGTGACCAAGCGCATGCATGTGCACACGGGTGCTTACTCAGTGCATGTTGGCACCAGATGGGCTATTTAAGAAAGCTTCTGCTCATGCTTAAGTGCTGACTGGTCTTTCAGCTATTCTCTGCATTCTGCCATTATTCTGCTTGTTCCCTTTTTGCTGACCCAGGTTGCATCTGACCTGAACTTGTATCCTGCTTCTGCCTTGTCGCAAGTTCCTGACCCCAGCTCTGCTTCTGACTACGTCTGTGCCTTATGACTCTGTACCCTGCTGCCCGCCCACTGCTGACCTCGGCTATTCCTGTGACTACGCTTCTGTTCCTGGCTCGGTTCCTACATCCTGTTCGAATGCCTACTTGGTTGTCATCTGTACCAGCTCTGCTCACCACAGTGAGTTCCTGCCTCAAGTTTACTGGGAGTTCTGACAAGCCTCGCAACTGGACCCTGCAGTCCAGGGGGAGTGCCTTTTTTACCTTTGGTTGGATCTCTGAGCACAGTTCCAGTTCCTGACTTGACGTTCTGCCAGCCTGCCAGGGACGGCATCAACTGCTGCAGGCATTCCTATCAACACCTAGCGGCACTCATGTCCCTCCTGTCCCTCAGTACCCTCTGTTCCATCCTCAGCGGTACCTGGGCCGGAGATACAAGAGAGGCCAGCCTTGTCATTTCAGTCTGAGGTTGCTTATCTGAAAGGTAGAATTTGCTTATTGCTCAAGGAACCCCTAGGAACTTCTAGGGGAACCATATGGTTCTACAGAACCCCAGCAGGAAAAGATTCTGGAGCTGGTAGTTTATGAGGTTAACACCTAAAAAAAGTAAAACCCAAACGTAAACCCTGCATGGTTGATGTCACCTGACTTGGTTGATTTACTAGCCTTATTTAGTATGGTGAATTCAGAAGCTGATTGGCTACCATGTACAGCTGCACCAGATTTTGCACTCTCCAGTATTAGTAAATCAACCCTTTTGGGTCCTTTCTCTTCTTCCCCAGCATTCCTCACTCCTGCACAGAGCAGAATTTATGTAACAATGTGCGAGCACAGATCTGTGAACCTGTACTGTGAGCACAGCCTAGCATGATGATGTATGCTTACAGGAAGATAGTTGGATGACCTGGGCAATATTCAGCCAAGAAGAGGACCAATGTTAGATTGAAAAGCAGTAGTCTGTGGGGGACAGTGCTGACAGGAGGTGAGCATTGCAGTAAAAGCTGTATTCACAAACTAAAAACAGCGTGCATGGTGACGTCATGAGTGTAAGCTCTGCCCTATGCGTTTCGTTACATCTGACGTCCTTGGGTATGCCTATGATGCTGTAATCAGGAAGCTGTTGGATCCCGGGACTGGTATTTTATTGCTGAGCACTGGCTGTTTTTACCATTGTGAGTAACTAGTCAGTTATTTTAATAATAAATTGCGTATACAGTTTTACACTTTATAGGCCTTCTCGGTTCTTCTTTTTTTTTTTTTTAAATAGTCTGGTTAAACATCTCATGTTACTGGATAAGAGATCCTGGTGACCACAGGTGGAGAATTAGAGGTGATACCAGTTCCTCTACAGATGCCACATTATTTCATAAGTATGCATGACTCTTTTTATACATAAGTTCTGGTCCATAAGTTCTGGTAAGAGTCCTCCTTATTCAAGGTGGTGGCACACTTGGCTGTTGGGGACATAGGAATATAAAGATCCCTTCACATCACATTTTTCACAGATTTGGAATTATTTGGGACTATTACTTTTTTTTTTTTTATGTTTAATTTTTTTTTATATCAAAGGTACACTTGCTGATATTTTCACTGGTCAGTTTTAGTGCAGCAATGTAGTTTTAAACAGGAGGGTGGAAGGTTTTACCCCTTTCTTCTTACAGTTCACAGTATCCATGCACATATCCCGCAGAAAACTCATACATTTTAGAAATAATTACTATTTATTTGTATTGTGTGTTTTGCATGTATTGTAGTTGTATTGTATATAAAATATTTTCTTATCTTTACAATTAATTAATCTCAAATGTATGCTTTTTGTACTTGGAATGTATCCAATACATGAATAAAGCATCTGGGACTTCTATTTCTGTGTGAGATTGGGTTTTGTACTAAGCTAAATATGCTAAGTCTGAAAAGGACGCCAAGTGTGCATTGTTAGATCCTGTGAGTAGAAGGTAAAATCTCAAGAATTTCTGTAAATTCTTGAGCTCTTAAACACTGCAACAGTTTGTAGCAGTGATATCTGTGATTCTACATTCCATCTACTATATGTTGCTAGGGGCACATCACCTGCAGATCCAACTATCATTGCAAGACCACACTGCAATATGTACTCATATATTTCATTGAGAATCTCAATAATAATGTATCACTTCACAAAAAAACAAAATATGTACACCTTCTAACATTTCTAAGGCTCCATGCACATTAGCATTTTTTATAAGCTTAAAAAACGCTAGTAAAAAATGCTGGATGATGGACCACATCGAATCGGAGAGCAGCGGGTGTCATGGACAAGTCACCGCTAACATCCACTGCCCCATAGAGGTACATGGAGCATCCGATCAGGTCCACCTGAAAAATTGACTGGCGGACTTGATCGGAAAGCCTGTGTGAAAGGGGACTTAGGTGAGCTTTAAGAAAGTCCTAATCCTCAGATGATGTTATGACTATGGACATAGAAATAAGACAACCAGTGAGTCTTTTTCAAGGGATGTTTCTCTAATGCAGTTATATATGTTTTAATGTGAAAAAGATGACTTTTCCAAGACTGCCCATACCTCATGTAAATACCTTCCAAAAAAACTTGCACAGAGCTTGAGATTAAGTGACAGGTAACTTGTTTTGTGAAATAAAGAGTAAGGGTCCTTTCACACAAGTTTTCCACCCAACGGACTCCATTTTGCTCAGCGGGTAGACCTGTCAGAGCCCCGCTATCCTCTATGGGAGATCAGATGAAAATGGGCCACTTGTCCATTTTCATCCGATCCTATCAGATCTGATCCTCCAGACAGGATCGGATAGCAGTGGATGTCAGCTGAGATGTCACTGCTGACATCCGCTGACCCATAAGGGTGCATGAAGCATCCGATCAGGTCCACCTGAAAAACTGACAGGCGGACCTGATCGGAAAGCCCATGTGAAAGGGGCCTAACTAATGACATCCTATATTTTACTGCATGGTAGCCTAATAAAAAAATAAAAAATAAAAGCCAAAAAAAGCAACTCTAGGACCGTAGCCACAGTAAAGATGGAACTTCACAGTTAGTACGTATTTGGAATGACTTAATCTTGTAAACTGAAATGTCCGATTTCAATACCTACCAGTACAGAAACAATTATAGTGTATGTTTGAGCAGAAAAGAAATGATGTAAATATATATTTATTATGGGCATGAAATCCCACTTAGTTTTTTATTTATCACATCCTCTTTTTCATTCACTCACTGTGAAAGCACCGTCTTTTGAGCCCCCCCCCCCCCCTCTGTCCAGCCCCAAACTGCTCTTTCAAATAAGGCTCTGTTCACACCTATGCAGGTGCAGTGGTGCTTATGTTTTGGTGCGTCACATTTCAAGCAGACCATTCATTTCATTGGGTTTACCTACATGAGGCAATAGCCCAAAAGAAGTGTGGGCACCTATTTTTAAACTCTTATGCCAATAAGTTACCATGTGTTGTGGTGCAATGTAGCGCACGACATGTACGTTGGCTGGTGCATTTGGGGTAAGCTCCATGAGAAGTGCCCTCCTATTCCTTCTGTATTGAAATGTATTGTATTTGTACTTTCCCACTTTATATTGTAAAGCGCTGTGAAAAGTGTTGGCGCTCTTTAAATCCTGTATAATAATAATAATAATGAGACCACACAGTGCCTGACAGGAAATAGCAGGTTCTTGCATCATATGCCTGAGGAGCTTAAAGTGGTTGTAAAGTCAAATAAATATTACTGCCAGCCCCTCTGTTCTATCAATCCATTCTACACTGTGTACATAATTGTATAAAATGATGCCTCTAAATATGTTATCTCAAATCTTTTCTGGCCTGTTACATGACCTTTAGCTGCTCCCCTCCCCCAGTCTAAGGGCTATAGTGGGAGGAGCCAAGATCTCCCTGTGACGTCAGCTGGGAGGTCACGTGACCACTGTGCTGGCTGCTCAGCTCCTTCTGCTGTATCCCTTAGATCAGGGAAGAAGAGCGTCCAGAGGTGTCACGTAACCGGCCAGAAAAGATCTGAGATAAGGTGTTTAGAGGCATTATTTTATACAAACATGTACACAGTGTAGGGTGGATTGATAGAACAGAGGGGCTGGCAGTAATACTTCTTTACTTTTACTGCCAGCTACTAATAGCGGCAGGAGGGGGTGTAGGCGGCTCACACACACAGGAGCTGACAGGCAGGGAGGGAAGGGAAGAGAGGAGAGCAGCAGGATGATGGAGGCATGTAACTTGACCACGGTATAATGGATCAGCAGCCATGATTACCATGGTCAGCACATAAGGGGGACACTGGAACAAGCAGGATCAACCAGGTTTTTTACAGCTTAGAGAGAGAGACAGATTAGACAGCACACACGCTGTGCTGTTTAACCTGCTATAAGGGAACAGTATCTCTTTTTATTTATGTATTTATTTATTAGGGTTACAACCTCTTTAAGCCCAGACATCCCTGCACACCTTTCTGAGCTCTTTTGTATCACTGTTTGGCAGATGCAAGACTTTTTCTACTCCATGCTGTGATCATCCCTGGTGTTGATCATTTTGGACATCTATTAGGTCACATTGTAACTCTTTGCCGTATCTCTCGCCTCTGTTTTGCTATGGTCACATCAGCTCAGTACTTTGTTACAAATTACTCCCCCTGTCTATTGCTTGCCACATTCTACTCTGCATTACGTATCTAGTTTTTTTTAATCCCATCTGGGTTCTCCCTTTTGCCACAAAACTCTGCACATTCCTCACAACCCTTTGTCTCCCATCAGGCTGGCCCCTTTTACTATTTCTTATGCTGGCCATACACCAAACAACGCCCCCTGCCAGCTAATGTATTAGTCTCTCCAGCAGCGGTCGGAAAACATGAAAGTGATTCTAAAGGATAATTTATTTTTTTTACCTACAATAAAAAAAATGTTATACTTACCTGCTCTGTCCAATGGCATTGCACAGATCCACCCCTTACCTCCTTTTGGTCCCCCAATCAGTGGTGAAACTAGACAATCTTTCACCTGGGGAAAAGACTCAGTTCGGCGTTCCCCCACCCCCTCCCCAGAGAGAAGTTCTCCATCTATACACTCTAAGCCCCCTGCCCAGAGAGGGAAGCATAATAAATACATAGATAAGCCATAGGATAGGTAATAATAAAGTTTTGCTAATAGTGATTTTAAGCCTCACTTCTGTAGTGGATTAGGACAGGCGCCGCCAGAAAAGAAGTGAGTCAAGAAGCTGGTCTTTATTAGGGCCTGGTTCTGTGTACTCCTCTTCCTTCCCGGCAGCGCCCGTCCCAATCTGCTGTGGGGATGAGGCTTGAAATATTCACATAAAGTGCTGCTGCTTTCTTCTGGCCAATCCCGAACACTTTAGTGGCACACGCCAATTTTTTTATACTTTTTTTTTTTTTTTAGTATACACCATACCTCCCAACATTCTGAGATGGTAATGACAAGCACCTATTAGCAAAAGTTTGTAGCCATACAGCACTCCCTCTGCCACGCCCCCCCCCCCTTAAAGGAGAACTGCACAAAAAAAGATTGATTAAACCTACACGTGATTTTTATTCTATTATACTGGATTTTGGAATTTACAAATGCAGCAATTTAGAAATTGGATTAAAGGTTTAGCTCTGTAAAACACTTTTTGAAATATAAAAGCAGAAAACTAACCAGCAATATGGAGTAATTAATGCAAATATGTATAGATATACAGGTGTAAGCTGCCACAAACCTACCCCCGTGAAACAACTTTTTTTAAATAAATTGAGTGCAACTATATAGATCAGACCAAAATGAGGGAGAAATGAAGAGGGACAGAGGGACTTTGTTCCACATGAGGGACAGTCCATCGAAATCAGGGACAGTTGGGAGCTATGGTACACTATAGGACTGTAAAAGACCTGGGGCACCTTTGGGTGCCCCAAGGAGAACAACAATGTGGCCTGTGTGGTGTACCAAAGTGCGTTAAACATTGGAGGTGCTTAAAAGGGGCATGGTTATTTAAAACAAAGCATTCTTGTACCCATGAAATATACTAAGACTACTAAAATAAATGTCAGTGTAAAAATATGAACTTGACCTCCCTTATAAGCGGACAGTGTCACTCAGTCCAGAGCAGTGGACAGTGAGTGGACAGTGTCAATAAAGCAGAGATTGGTGTCAGTAAGGGAGAGGTTGGTGTCAGTATAGCAATGGACGGTGTCAGTAGACAGTAAGATAAAAAGCCTTCTGTGTGTAGCAGCCTCCCCAGCATTCCCTAATACTTACCTGAACCCCATCTCTATCCAGCAATGTCCATGAGTCCCTTGGCTCTTCTGATTGGCTGAGACACAGCAGCGGCGCCATTGGCTCCCATGACTGTCAATCAAAGTCAGTCAGCCAATCAGGAGAGAGTGGCGGAGCCAAACGGCAGCTTCATGTCTGAATGGACACACGGAGCTGCAGCTCGGCTCCGGTGTCCCCATAGAAAGCTGCTTGTTGTGGGGGCGCTCGACTCAAGGGAGGGGCTAGGAGAAGCAAAGAGGGACCCAAGAAGAGGATGCAGGCTGCCCTGTGCAAAACCAACTGCACAGAAGAGGTAAGTATATTATGTTTGTTAGTTTAAAAAAAAAAAAAAAAAGGAGACTTTACAATCACTTTAAGGTAAAAAATGTTTTGACTATAGAAACACTTGAATAGTGCCCACATCTGCAATGCAGTTCAACTGACCATATTGCATCATGCTGTAGACAGTAGAACTTCATGAAAAGTCTGTTTGCTTAACCGCTTTCAGACCGCCTGCCGCAGAAATATTGTGGCAGGCAGGCCCTCCTGCGCGAACCGCCATAGGTATACGTCGGTTGCGCGCCTGCAGCTAGGGGGCGAGCAGCGGGGACTCCGATGCACGGGGAAGGCAGCTCCGATTGCAGCCTGCCACCCACGATTGCTCCCCGCTGAAAGAGAAGAACAATCAGCTATTGTAAACACAGCTGACCGTTCTTCTCTCTGGAATGATCACAGAGTGCCTGTGATCCTTCTATATAGGATCACAGGTCTCTATGATCATTTCACAAGCCCCGCCCCATACAGTTAGAATCACTCCCCTATGCTCACATTTAACCTCTTAATTGCCCACAGTGTTAACCCCTTCCCTGCCAGTGTCATTATTACAGTAACAGTGCATATTTTTAGCACTGATTACTGTAGTAATGTCACTGGTCCCCCCAAAAGTGTCAAAATGTCAGTTAGGGATCCTATCTGTCCGCCGCAATGTCGCAGTCCCGCTAAAGATCGCAGATCACCGCTATTACTAGTAAAAAAAAAAAAAAAAACTATAAAAATTATATAAATCTTTCTTAGTTAGTAGACACGATAACTTTTGTGCAAACCAATCAAAATACACTTATTGTGATTTTTTTTTACCAAAAATATGTAGCAGAAAACAAATTGGCCTAAAATGTTAAAAAAATTTGATTTTTTATTTTTTTTTTGGGAATGTTATATAGCAGAAAGTGAAAATTTGTTTTTTTTTGTCGCTCCTTTTTTGTTTATAGCGCAAAAAATAAAAATTGCAGAGGTGATCAAATACTACCAAAAGAAAGCTCTATTTATGGGAAAAAAGGACATCAATTTTATTAGGGTACAGCGTCGCACGACCGCGCAATTGTCCGTTAAAGTAATGCAGTGGTCATTAAGGGGGCAAATCCTTTCGGTCCGAAAGTGGTTAAAAAAATAAAATAAACAGTGCGATGCACTGGAATGGGAACATCGGCACCACTGTCATCCTACTGCACACCAGTGGCTGCCTTCTAACACAGCTGCTGAAGTGAACAAGCCCTAAAACATTCTAAATTTAGGCAGTTTATGGCAGCCTTCTCCCAGCCTTTCGTTTCTCTGCCTCCACTGGCACAACACTCCTCCATAGCCCTGTTTTCTCCCATCATAACTCCTATGTCCATGGTGGTCAAATGGAAAATTATAGAGGGCCTCAAGAGCGGCCCCTGACACTTTCAGAGGTCCACACAATAGCAGCATATTTATGCACCTCAATGGCCAAAAATGTTGGTCCTTGCTGCATTTTTTGCAGTTTATCGCTGTGCACACTGAAGAAGTTCAAATACATTAACCCCCCAGCATTGGTGTCAGTGGCAGCATTGATGTCAGCACGATTAACATTAACACACATTGGTGGTCAGTGACAGTGAAAGTTAATCCCCCTCCCTCTCCTGCATTGGTGGTCAGTGGCAGTGAAAGGTAATCCCCCTCCCTCTCCTGCATTGGTGGTCAGTGGCAGTGAAAGGTAATCCCCCTCCCTCTCCTGCATTGGTGATCAGTGGCAGTGAAAGGTAATCCCCGTCCCTCTCCTGCATTGGTGGTCAGTGGCAGTGAAAGGTAATCCTCCTCCCTCTCCTGCATTGGTGGTCAGTGACAGTGAAAGGTAATCCTCCTCCCTCTCCTGCATTGGTGGTCAATGGCAGTGAAAGGTAATCCTCCTCCCTCTCCTGCATTGGTGGTCAGTGGCAGTGAAAGGTAATCCCCCTCCCTCTCCTGCATTGGTGGTCAGTGGCAGTGAAAGGTAATCCTCCTCCCTCTCCTGCATTGGTGGTCAGTGGCAGTGAAAGGTAATCCCCCTCCCTCTCCTGCATTGGTGGTTAGTGGCAGTGAAAGGTAATCCTCCTCCCTCTCCTGCATTGGTGGTCAGTGACAGTGAAAGTAATCCTCCTCCCTCTCCTGCATTGGTGGTCAGTGACAGTGAAAGGTAATCCTCCTCCCTCTCCTGCATTGGTGGTCAGTGGCAGTGAAAGTTAATCCCCCCTCCCTCTCCTGCATTGGTGGTCAGTGACAGTGAAATGTAATCCCCCTCCCTCTCCTGCATTGGTGGTCAGTGACAGTGAAAGTTAATCCCACTCCCTCTCTTGCATTGGTGGTCAGTGACAGTGAAAGGTAATCCCCCTTCCTCTCCTGTATTGGTGGTCAGTGGCAGTGAAAGGTAATCCCCCTCCCTCTCCTGCATTGGTGGTCAGTGACAGTGAAAGTTAATCCCCCTTCCTCTCCTGCATTGGTGGTCAGTGGCAGTGAAAGTTAATCCCCCTCCCTCTCCTGCATTGGTAGTCAGTGGCAGTGAAAGATAATCCCCCTTCCTCTCCTGCATTGGTGGTCAGTGGCAGTGAAAGGTAATCCCCCTCCCTCTCCTGCAGTGGTGGTCAGTGGCAGTGAAAGGTAATCACCCTTCCTCTCCTGCATTGGTGGTCAGTGGCAGTGAAAGGTAATCCCCCTCCCTCTCCTGCAGTGGTGGTCAGTGGCAGTGAAAGGTAATCCCCCTCCCTCTCCTGCATTGGTGGTCAGTGGCAGTGAAAGTTAATCCCCCTCCCTCTCCTGCATTGGTGGTCAGTGACAGTGAAAGGTAATCCCCCTCCCTCTCCTGCATTGGTGGTCAGTGACAGTGAAAGGTAATCCCCCTTCCTTTCCTGCATTGGTGGTCAGTGGCAGTGAAAGGTAATCCCCCTTCCTCTCCTGCATTGGTGGTCAGTGGCAGTGAAAGGTAATCCCCCTTCCTCTCCTGCATTGGTGGTCAGTGGCAGTGAAAGGTAATCCCCCTTCCTCTCCTGCATTGGTGGTCAGTGACAGTGAAAGTTAATCCCCCTCCCTCTCCTGCATTGGCGGTCAGTAGCAGTGAAAGTTAATTAACCTCCCTCTCCTGCAGTGGTGGTCACCCCCCTCCCTCTCCTGCATTGGTGGTCAGTGGCAGTGAAAGGTAATCCCCCTCCCTCTCCTGCATTGGTGGTCAGTGACAGTGAAAATTAATCCCCCCTCCCTCTCCTGCATTGGTGGTAAGTGACAGTGAAATTTAAGAGGAGAGGAGGGATACCAACAAATAAGCAATGGGAGCCTATGGCTGATATACGGCTCCGGGAATTGTTGAGCCATTGTTGAGCGCCCCCTTACAAAGGGATGCTAAAACTGCGGGATCATGGGACTTGACTGGGCAGAATTAAAAAAGATATTTACATTTTTTATGCAGGCAGTGTAGGATGGGTAGAAGGAGGGGGGAGGCGGCATTATTATTAAGAACAATTATTATTATTAGCCATTACTACCACTTTATGTTTTGGACTACACGTGGTGTTTTTTCAAACTGATATCCATAGAATAGGTGGTACGTCTGTGGACTTTTTTCGCTTTTGGATGGAGGAACATACTGTCTTGAAAATTTCAAACTATATTGTGTCACAAAGATTTATTCACAAAACCTTTATTTCTCTTTATATACCAATTCATTGATTTTTTTATTTAGAGATGATATATGAGTAGCTATAGACATTGTTTCATTTTATTTCCTTTTTTAATGGTTTTATAATTTATTTGCACTTAGACTGTTGGTGTTCTTTTTCCTTTTCTCTTAGCTCCATATAATCCAGCATGTAGTACTGGTGCATAAATATTCTTGCCTTGCTCAGGCTAATAATCAGTCACCGATTTCATCATGTCTTGCGTCTATTTATAAATGACTGAGTCACCATATCAACTTGTTGAAACGCATATTTACACACATGCACACTGTCATTGTTTTAGGTCTCAACATGTCCATGTATTCCTGCTACCAATTTGGCTGATTATATACTTTAAGTCTCTGGGATTAGCTTTATTCATGCTGAAACATTTTATACTTTTAACAGAAAATAAATGAATAAAAGATGAATTACAGCTAAACATACACATCGTAGTTGTTTTACAGTAATAAATATGCAATTATTTTTTTTTTTTTTTGGACACTGATTCTTGAGATGGCAATTCCAGGAGCACAAATATTGCCTTTGCAGAATGTGCTGCTTCTTAGGTGCCACAATGGAGAAGACTAACCATCAGGGTACGCATCAGAACTAGGGCCCTATTTGAGACCTGCAGAGGAGGTCATTGAGCGGGTGAATGTTACACAACTCACTGTTGATGCCCCTATGCAGAGGGACCAGTATTTCATCAATAAGTTCTGTATACCTGTGGGTCCTTGGGATGCCCTAGGACAGTGTTTCTCAAAGTTTTTTAAGTTGAGGCACCCTTTAAAACTTTGCACAATCTTAAGGCACCACATTCTAAAATGTAAAAACATTATTAAAGAACGCAGCAACATCCACACATGTAGGGCACCCAACATTCAAGGTGATTTATTTTTCCAAAGCAAACACACCTTTGCACACTGGTACTGACTAGTATTTTGGTGTTTCTCTTCTCCCTCCATTTCTCGCCCATTTCTGTGACCCAGGGCTGACGGAGAGAGGCAAGCAAGGAGGTTGTGCAGCTGCCTAACATCCTACTTAGGGGTTGTTAGGACACTAGTGGCTAGATGATTGTAACAGTGCACAATGAAAACCTGTAGCTTTGTGTAACTAAAAGGCAGGCTTCATCCACCTGCTGGCTTGTATACAATTTTTGGGCAATTTTTTTAACATTTTTCCAAGGCACCCCTGTAGGAATCTGAAGGTAACCTGGTTGAAAAAGGCTGCTATAGGAAGAAATACAGATCAGGTGTCCTGCTTCGAGGGTATCCATATCCCTTGGGGCAGAGACATGGCAGAGCAAATGCCACCTGAGTTGGCCATTTTTGCCACCTCCCCCTCCACTTTTGGTAGCTATGATGCTGGCAGACAAGTCGCACAGCATTAATGGTTGCTAGGACCCAGGCAGCTGGACTATACATCATCACTGGTCGTTGGCTGACTGCATTATAACAAAAAATGACTCTGTGCACCCTGTGGGCTTAACATACACAAGGCTGAAGATGCATTGAGGATGGAGTGTCTAGTATGGCCACTCCGGCTTCAGAGTTGCCCCCACCATGTGTCACCTTAGGTGGCCGCCTCAGTTTTTCTCATTGGTGGCACAACCCTGTCTTGGGGTATGGGAACCAAATGACATTAAACTGGCATCAAACTGGGTCTCTGAATTAGTTTTTTAAAATGTTGTTAGATTCTTCTACAACTATATTATCTCTATGAAATCCGGTTCCCTGGATTACAGAACCTGAAATCAGTGTAGATGGCATACAGGTATGGGCCTGTGTCAAATGGTTATGGACTTGTGTCTATTGCATCAGTTTGAGCAGCTTCTGAAATTCTTCAGAATTCGACCTGCTGTTGACCTACTTCTGACCTGCATTTGATCTGCTTTAAGTGGATTTTGCATTCACATAGACTTGTATGGGAATGCAGAACTTGCTTGAAGCAAGCAAAAACTCTTTGACACAGGCCCTAACATTGTCGTAACTGTACCTCAATTCTATGTTTTGACTAGACAAAAAGAGTAAAATCTCACTAGCTGTAACTTTTACCATTTTACAATTTTGTCCTTTGCCATGTTTATGTACATAAATATGATAAAATCCTTATGATTTTTTTCAGCTGTTCTGTTCCTAGCTTTGCATATGTAAAGTAAAACCAAGCTATTTGTATCTTTTGAAGCCATACTGGTACCTAATAAGCCTGGTGATGATGATCATTTTGACAGTCTGATAAAGTTGGAACTTTAGGTAAAAAAAAAAAAAACAAGTTGGGGAACAGGCAGGATTTTTAATGCAGAAGAGACATACTGGGGCTTATTTACTAAAGGCAAATAGATTATCCATTTTGCAAGTGCCAGGCCCGCTGATAAGGCAGTACAGACAGCTCTCCTGTACTGGACCCCGGCCCCATCAGTTTAAAAGGGGGGCCCGGTTGTACTACCTCACTGCAGACACTGATCTTCTTCTGCCTTCCCCTGCAGCACTGCTGGCTTCTCCTCCGCTCCCTCCCTCCAGCTGTGCTGAAGGGGGATCCACGCCCCATCCCTCTGCTTTCCAGGCCCCCCCTGTGCACCCCTTTTCCCCCCATCTTAGCTGGCAGCGGCACACAAGTGGATGTTTCAGGATGGAGAGCAGAGAAGGGGGTCAGTAAACATGTCATATAATAATGATTTTAGTCTATGTTTAGGGAAAATATAATATATTTTCTAGGGTTGGGTGGGGAGCGGGGCCCTGTCAGGTAGGCAGTATGGGGCCCCATGATTTCTAACAGCAGCCCTGGCAAGTGCATTTGCACTCTGCAAGAGCATTTGCTCCAGAGCTTAGTAAATGGGGTGAAGCTTCACTTTGCAAAGAACACCCAATCACAAGCAAGGAAAATATAAAAAACAGCATTTTTGCTTGCACATAATTGCATGATGGAAGTTAGCAGACTTAATTTACTGAGCTCTGGAGCAAATGTCCATACAGAGTGCAACTGCACTTGCAAAGTGCACAGTCTATTTGCCTTTAGTAAATCAACCCCCAAATGTCTCTTCTGCATTCCTTTCTTACCCGCCTGTCCGCCGCTGTACACTGAGCTGTACATGTGCAGCTCGGGGCACTATTCTGGCAGTGTGGAGCTGACTGAACTCTTACGCATAAGCAGGAGTGACGTCACCTTGGCCAAATAAAATGGCTGGAGATCATTCCCGGGACGCTGCTGACTGAATATGACAGCTGCCAGCGTGGAGCTCCAGGACAGTGCAGTACTCGAGCGAAGATAAGTATATTTCCATTTTAAAGCAGAGCTCCATCTGAAAATTAAAATAAAAAACAAATGCTGTAGCTGCTGACTTTTGACTTTCAAAATGCAGTTTATTGAAAAGAAACACATACAGTCAATTAGAGCAACACCGGATAATTAAACAGAACAGGGTAATACACTGTGTAACAGAAAATAAAGACAATGGTGATATTCATCAACAAGTTAAGCAATTACCAATGGAATCATAGTTCAGTAGACCCCAGGGACACTGCCCGAGAGAGACAAAAAAGGGTTAGAGACCGTGAGTTGTATCTAGACCCCCAGCGAAAGAGGAGTCCAACAGCATACTCTTGTGGAAAGTTATAAAGAGAAACACCCACCCCCCATATACCCCACCAGGGTGTAAGTCCTCCCAAGGAGGGGAGCATCTACGACTGGCCAGTGCATGTACGGGAGTTCTCCCTCCATCGGCTCCAAACCCGCTCAAATTTTTTGGGGCAACCTCTGTGCAGGTATATCAAACGTTTATATGGAAGGGTAGAGTTGACATCAGCCATCCAAAGACGGAGAGTAAGGGGTTGCGCACGCATCCACAATTTGGCTATGAGCTTACGGGCATGGAAGAGCGTTTCATGTAGGAAAGTGGTTAGGAATTTGTCAGCTATGTCATCTGGAAAAAGGCCCAGGACACACTGCTTAATATCTAGCTGAAGTGGGGAACCCATGTGATCATGTAGAAAGGTGATGACCTGTAGCCAAAAAGTTTGCACCACAGGGCATGACCATAGTAAATGTGTGAATGTGCCTGAGTGTATGTGACACGGGGGGCAGTCAGAATCCACCCCCCCCCCGATATCTCGCCAAGCGAAGAGGGGTAAGATAGGACCTGTGGAGGATATACAGTTGCGTTAAACGGTCCGACAGTTTGGGGGAGGAAAGTTTGGGACTGTCCAATATTGCATTCTAGTCTGATTCGTCCAGTTGGGGGACATCAGAGCTCCATTTACGTTGTAGGGTCTCCACCACTCTCTCGACGGCCCGAGAGCGCAACTCCAAATACATGGCCGAGATCAATTTAGACTAATCCTCGCCCATGAGGATAATAAGAGCCGGGGCCTCGGGCAGATCCGGGATCCCAGCGGAAAATTGTAGCTGCTGACTTTTAATATAAGGACACTTGCCTGTCCAGGGATCCCATGATGTTGACACCCAAGCCAATTTCTCCATCGGCTTCAGATGCAGGCTTGGCATTGCAAGTAAGGGAAACTGCCAATGAAGCCTTCAAGCTTCACAGCTGGTTTCCTACTGCGCGTCCGCTGGTCACACTGCACTTTCTGAATGGTCCAGCCGTCTTCTGGGACACACAGATCCCAGAAGGCAGTGGGGGAGAAGGAGGGGCCGAATATGTTGTAGATCGCCGTGCAGCGATCCTACCCCAGAAGTGAGAGTGAGTACCTGTTAAAACCAGGTACCCCCTCCCCACAAAAAGTGCCAAATGTGACAGTGGTGCTCCGCTTTAAGGGATAGAGATGATGAGGAAAAGGGGAGCAGCCATTTTATTTATCAAGCATGTATTTATGATTAAGCGGATATATTGGATGTATATGTTGTGAGAAGATGTATATGTTGTGTTCAAAATACCTCCAGCTGTTAGATTGCTATCTAGGCTTTTGAAGACCTGTTTCTCAAAGGAGCCAAACTACTTGGAAGTGACAAGTCTATGTTAATGACCATCTGCATATCAAAGAATGTCACCAAAGACACAGATTTGACTTCAAAGAAACTTTAGATAGCTAGGTGCCACCCACTTCAGAATGTATAAATTGCATTAGGTGTCCTAGCTAGCTGGAGCATATGTTTTCAAACCAACAGAATGTAATGTGACTGAATTGCTCTCCAAACATGTCTGTCTACCTACATGTTTGTATAATAATTTTCAATCTGGCTTCAACAGTCAAAATGTTACTGAATACCATGAGTTTTGGGTTTTTCCCCTACAGAGATAATTTGGCTAATCCTTTTGGGATCTTTGATATCAAATAGGTTAAGTACTTCTGATTTAGAGGATGATACCACAAATATGATTCCTTCCTCAAATATTGCAGATATAGCATGACATGTTGAAACAATTAGGAACTTTATTCTGTAACATGGATCCATGGGTATATTCCAAAAGGAACAAACATTGGCCATGTGGTACCTTGATGTCATATATTTATAGGGAATGCAAAAGGATAGAAAATGAAGAGGGATTCAAACTGGTTTTATACGCTGGTTGCTTCTGCAGTGCTTTTCCACCATTAGTACTTTTTTTTTTAGGTTTTTTTTTTTCACATGAATGTGAAATATTCCCCTCCAATCTCTTTCCACCATCCACTTAAATTATTCATTTTTATGGGGAAAAGTGAATAATATTTTATTTTTTTGGAACATACAATAAATCCTCTGCAAGTGTCTCAGCACATGTTGTGTTTTTGGAGGGTGCATTTACACCTCTGCATTTCAATGTATTCAGGGCCGCTGATAGGGGGGGGGGCCACCAGCCCACTTGTAGGGGGCCCGAGTACACAGGGGGGCCCACACAGAGAGGAGTATTAGTGATGGACAACAAATACAGAAATCTTCCTCCAGCACCTGAATCTGATCTGTCCCTCTCCCTGCTATCAGCTTTTATCTGCTGAGAAAGAGACAGTTGTCCCTCACTAATCCCCCACCCTGTGTGGGCCCCCCTCCCAGCACTGGCTGTAATGTTATCTCTGCTCAGGAGTTTATTTGTAACTTTATTTCTCTCCCTCTGTCTCTCTGATCCCTGAGCTCCAACTGCCCAGCCTGTATATTTTGTTGTAATTTTAGCTAAATATATCTTTAATATTTACTTGGGGGGGGGGGGGGGGGGCTGCCAGGTAGTCTGTATGGGGCCCTGCGATTTCTAACAGCAGCCCTGAATGTATTGCCCGTATGGTGCATTAAAAAAAAAAAACCCTGCCTACAGTGCATGGAGCTGTATCTTTGGTGCAGCTTCCAATTTCTATAGGCATTGTTGTTATGAAACATTTCCAACATGTCCCTTCAACAGAAGTCTATTAAACAATTGACTTCTGTCGAGCGGGCAAGACCACTCACTGAACGAGTGGGTAGAGGAATCCTCCAACAGGGCGCTGATAGCAGCACCCACCACTGTTACAATAAACTATTCAGTGCCTGTCGCTGTTGATCGATGGAAACATGTGCCTTCAATAGAAGTCTATTAAACAATTGACTTCTGTCCAGTGGGCGAGACCACTCACTGATCAAAATTCAAATGGCCCCTGCTGGATCACCTGAGTTTTGATCATTGTATCTACAGCTTTTCATAGGGTGACAGGTCTACTTATTTCAGCTTCAGTGTTGTCACCCTTTCCTGAGCATTCCCAAGTTGGAATAGAAGCAGCTGTATTAATGCACTGGCACATTCTGCCATAGTCACTACAGCAAAGTGATGTTCAGTAGGAGTGCACAAATCCACTGCTAGGGAGGGAAAACGCTCAAGGTAAGAGCAAACTGTATTTTTGTTGCAAAAAAAAAATGCAATCCTATTTTGCTTACATTACTCTACAAAACTAAGTATTATTTTGTGACAGCTTTTCATTTAATTTCCCAGTTTCAGCCTTACTGAACCACATATTAAGCATGGTTATCCCTAGCAAACATTTCTGCAGTTCTTTTCCAGAGATTAAACATTTTTGTGCTTTAGTGAATATAATCTGGCAGCAGATGAAAATAATCTTTTAATCCAATTTATATAATCACCACTACAGCAGCCTGGGAGCCTTCTACCAAGGTGCTTTCAGCACTTTCTTCTGTGTATAAACACAGGTTAAACAGGGATGTTCAAACTAATTTTATATACAGTGGGTATAGAAAATAAATACTCCCTTTAAAATAATCACATTTTGTTTCTTTGTAGCATGAAATGAAGACAGATACGGTTTTTGTTTTATCCAGCTGCATTTACTCAACATACAATATCCAAGTAAAAGATATAACACCAGAATGACTAAAAAAAATATGAAAACTATTCAAAAACAGAGTCACTGAGTTGGAAAAAGATCACCCCCCTCCTAAAAATGACTAGTAAACTCAATCAGCTGTATCTAATCACCTTCTCAATGGCACACTAAGCCATTTGACTTTCAACTGTGATCAGCTGTGGTCATTTTGATTACCTCAGCATAAACATAGCTTTCCTGGAGCATTTTAGTCCCTGGTAGTGCAACTGAAGCAAACAATCAACTATGGATAGCAAGGTACTGTCACTGGGATCTCCGGGATAAATTTGTGGACAGGCACAAGTCAGGAGATGGATACAAAAACATTTTCAAAGGCTTTATCAATGCCTAGAAGCACAGTGAAATATATTATTAGGAAGTGGAATGTATTTGATACAAAACACAGACCCTCCCTGGATCAGGACGTCGCTCCAAACTGGATGAAAGAGCCAGAAGGAAACTGGTCAGAGAGGCTAACAAGAGGCCTACAGCAACTCTAAAGCAGCTGCCGGAATTAATGACAGCGTTGTCATTGTGTGCATGTGACAACAATATCACATATTCTCCACAAATGTGGCTTGTATGGGAGAGTTGCAGAAAAGAAAAAAGCCACTCCTCTAGAAAGGCCACATGCAGTCACGACTGAGTTTTGCCAAAACACACCTTGAAGATTCTCAGGCCACAGGGAAATAAGTGTTCTGGTCATATCAGACTAAAATTGAATTATTTGGCCTCAACACAATATACCTAAATACAATACAGCTCACCATCCAAATAACACCATTCCTACCGTAAAGCTTGGAGGTGGTAATATCCTGTTATGGGGGTGTTTCTCTGCAGCAGGGACTGGAGCACTTGTCAGGATAGAAGGAAAAATGGATGGAGCAAAATACCATCAGATTCTTGAGTAAAATCTGCTGCCCTCTGCCAGAAAGTTGTCAATAGGAAGAAGGTTTACCTTCCAACATAACAGCGACCCAAAGCACACAGCAAAAATAACCACACAGTGGTTGAAGGAGAAAAAGGTGAATGTCCTTGCATGGCCTAGTCAGAGCCCCAAATCCCATTGAAAATCTGTGGAAAGACTGCAGTCCACAAACAGTTACCATCAAATTTACCTGAACTTAAAGCGGAGTTCCACCCTGGAATACTTTTTTTTAATAAAAATACCCCCGGGACAGTCAGGGATAGTACATTCCACAATGGCTAGCCTCTGATCTGTCCCGGGTTGCACTTACCTTTTAGGACAAATACTTACCTTGAAAAAGTATTGTCCAGTGCTGCCATCTCAGGTGTGGGCAGCTTGAAGCCAGCGCGATCCTCTTCTGCGTCCTCTTCCGTCTTCTTCGGTCCCACGATGCACTGCACCGGCCCCGCTGTCACTTCCGGTGCGCACGCGTCATCCCTCCACAGCTTCTGGGCATGCCCAGAAGCTGTTTAGAAGGGAATGACGCGCGCGCCCCGGAACTAACGTCGGGGCCGGTGCAGGCGCAATGATTCCTGGGAGCGATGACGTTCAGCTCCCAGGAATCATTGCAAAGCCAGGAAGTGACGACGGGCCGTGGCCGCCGAGGGGAGGTAGAAGGAAGTAAGGTAAGTATATTTTCTTCTCTACGAGGTAAGTAAAAAAAAAAAAAATGTGATTATCCATTTGTTTTTCAGGTGACCCGGAGCGAGAAGATGGAGGTAAGTATCATTTTAGGGTGGAACTCCACTTTAAGCAGTTCTGCGAAGAAGAATGGGCAAATGTCTAGATGTGTAAAGTTAGTAGAGACAAATTCCAACAGACTAAATGTTATAATTAAAGCAAAATGTAGTTCAGCAAAATACTGACACCAGGGGGTGATCCTTTTTCCAACTCAATGATTCTAGAGGTTTGTTATTTTGTTCTGACATGCTGATGTTCTATCTTTAACCTGAATAGTATAAGTTGCAATACAGCTGGATAAAACAAAATGTGGCTGTCTTCATTTCAGGCTCCAAAGCGATACAATGTGATTATTTTAAGGGGGGGGGGGGTAATTATTTTCTATACCCACCGTACACATGATCATGTCCATGTGTAGATAACACACTCCAGGAAAAAGTTCCAAGAAAGCACTGTTTTTTTCTTTTGTCTAGTCATATGCATGTAGGAAATCATCAGTGTGTATATTTGAAGCCAAGCTCCAGCCAAAAATGTTGAATAGACATGCATGCCTGCACCCCTACTAGGAGATTTCTCCTCACTTCCTGTTACAACAGGAAGTGATGGGACATCTCTTTAAAGCAAATCCCAATTTGTCAGCGTTTGAAACACCAGATTGTGCTTATTCATATTGGCAAATATGTGAGTGTATCTCCTTTTTTGTTTTAAATAAATGTATGGTTTTAGCAATGTTACACTATTGTGGCATTTCTTGCTTTTATAATATCTGGATCCACTTTGGAGCAAGCTTTAGCTTTCTCTGGGTGCTATGTGGTCTACATATTTGAGCGTGATCTTCTTGACGGCTGGGAATGCTGGATCGTATTTGTCTTAAAGCGTTTATTGACCACTCTAACTGGGGGTCACGCACTATCTGATAAGCAGAGCATGAGGGTGTGAGGTGTCACTGGGCTTACCTAAGGATCCCTACTATTATCACAGTTGTGTGATTAATATATCTACTAGCTTCTTACTTTTGGGACTTTGTTTACACACTTATATATTGATTTTTGATCACTCATGTTTATATTTAATATCATAGCGCTGCACTATTGTATCTAATCACTTAAGCTGGCCATAGATGGGTCCGTTTTTTTCGTTCAACTACAGGTTTAATGAAAACAAATAATCCACACATTTAAAGTGGAACTTCACTCTTGAGTCAATACGTTTTCCCAGTTTTTTGTGGTAAAATTAGGTGCCTCGGCTTATATTCGGATCGGCTTATACTCGAGTATATACAGTACTTGTAATAAATCAACAAATTCACTAATGCAAAAAGTCTGTGGGATATATAGGGGTTGGTTTACTAAAAGAAAATATACTGTGCACTGCAACAGTAAATGAGGGGAAGCTCTGCTGATTTCTATCATCCAATCATGTGCAAGCAAAAAGGCTGTGTTTTTTTTTTTTCTTCCTTGCATGTGATTGGATATTCTTTGCAAATTTATTTATTTATTTCAGGTACTTATATAGCGCTGTCATCAATGTATGTGTATAGCAATTCATTAGTTACATTACATGTGTATTCAGTCTACAGGGGAGGTGTACATTCTATACAGCAATGTTGATATGTCAGCATAGAGAAAACTACAGTGTTGTGAAGAATTTACATATCCATTGTCTTTGTATGTGTATATCAATTCATTAGTTTCAATACATGTGTATTCAGTCTACAGGGGGGGGGGGGGGGGTACATTCTATAAACCAATGTTCTTACATCATATTATATTACCATGGTATGTGTGTTGGATAAATAAAAACACAACTATTAGACCCCATTCAGACTAGCGCGACTTGTCCGGCGACTTGTCAGCCTGACAAGTCGCAGTCGGTCGCTCGCCATTGAGTAGTACAGGACCCGTTCTAATAGGAGCGACACAAGTCGCTCCGACTTAGAAAAAGGGTCCTGTACTACTTTGGGGCGACCTGGGAGCGACTTGCATAGACTTCCATTATGTGAAGTCCCTGCAAGTCGCGCCAAAGTCGCGGTGCGCAGGTCGCCCCTCGAAGTCGGATCGCCTCAGTGTGAACCGGCTCTTAATATATGAAATAACGGTTATTTTTAATTTAAACAAAATAAACAAAACATTGAACACTACTCATCTAAACTGGAAATGGAAATAAATTCATATAATAACTTAACAGAACATAAATAATTAAAAAAGTGCAAATGCAAAGTAGCAAAAAAAAACAGTTTTCAATTGTAACTAAAATCATAAATTTGTGTATCTGTAAACCTGGGGCCATGGTGAGTATAGCCCCGTACACACGTACTGATCGTCGACCAAACGATCGGCCGTCTTTTGTCCAGGGCTGTCGTGTCTGTTGAAAACTGCAAAAGACTGCACACGAATTTTGTCGGCCAACAACAGCCGACTGCAGAAGTGATGTCATGTGATGGTTAACTTTCCGTGTGTTTTTTCTTTTCTGAGCATGCTCAGTCTTGCAAATTTGCTGTTTGTCGGCCGAATTCTGTACTGACTGGCGAACAATCGGCCGTTCTGGTGTTGGCCAACAAAAATTTTAATGCCTGCACACCCGATTCTGTTCGGCCGAAAAGTCGGAGTCGGTTGTCGGAAGCATCATACTAACAAGCCGACAATCGGCCGATCGTTCGGCAGCCTAATATTTACGGCCGACAATCGCTACGTGTGTACGGGGCTTTAGTGTCCATCTGGTCCAGGATAACGCCAATGTGTTGTTTGCAGGGGTGAAGCTGGAGTTGGAGGTGGAGGTGGAGTAGGAGCCATACACTCGGATACACAAGTGTTATAGGTGATATCACCTCTTACTCCTTTGTTGAGAACGTTAAATAAAAGGCACTTTTATTGAAGCGCAGTTCCACGAATGATCCGAGAACAAAAGCCACGTCACATCTGCAAGAAGGAAGGCATGGCCTTGGGGGTCACATGTATACCTACTTACATCACACTCTACGAACAAACGTAAAAAAAAAAAAAAAAATCGGTCGAGAAATTTTGTGAACATTTATGCACTGTCAACTAAAAACGGTTATGAACGCTGAGCATGAGAGAGAAAAATCGGAGGATATTTCGTCCGATTTCCGTCAAGTGTGTACGGGCCTTAACTGTAATAATGACACTGGCAGGGAAGAGGTTAACCCAGGGGCGATCAAAGAGTTTTTTTTTTTTTTGCGCTATAAAAAAAAGAGCGACAATTCTGAACAAAGAAAAACAATATGTTTTACTTTCTGCTATATAACATTCCCAATAAAAAAAAAAAAAAAAATTACATTTTTTCATCATTTGGCCAATTTGTATTCTGCTACATATTTTTGGTAAAAAAAAAAAATTCCAATAAGCTTATATTGATTTGCGCAAAATGTATCTCGCCTACAAACTAGGGCAAAGATTTATGTAATTTTTATTTATACAATTATCATTGTTGCAACTCTGTACATGAGTTACATTGGCTGGTAGGCGCTGTATTGCAAAGCACTGGCATTGAAATGCAGGTTGAGCAAGTCCTAAAGAAGAGAACGCCTTTATGTAACACAAAGAAGGAGAGCCTTGCACAACTTCCTCCATGGAGGGAGGGGGGGATAGGAGGAGATTCAGCAGCAGAAAACCCTCCTGTTCCTTCATAGAGGAGGAAGAGGACAAAGTCATATAGTGTGCAGCAGAGACATTGTGCACCCAGCAAGTTTCCGCAGAGTGACAGCTACAAGACCACCCCTCCTGTGTGACCTGTGCCCCTCCTGTGTGACCTGTGCCCCTCCTGCGTGCCCTGTGCGTGGGTGTAAGCTGAACGCAGCATGGATCTGCTTATCGTACTGATGCTCTGCTGCCTTGCCTACTTTCTCATACAGATCATCAGGTTTATTAAAGCAGATGCAGATTTAACTTTGCTGTGGGCAGAGCGCTTTGGCCACTCGCCAGGTAAATATCAGACGCTGCTGAGAAATCGTCCTAAGGCTCCATTCACACCTGAGCGTATCGTTTTCAGGCATTTTTTTTTTTTTTTTTTTTGAGTTTTGCAGGCATTTTTTCGGGCGTTTTTCAGGCATTTTTTGCAGGTGTTTGGAGGCAGGCATTGATACCTAACAAAAACGCTTGTAATCTGCCAAAAAGGAAGCTCATGTACTTTTTTTAACTTCAGGCGTTTTGCTTCAGATGACAAAACGCTCATATGTGAACAGGGGCCATTGAAATGAATGGGATTTTGCTGGTTGGGTGTTTTGAGACTTTAGAGATGAGCGTCTTACCAGCTAAAAATCGCTCAGGCGAGAACAGGGACTAATTGGCCATACACACTATACAATTGTCTTTAGATTTTTTTCCTTTAGATTTACCAAAACCGTATAATATGAGGTCAAATCTAAACACTTTTAATTTGTATGCAATCTGGCAGACCCTTGCACTGCATAGTTGAAGGTAAATCTAAAGGAAATCTAAAAACAAAAATTGTATAGTGTGTATCCAGCTTAAAGTGGAGTTCCGGGCCTCAGGGGTGAAATTAAGATAAAAATACCCCTGGGACAGTCAGGGCTAGTACATTCCACAATGGATAGCCTCTGTACTGTCCCGGGTCACACTTACCTTTTAGAAGAAATACTTACCTTGAAAATTCTGGTCATGCCCAGAAGCTGTTTAGCAGGGAATGAGGCGCCCGCACCGGAAGTGACGAGCGAGGCCGGTGTAACGTTAAAAAACCATACCCCGTGAAAATTCCCTACCCTCGTCACTTCCGGTGCACATACGTCATGGAACAGCTGAGCAGGTTTCCATTGCGCATGCTCAGAGGTCCGGAGGGTAGGGAATTTTCACGGGGTAGTGATGTGTAACGTTAGACCACATCAGCTGTTGCCGCGGGTACATTAAATCACATCTCCGCTGCCACATTAAATCATCTCCGCTCCTACCCCTGTGACTTCCCTGATCTCAGCTACTAAATGTAAAAGCGGCGGGTGTATGAAAATATAAATCACGGAGATCTCGGCTCCGTGATTTATATTTTCATAGACCCGCCGCCGCTTCTAAAAAGTAAGTGCGACCCTACCCTCCGGAGCTGTGAGCATGCGCAGTGGGAAGCGGCTCAGCTGTTCCATGACGTATGTGAAGAGGAAGTGACGAGGGTAGGTAATTTTCACGGAACACCGGTGCAGGCGCATTGATTCCTGGGAGCGATGACGTTCAGCTCCCAGGAATCAATGCAAAGAGGAAGTGACGGCGCAGGCCGCGGCCGTAGAGGGAGGAAGTGGAAGAAAGGTGAGTATATTTTTCTTCAATAACAAGGTAAGTAAACAAAAAAAAAAAATCGTAACTATCCATTTCTTTTTCAGGTGACCAATAGCAAGCGGATGGCCCAAAATCGATTATGTCGATTTTGTGGCCGGAACTCCGCTTTAAGGCTGGCCATAAATGTTCAATTTTCTTGTACAATTTTCTGTTAGATTTACCGCAAACCACATAATATGAGGTCAAAGCTAAACAACGCTTTCACTTGTATCCAATTACCCTGTTTCCCCGAAAATAAGACAATGTCTTATATTAATTTTTGCTCCCAAAGGTGCCCTAGGTCTTATTTTCAGGGGATGTCTTATTTTTCCATTAAGAAGAATACGGTACACATTTATTGTTGAACAAAAAAAAGGAAATGTATTACCTGTATACGGTACGGTTGTAGTTGTCATCACAAACCAGCAAATTACATCCTCCTGTGTCATTTTGACCCCCCCCCTTCTGAACCTCCTGTGTCATTTGATCCCCCCCCCCACACCTTCTGATCCTCTTGTGTCTTTTTGATTGCCCCCTCTGATCCTCCTGTGTCATTTTAAGTGATCTGACTCCCCCCACCCCTGTGCCAGTGGACACCTTCACCAGACATCCACCCCACCCCTTTATCAGACATTTCCCCCCTACCTCAGTCACCCCTGTGTGTCCACAAAATGTGCCCGACTCCTGCCCCGCACGACTCACTGTCTAATTGTGAGTCAGCCAGACTCTGTCAGGGCAGAGCGAGCAGGAGGCGGCAGCTTGTCCTGTTGGCGGCGCGGCTCTCTGATTAAAAGAGACCTCGCACTTCCTGTCTGCTCCGGCTCCGGCTGCGCTGCGGCCAACAGTGAGCTGCGTGGCGGTTCCCGCCGCTACAGTCCAGAGTTACGGTAGCTTCGGGGGGCCTTATTATCGGGGAGACCTTATGTTTAGGGGAGGCCTTATTATCAGGGAGGTCTTATTTTCGGGGGGGGGGATGCCTTATATTTTAGCGAGAGGCAAAACTGTAAGTAGGTCTTATTTTCGGGGGATGTCTTACTTTCAGGGAAACAGGGTAGGCAGGCCTTCATACTACATAGTTGAAGGTAAATTTCAAGAAAAATTTAAGAAAATTGCATAATGTTTGGCCAGCCTAAAGCTGGATACACACTATACAATTTTCTATAGATTATTTCCTTTAGCTTTACCAAAACCATATAATATGAGGTCAGACCTATACACTTTCAGTTTGTATGCAATCAGGCAGACCCTTGCACTACATAGTTGAAGGTAAATCTAAAGGAAATCAAACAACAAAAGTTGTATAGTGTGTATCCAGCTTAAGGGTGACACTAGTGCTGCTAAGTGTCCATTCACACTGGTACGACTTGTCAGGCGACTTGGTCAGCCTGACAAGTCGTGCACCGTCGCTCCCACTGTGTAGTATAGGAGCCGTTCTAATTGGAGCGACACAAGTCTCTCCGACTTAGAAAAAGGGTCCTGTACTATTTTGGGGCGACCTGGAGCGACTTGCATTATGTGAAGTCAGTGCAAGTCGCGCCGAAGTCGCGCTGCACGCGTCTTCACAGGTCGCCCCCTAAGTCGGAGCGACCTAATGTGAACAGAGCTTTACTTTAGTGTGTTTTGTAGCGCATTTTTGCGTGTTTTTGATGTGTTTTCATGCTTTATGTTTTTTTGTTTTTTTTTTTGTAGGAGGAAACGCAAAAATATATACAGTAAAACTTTTGATTGAGAGTAACTTGGTCTGAAAGTGTTTTGCAAGACAAGCTAAAAGTTTTTATAAATTGTGACTTGATAAACGAGCGATGTCTTGATATACAAGTAGCATCATGTCACAACTGAGTATAAAAGAGAAGGGAGACGCCTCTAAGTGTAGCAATATGATTACATTTAATGAAGGCTCAACATTTAGCAACTCACATGGTTGATTAACCACTTCAGCTCCGGAAGGCTTTACCCTCTTAATGACCAGGCCATTTTTTGTGATTCGGCACTGCGTTATTTTAACTAACAATTGCGCAGTCGTGCGACGCTGTACCCAAATACAATTCATGTCCTTTTTTTCCCCACAAATAGAACTTTCTTTTGGTAGCATTTGATCACCTCTGCGGTTTTTAGATTTTGTACTTTAAACAAAAGAAAGCGTTGATTTAAAAAAAAAAACCACAATCTTTTTCACTTTCTGCTATATAACATTTTCCCCTAAAAAATTAAAAATCTAATTTTTTCATTATTTTAGGCCAATTTGTATTCTGCTACATATTTTTGGTAAAAAAAAAAATCCCAAAAAGCGTATATTAATTGGTTTGTGCAAAAGTTATAGCGTTTACAAACTATGGGATAGATTTGTGGACTTTTTATTTATTTATTTTAGTAATGGCGGCGATCATTGATTTTTAGCGGGACTGCGACATTGCGGCAAACAGATCAAAACTCTAACTGACATTTTTGACACTTTTTGGGGACCAGTGACATTAATACAGTAGTCAGAGCTAAATAATATGCACTGTTACTGTATAAATGACACTGGCAGGGAAGGGGTTAATTACTGGGGGTGATCAAGGGGTTAAATATATGCCTATTTATGCTTACTCACTGTGGGGGGGAGGGCTCTGTGACAGGCAAAGAGAGATCAGTGTTTCAGCTTAGCTAAGACACACGATCTCCCTCTCCCTGCCTGACAGGAGAGCCGCTTGCTTTGTTTACATAGGCAGGCGGCTCTTCTGTCAGTTTCCCCGAAGATCGCTCCTCCTGCAGTCTGGCTAATCACAGCGGGGGGGCGCGGCAGACCGCGTGCACATAGTCACGTAGATCTATGTGATTATGCGCAGATGAGCCACCCTGTCGCAGAGAATCTGCGTGGGGAGGTCAGCGAGTGGTTAAAAAATAGCACTGCACCACGCTGCATTGATGGGCACCATAAAAAATAGCGGGACTCCACTGTCGTGCTTGCCAGTGCAACATATGATGCAGGAAAAATTGCACTAGTGTGAACAGAGCCTTAAATTGGCAAATTATGGTTGTGCAGTGCATTAAGGTAGCAAATTAAAATGAAAGGACTTCTGATGCACCAAAATGAACCATAAGTTGGTCCCAATATCGGTGCCGCAATGCACCGCACTATAATACACTGCAATGCATGTGTGTAGACTTAGTGTGCTGGGGTGCTATTCAAAATAAAGGGCACTGTAATACGTCAATATGTTTGTTGCCACAACACATAGATGTAAATCGGCCCAAAGCCCTGGTTCACATTGCTGCGAATTTGAATCCAACATTCCGGCGCGACTTCAGCGCGGCTTGCATAGAACTTCTTAAACAGAAGTCAATGCAAGTCATATTGAAGTCGGACCAAAAGTAGTACAGGAACCCAGTGGCGGCCCGTGCATAGAGGGCGCCAGGGCACCGCCCCCTACCCCTAAAAAAAAAGAAAAAAAAAATGACAAAATGCGAACAAATAAAGTTTTACAAAAAAAAAATTGGGTTCGCCGGCCTCTGTAATGGAAGTGGTGGCTAGAGGGGGGGTGGGGGTGGGGTTACGTCCCAGAAGAAGCGCCGATCGGCAGCCTTCTGGGGGCGTAACCCGAGCGCAAGTCCTTGCGATCGGACACCCCCACTTTCGGATATCCTGGCTGTGATTGGTCCAGTCTCCAGCCTGGACCAATCATCATCCAGGACATCCGATCCCTGACGTCACAATGGGGGCGGTGCCGGTGCGTGAGTCAGTCACTCACCGTCACCGCCGCTCGGAGGACGAGGGAGAAGCCGCTCTCCTTCCCGCCGCCGCAGAGAGGACGGACTGGATCGAGGAGGGAAGAACCCGCCGCCGCCAGGTAAGTGCATTAAATTGAAGGGAGCACGCACGCTGGTCTCTGCATTGATTGGGGGACAATGCTGTGGGCACTCTGCATTTATTGGGGTACAATGCTGTGGGCACTCTGAATTTATTGGGGTACAATGCTGTGGGCACTCTGCATTTATTGGGGTACAATGCTGTGGCGCTCTGCATTTATTGGGGGACAATGCTGTGGGCACTCTGCATTTATTGGGGTACAATGCTGTGGGCACTCTGCATTTATTTATTGGGGGACAATGCTGTGGGCACTCTGCATTTATTGGGGTACAATGTTGTGGGCACTCTGCATTTATTGGGGGACAATGCTGTGGGCACTCTCCATTTATTGGGGGACAATGCTGTGGCGCTCTGCATTTATTAGGGTACAATGCTATGGGCACTCTGCATTTATTGGGGTACAATGCTGTGGCGCTCTGCATTTATTGGGGGACAATGCTGTGGGCACTCTGCATTTATTGGGGTACAACAATGCTGTGGGCACTCTGCATTTATTGGGGGACAATGCTGTGGGCACTCTGCATTTATTGGGGTACAATGTTGTGGGCACTCTGCATTTATTGGGGGACAATGCCGTGGCGCTCTGCATTTATTAGGGTACAATGCTATGGGCACTCTGCATTTATTGGGGTACAATGCTGTGGGCACTCTGCATTTATTGGGGTACAATGCTGTGGCGCTCTGCATTTATTGGGGGACAATGCTGTGGGCACTCTGCATTTATTGGGGTACAATGCTGTGGGCACTCTGCATTTATTGGGGGACAATGCTGTGGGCACTCTGCATTTATTGGGGTACAATGTTGTGGGCACTCTGCATTTATTGGGGGACAATGCTGTGGGCACTCTCCATTTATTGGGGGACAATGCTGTGGCGCTCTGCATTTATTGGGATACAATGCTGTGGCACTCTGCAATCATTGGGGTACAATGCTGTGGGCACTCTGCATTTATTGGGGTACAATGCTGTGGCACTCTGCAATCATTGGGGGACAATGCTGTGGGCAATCTGCATTTTTTGGGGGACAATGCTGTGGGCACTCTGCAATCATTGGGGTACAATGCTGTGGCGCTCTGCATTTATTGGGGTACAATGCTGTGGCACTCTGCAATCATTGGGGTACAATGCTGTGGGCACTCTGCATTTATTGGGGTACAATGCTGTTGGCACTCTGCAATCATTGGGGTACAATGCTGTGGCACTCTGCAATCATTGGGGTACAATTCTGTGGCACTCTGCAATCATTGGGGTACAATGCTGTGGGCACTCTGCATTTATTGGGGTACAATGCTGTGTCACTCTGCAATCATCGGGGTACAATTCTGTGGCACTCTGCAATCATCGGGGTACAATTCTGTGGCACTCTGCAATCATTGGGGGACAATGCTGTGGGCACTCTGCAATCATTGGGGTACAATGCTGTGGGCACTCTGTAATCATTGGGGTACAATGCTGTGGGCACTCTGCAATCATTGGGGGACAATGCTGTGGCGCTCTGCAATCATTGGGGGACAATGCTGTGGCGCTCTGCAATCATTGGGGTACAATTCTGTGGCACTCTGCAATCATTGGGGTACAATGCTGTGGGCACTCTGCAATCATTGGGGTACAATTCTGTGGCACTCTGCAATCATTGGGGTACAATGCTGTGGGCACTCTGCAATCATTGGGGTACAATGCTGTGGCACTCTGCAATCATTGGGGGACAATACTGTGGGCACTCTGCAATCATTGGGGACAATGCTGTGGCGCTCTGCAGTGATTGGGGACAATGCTGTGGCCTCTGCATTGAAAGGGGCATGCACGCTGAACTCTGCATTGTGGGGGCACAGCACAGTGTTCATTGCATTGAAGGGGGCACAGCACAGTGTTTATTGCATTGAAGGGGGCACAGCACAGTGTTTATTGCATTGAAGGGGGCACAGCACAGTGTTTACTGCATTGAAGGGGGCACAGCACAGTGTTTACTGCATTGAAGGGGGCACAGCACAGTGTTCATTGCATTGAAGAGGGCACAGCACAGTGTTTATTGCATTGAAGGGGGCACAGCACAGTGTTCATTGCATTGAAGGGGGCACAGCACAGTGTTCATTGCATTGAAGGGGGCACAGCTTCAAAGTCACGCAATTTTTTTACTGCGTTTTTTGGCGCGAAGCAATACCTATTACATTTTTCTTTTTGCGCCCCCCCCAAAAATTTTGAGCACCAGCCGCCACTGCAGGAACCTTTTTCTAAGACATTTACAGTCATTTACTTTGTGATTTAAGTCCCTCCTTTTAGAACAGTTAATAGGGCGCAACTTGTCATGCAACTTTGAACTCTTAAGTCACATGACAATTTGTGGCAGTGTGAACCAGAGCTTAACCCTAAAACGCACAAAAATTTTCTAAAAAAGTGAGTCATTTGATAACCGTGTCCACATGTGCGTGTTGTGGTAACGCTCTGGAAACTTTATGCTACTTCAAAGCACAGTAATGAACAAAGCTATTGGATTTTCTCTGCCTCAGGCGCAATAAAAATCACACTGTGGGTTTTTGTGTTTACTATTCTTCAAAAATGATTTGCTTAATACTTGACTGCAGGTGCAAAAACTTTCATTTAACTACTGTATATTCCGCAAAAGCCAAAAATTATATAAAGCCACGTTGTGTGCACCAAATGCCTTTGCAAACACAGATATTGCCCTGTAAAAGTAGTGGAGATATCACTGTGCGATACATAGCCTGAGCAGAAAACTACAAGGGTGGGCGGAGACAAGACCAGTCACCCTGCACAAGGAGAGAGAGAGCAGCAGTGACTGGTCTTTATTACAGCAAGTTCCTGCACAGAGGTGAAGTATCACACTGGAAATACTGCACAGATCTGGAAGAAATACACAAAGTACACCAATATTCTAGTAAGAATACACATGATTCTTTAGATAATCTAGTTCAGCTTTATTGTAGTTAAATCCACATAACTACAGCATGTTCTATATTTAAGGTTTCATTTAGGCCTATGCGTTAGGCACACACATGGTGTTTAAGCCTCGGTTTCCACTAGTGCGGCTACGAAGTCGTGCTACTTCTAGCACGACTTCGTAGCAAAAGTAAACCACGGCTTCAGTTAGACTTGTCCCTCATATATAGAGGGAAGTCGCGCTCAAAAGTAGTACACGATTTACTTTTGAGGTCGCGGCAACTGAAGCCGCGGCAGTGGAAACGTGCCCCATTGAAAACAATGGGTTTTGACTTGCTGTGCGACTTGACATGTGTCAAGTCGCACCGCAAGTCGCACTAGTGGAAACCGAGCCTAAAGTGATTGGAAAGTCTCTTTTTTTGTGTTTTTTTTTTAAATAACAAACATGTTATACTTACCTCCTCTGTGTAGTTGGTTTTGCACAGAGTAGCCTGAATCCCCCTCTTCTCGGGTCCCTCTTCGCTGCTCCTAGCCCCTCCCTCCTGTCAAGTGCCCCCACAGCTAACAGCTTGCCATGGGGGCACCTGAGCCGAGCTGCAGCTCTGTGTGGCTATTCAGACATGGAGCTGCCGTTCGGCCCCGCCCCTCACCTGATTGGCTGACTGACTTTGATTGACAGCCGCGGGAGCCGCTGCTGTGTCTCAGCCAATAAGGAGGGGGAGTCCCGGACGGCAGAGGGACTCGTGGACATCGCTGGACAGAGATGGGGCTTAGGTAAGTATTAGGGGGTGCTGGGGAGGCTGTTACACACAGAATGCTTTTTATCCTTTTTTTTTTACAAAATTTTACATTTTATTAAGTTTCAAGTACAAAAATACAAATACCCTTCAGCAGTCTTGTTGAAACAATTACCCAAATCACCCCCCCCCCTCCCAAGTTCCCTCCCTCTACCCCTATCCACTCAGCATTACTCGACTTTTCATCTGTTGTACCACCTCCCTTTCTTCTTCGTCTACCCTATGTTTTTTTTTTTTTCCCCACATACCCTAGTCTGCCCAGATTTTGAAATATTTTCTCGTCTTCTTAAAATCCGCCCATTTTACCGATCTGAGGAACTCTCTGCTTCCCAGATACTCCATATTGTATATATACTCAACTCTTTTACACCAATCTCTAATTGTGGGGCTTTCAGGTTCTAGCCTTTTTTTTTTTTTGGGCTTTTTCTGCATAATTTTGAAATCTTCTAATTTAGGCCCCTTTCACACAGGCGGACCGTTCAGATCCGCCTGTCAGTTTTTTTGGCGGATCTGAACGGTCACTCCATGCATCTCTATTGGGCATCGGATGTCAGTGGAGACATGTCCGCTGACATCTGATCCGATCTGTCAAATCTGGACGGATGGAAACCCTATTTTCCATTCGTCCAGCAGATCGGATAGGAACGGACCGACGGTCTGTTCCCATCCGATTCTCCCATAGAGATGCATGGGGAACTGACAGCTGTGTCTCCACACACAGCACGGAGAACAGCTGTAATTCTCCTGCTCAGCAGGGGATCGGCGGATCGATCCCCCGCTGAGATAAACGGAAACTGCCGACGGAGCGGAGTGTGTGAAAGAGCCCTAAGTCTTGTGGTGCCTCTGCTGGGGCGCCTTTTAATCTTCTAACCCGGTGTACTCTTTCCATTTTTATTTGTTCGGCTTCTCCTCTGTCAAGTAATGAATTAAACATTATCCTCCTTTTCTCTGTTAAGAACCCCATGTGCTGGTTCAGGTAGGCCTCTGATTCTCAAGTTCTTCCTTCTGTTCCGGTTCTCTTGGTCTTCTAACCTTTATGCCAGGTTTCTCTGTTCTGATTTTTAGGTCCTTCAACTCTTTTTTTTTTTTTTTTTTTAACTCGTATGTTATTTGTGTATAACTGTCTTGTCTTTTCTCCACATCTTCCACACGTGACAGTAAGTGGCCCAGGTCATTGTGTATTGTTGTCATTTCTGTTTTTAAAGACTTTTCTAGCGCTGCAAACATAGCAGCCATTTTTCACCTTGTTCTACTGTGAGATCTTGCTCTGGGTCACACTCCAGATCCTGCTCCAATCTTGACTGCCCTGTGGTATTTATGTCAGATGGCAGTCTTTCCTGTCCACTTTTTTCTTTTACCTCTGTCGGTCTTACACGGGTTACTTGTTATTTCTCAGGAGGGGGGTCACAGGGCAGCGAGGGAAGATCAAACCTACCGCTTCATAGGGGAATGGGATCCGAGAGCTCCTAGCTTGAGCTCCACTCGATTGCCATGCTTAGGCTCCTCCCCCCCAGAAGAAGGCTTTTTATCTTAATGCATAGAATGCATTAAAATAAAAAAACCTTATACCTTTACAACTCCTTTATTTACTAAAACTGGAAAGTGCAAAATCTGGTGCAACTCTACATAGGAACCAAGCGGCTTCCAGGTTTTATTGTCAAAGCTTAATTGAACAAGCTGCCCAATGAGGAGGGAGAAAGCATTGAGAGCGGATGCTCTTTTGCATGACGCTGGATCGGATCGGTAAAAAAACCTTGATGCTTCAGAAGCATTGTAATAGAACAAGCTGAAGTTAGAAGCTGATTGGCTACCATGCACAGCTGCACCAAATTTTGAGTGCTCTACTTTTAGGAAATTACCCCAATTGTGCAGTCATTTTGGGGGAGGTGCTTGTTTATGCACACCTCCCAACGCCAGTAAACATGTGTTGAGGTGTGTTAGAAAAAAAAGTTGGTTGATGTTGGACATTGAGCATCCATTGAAAATAAAAAGGATTCTACTTGAATTGCGTTTAGTGAGTGTGTTTTACTGCAGGAAATGGACAACTCTGATTGGGTCCTAAGAGCTCTAATTGGTTAATTCTGGAGACTGCTAAAAAAAAAGTCCAATGTATGTCAAAAATGATGTTTACCTCAAATAATATGTATCATAATGTATCATTTATTTTGTAGAAAGTAAGTTCCGTGGCAGCGTTGTGTGGGTGACCGGGGCCTCAAGCGGCATTGGCGAGGCGCTATGTTACCAGCTGGCCAAATTAGGTGCCCAGCTAGTCCTCTCCTCTAGACGCGAGGATGAACTGCTGAGAGTGAAGAAGAAATGCATTGGTTTGTATTATTATTGTCATATGCTGATGTGTATTTGTACATCAATATGTATTTTTAGCAAAGTAAATGTTTGAAAATAACACATTTGTATTTACACAAACCTTTTCAGTAATAATGTCTCTGCCATTAACATTTTAGGCCCCTTTCACACTTGTGTAACTTGTCCTGCGACTTGGGACTGCAAATTTGCATGACAAGCCGTACCCCATGATTTCCGATGAGTACCGTTCATATCTGTGCAACTTCAAATGGCAGCCACTTCAAAGAAGTCCCTGCACTACTTTGGTCCGACTTTGATGCGACTTGAGGTCTATAGACCCTGTTTTCTGAGCACTTTCAGCAGCTGATTGATTTTTTCTTTTTGAGTATGCAGCTTCCAAATATCTTAATCCTTACCTATGTTCCAGTTTAAACTGGTGCCATGATCGCTGCCCCAGGTTTCTTGTTTCAGGGTGGCCGCTTTCTCTTGCAGAGTCCTATGTAGCCACCCTTACAAAGAGGGACGAGAGTTGTGCATCAATAGAAACACACAACCCCATAGCCTAGGATGGCAAGGTTCATCTCTCCATTTCCCCCTCTATTCTCCAAGCTAACAGACTGGCCCCATACTCCCATACTGCACTGCCCACTGTTAACTCTTCCAAATCCCATGGTTTCTCTATTCCACCTTTTTGTACTGTAGTTTTTTTATTTTTATTTTATTTTTTTTTTATTATTTTTGTGCTTTGTTTATACCAGAGACCAGCGATTTGGAAGACAAAGATATATTAGTTGTTCCTCTTGACCTAACCAACATAGGTGCCCACAAAGCAGCAACAGACAAGGCGATGAAACATTTTGGCAGGGTGAGTGCTTTTTAAGTTTATTGTGTACTAGTGTGATCTTTTTATAGTGCAAGTGAGACAATGGCTCTTTATGATGGACAAAGGTTGTATATGGTGGTGCTACTCACACACATATTCTACAGAAGCTCTTCAATGTCGCTTAGACACTTATTTACACATTTTTCTTAAATCTGAAAAAAGTGGGCTGATTAATGAATACTGGAACAAACATTGATTGATTACCATTTATTACCAATTAATCCCACTAATAATACCTGACTGGTTGCTATGGGGAACAGCTTTGCTTTTGCCCCAATTTTAATAAGCCCCACTAACTGATAAAACCTTAAGACAACAGAAGTGGCTCTGTTAGCCATTATAATCTGCCAGATTCCTTTATTTTGCCTGTGATTATTGATAATATATCATATTTTAAAATCAATACATATTACAAAAAAATGATTGCATTTCCAGTGCTGAAACAGTAATGGGGTAAGAAGGTACCCTTAGTGTCCATTCACACTAGTACGACTTGTCAGGTGACTTGGTCAGCCTGACAAGTCGTGCACCATCGCGTCCCATTGTGTACAGGAACGGTTCTAATAGGAGCGACACAAGTCGCTCCGACTTAGAAAAAGGGTCCTGTACTACTTCGGGGCAACCTGGAGCGACTTGCATAGACATTCATTTTATGAAGTCCGTGCAAGTCGTGCCGAAATCGCGGTGCACGCGACTTCACAGGTCGCCCCGAACGTCGTGCCGCTTCAGTGTGAACCGGCATTTAAAGTGTATTTCCACTTTTGCAGCCAAATTAGGACAACACCTACTTTATATGTGTTACATGTTCCCAGTCACATAGCATAACCTAAAAGAAAAATACAAATTGCTGATTACATTTTTAACCATTTTCCATCCGGGTCAATTCTGACAATTCGCTTCCACATGTAAAAATTGACTTTTCTTTCTAGAAAATGACTCCTAAACATGACGTTTGCAACAATAACTCACATGTGTGGTGCAATCACCCTTTTACATATGCGTGGGGAAGTAACGTATGTGTTGGCATTTGCATGTAAGCACGATGGGATGGGGGCACATTACATATATATATATATTTTTTTATATTTATTTTATACAAAATCCTTCTTTTTTTTTTTGGGATTAACTTTTTTGCTATGACAAGGGATGAACAACAGCATGGGCCATGACAGGTCCTCTTTATTAGATCCCATATATCTCCTTTGCAGCTGATCAGACACAGATTGGTCCGATCGGCTGCTTTCCTGGCCACTGGCAGCCAGGTAAACAAAGAGGTGGAACTGGAATTGATGAACTACTCATCGCTTCTGGTTTCTGGGGTTACAGAGAGAGAGGAACAATGTCAGTTCCTTTCTCTCTGTTCAGGGCAGCAATTTCCACGGGCTGCATCACTCCTGGGCCCCGCAATGGGGCAGTAGAGCCCAGGAAACGCGGCGGTAGCGGGAGGGGGGTGGGACCCCATTGCATCACCTGCAGAAGTGATTGAATTAGCCACTTGGATCACTTCTGCCTGAAAGGGAATCGTCGGCTGAAAAGATACATACCAGGATGATGTCTGTAGGTGCAGGCATCATCCCAGTATAATCACTGAAACCCGAGGACGTCCTACGGGCAGGAAGTGGTTAAAAAGTATGTAAACCCAACACTTCATATTCCTGATATGTGGCTGCTGTACCATATACTTGTATAACAAAGTATTCCCTTCTCTTTGTATTGCTTGCTATGTGTGAAATCCCTGGTGATCCTTCTAGTCCCTCTGCTTTCCTAAACAAAACTGACCACACTAAGCAGGAGAACACACCTTGGTCAGTTCTCGAACTGTGCTGGGAACTCAGTGTGCTCTCCTCCAATGATCAGACTTGGCCGGACCCCCCCCCCCCTTCCCCTGCACAGTCTCTAGCTGGGAAGACCATTGTTCTGCTGTTTCCCCTCCCCCAGCTCCTATGCAGCTGAGAGCAGAGGGAATGTGATCACTTATAGAAAAAAATAAAAAGCAAAAAAAGGTATTTATAATGTTTTTATATATATATATCTATCTATATATATATATATATATATATATATATATATATACACACAAATGTTTTGCCATTAATTTCTATTTTAATTTGAATGTATTGTTTTTCAAGGTGATCATTTACAATCACTTTAAGTGCTTTTTACTTGCTTAAAAATTCTTCCAGCTTTTAAATGTGTAGCAATGATTAACATGGTGAACCTTCTCTTTACTGTGTTGCAGTTCTTCATTATCAGCTGTAAACTAGATTTGAGCCTAAACCTGGCCATAGATAGTTCGAATCTCAGCCTGTTCAGCAGGGCTTTGCCAAGATTTGAACCATGTATGGGCAGGCTGAACGTACCCAAGGTTTTTGATCGATTAATCTGGGTACAACCAGCCTTTTGGACTTTATATGTAATTAATGCTACCATTTATTATAGCCACCAGCAGTAATCAGAGTATTCTTCAGGCGGAGAGGGCTTCTCCCCCCCCCCCAACCCCCCCCCCCCCCCCAGGAGAACACAATGGCTCTGCAGGAGGGATTCTCCCATCAACATTGACTGTGTTGATGAGAGCAGCCTTTTCTAACCAGGGTGCCCAGGTTTGAGGTCTTGATGTTTCTTTAGGGGTACCTTGGCACAATGCCTAAAAATTGATCAAAAATTGTATACAAGCAAGCAGGTGGATGAAGCCTACCCTTTAGTTACACAAAGCCACGGGTTTTCAATATGCACCATTACGAATAGACTCTGGCATCTTCACAACCAATGACATCATCAGTTAAAGTGGAGTTCCACCCAAGAGTTGAAGCTCTGCTTATCTGTCTCCTCCCCACATTTGGCACCTTTTGGAGGGGTGGGGGCGTTCACCTTTTTTTGACAGCTACCCATCCCCACTTACGTTGGACCTCGTAGCGGCAGCGAGGTCCATCAGAAGCTTAAAGCCCCCTCCTCCTTCCGCGTCACCAGGTCATTCAGAAAGCGCAGAGCGATTCACGCATGCGCAGTAGGGAACTGGCTGTGAAGCCGCAAGGCTTCACTGCCAGTTTCCCCTACAGACTATGGCAGGGGCAGCACCCGAGAGCCGATGGAAACATTGCCTAGGGTTCCGCCATCGGTGGATTCAAGTGTTCTAATATTAAAAAGTCAGAAGCTACAATATGTGTAATATGTGTATAATATGGGGGGGCTGGAGCATCGCTTTAATAAGGAGGATGTCTGTTGCCTCCGCAGCATTCTTTGTTTGACCCTCCTGTGCCAGTGCCCCTCTTCCTTAGCACTGGGGTGACATTAGTTGACTGATGGAGAGAAATTGAGGGAGAAGAGAAACATTGGAATACTAGTCAGTACCAGTGTGCAAAAGTGTATTTGCTTTGGAATAATAAATCACCTCTAATGGGTGTTCTACTTGTGGAAGTTGCTGCATTGTGTAAAGCTATTAGATTCGTTTTTTACATTTTAGAACGTGGTGCCTCGAGACTGTCCATAATTTTAAAGGGTGCCTTGACTGAAAAAAGGTTGAGAAACACTGGATTAGAGAATCAAGTGATTTTCCTTCCTGCAACCCGTGATTGCAGGAAAGAAAATCGCTCCATCTATGACTGGCTTAAAGCAAAGCTCCATCCAAAAGGGAAAGCTCCGCCTGTTTGCATTCTTTTTTTTCCAGACTGGAACTCCTCTTTAACAAATGGTTACAAATTTAGAAACCACCCTCATGCATTGAGGGACAGCTAGAGTCTGTGTGGGGACAAAGACACCGTGAGACTGCACAGAAGTCCTTAGAATCAGCCATGACACCCTCTCCTTAGAAACCTTTAAAAAGTAAGAAATATTTTTTGGTATACTGTGTGAATGGAAACACACAACAAACATATAATGGGGTTTTCTCAAATTGGACCACAAAAGTAGCGAAGGGCTTCAAAGAGGGCCCCCCATAAGAAAACGCAATAAAATGTTAAATGGTGTACCTAAATTAGTAGGCATGCACAGGGCCGCTGATAGGGCAGTACAGCTTGCCCTCCTGTAGTGGGCCCGGTGCCCATCAGTTCAAAAGGGGGGCCCAGACACCTGCTGAGGTGGGGATGGCTCTGTACTGCCTATATTTCTAACACAGACACTCTTGTCGCTCCCCCTGTGCTGCCAGCTTCTCCTCCCCTCCCTCCCTCTGCAAGGGAATCCATTGAAGTATCTGTGCTCCCCCCCCGTGTGGGAGATCTATTCAAATATCTGTGCCCACCCCCCGTCCCCCCATGTACCCTTTCTCCGCAGCATTGCCAGCTTCCCTCCCCTCCTTTCCCACCGGCAATTGCTGAGGGCACACGGGGGGGTTCATTTCAGAATTGAGAGCAGGGCTGCTAAATATGTCCTATGAGCTCCAGGACCTCATTCACACACAGGGCTTAACTGAATACAGTTTTATCTTTTAGCTTTAGACCCCTTTCACACTTGTGCGACCTAAAAGTCGTGCAATTTAGCCACGATTTTGACGCAATTGTGCCTGGACTAGCAATGCCTGTAATGTCTTTAGACCTCAAAACATATTAGTCGGACCAAAGTAGTACAGGGACTATTTTGCAGTCATTGCGTCACACAGATATGAATGCTACTCACTGGAAATCATGGAGTACGACTTGTCATGGGACTTTGCAGTCCCAAGTTGCAGGACAAGTCGCACAAGTGTAAAAGCGGCCTTAGGCTCGATTCACACCTATGCATGTTGCTTTTGAGCATTTCTGTTGTGCTTTTTGCTGTGTTTTTTTTGCCCCGATTTTGCTGTGATTTTCCATGATTTTAGCACGATTTTACCACAATTGGCATTTTGCCGTTTTTATGTTTTTTTCGGGACATTTGTTGTTGGGTAGTTTTAAAAACGCCAAATGCAGCAAAATCACAGCAAAAATGTCTTTCTGCATCTTCTTAATTGAAGTCTATTCAACCAAACAAGCAAAAAAAGCACCGTTTTGCATTTAAAAAAGTCCCTGACCCTTTCCAAAAACGCAGAGGCACAGAAATGCATTGATGTGAATGTGTTCCTTCCCATGTTAATAAAAAAAATAGTTTTTTCATGCTTTTTGCAGAAACACAGGACATAAGTGTTAATGGAGCCTTAGCAGAAATTTTGTTGCGTATGTGTCCACTAATAAGAATTTGAGTATATTTGTATGGAAATACGGTACGGGGGGGGGGGGGAGTTGGGGTTTGACCTGTCAGGTAGACTGTACGGGGTCCTGTGATTTCTAACAGCAGCCCTGAGCATGCATAATTTCATGTTGCTTTTCCTTCACTTTCAGCCATCCTTACGCCGCTTCTGCGCTGCCGCCATTTTTAAAATCTACATTATAACTTAATATACTATGTCTACTGTGCATCCATGGGATGGAATACATGATGTCATGTGTCATTGTGTTTATCTATTTTAAAAAAAGCCTTCCCTGAGAATCTGATGATCTCAGGAAGGTTTTTTTTTTTTTTTTTTTTTACGAACAAATGAGTGTCATGTCCTAAGGTGCACAAACTAAATGAGACACATCATGTGTTTTATCTTGTGCATACACAGTATGACTAATTTGAGATTTCGCAGCTTAGGCTGGCCATACATGTTCAATTTTCTTGTACAATTTTCTGGTAAATTTACCAAAAACCATATAATATGAGGTCAAAATAAAATAAAACTTTCAATTGTATCCAATTAGGCAGGCCTATGTACTACATATGAATAAAGAAAACGAGAGGGGGGAGGGGGCGAAGGGGGGACTTTTTAGAGGGGTACCGTCATAAGACCAATATGCATAATTAGGCATGAAATTTAAAAAATATAATTTTTATTAAATTAAATAACATCGATTAAAAGTATATACTGTGTTTCTGATCTCACAGATATCAGTATTACATATATTATAAAAGCAAAAGAACAGAAGCCAAGGCATAAATAACAAAATTGTTTCCTACATGGAGGGATGATAGAAGAATCTATACAGACCCTAGGCTAACCAGATGACAATATTACTGGTTAGTGCTAAATGTAGTAGACGAAGATGCCCAAAACCTTGCCCAACATGTTTCGCGGAATAACCGCTTCCTCAGGGGCAGTTGAAGGTAAATGTAAAGAAAATTATACAGAAAAAAGTATAATGTATAGCCAGCCTTAGGCATGAGATCCCCCTGTAGGCACAGGTGACGTTGCCTTCCCAGGGGGCATCTCTCCAATAAGGACCAGGTCACTAATGCCTTCTGGGACACCATGGAAATGAACACAAAGTCAGTGTTAGATGATTTTACATCACCATGCAAGGTGGCTAATGACAATTTTAATGAAAGGGGGTCCACTTTATGGTGTATGTGTAGGCAAAAATACTCACTACATCTCTTTAATACTGCACTGCGTTACTTTAACTGACAATTGCGCGATTGCGCAACGCAGTACATAAATACAATTGGTGTCTTTTTTTTCCCACAAATAGAAATTTCTTTTGGTGGTATTTGATCACCTCTGCGGTTTTTATTTTTTTTGCTAAAGACCGACAATTTTGGAAAAAAAAAAAACATTTTTACTTTCTGCTATAAAATATAGCCAAAATAAATGTAAAAAAAAAAATTGAATATTCTTTTAAAGCAAATACACTTTTGCAAACTAGTACTGACTAGTAAGACACTGTGTTGCCCCAGGGCAAAAAGCTTCCGTTCAAAGTTCAGCCTCAGAGAGGAAATTCAGGTGCACGCCCTGGAAATGATTAAGCACCAGTTTGGGTGCGAAACGCGTTAGATGCCAGTGTCATCATCTCCGTTGTGGTATGATCATCCTTCATGTATTTCTGCATTTATTTTCTTCAATAAGGGACTATTTTTTGGAGTGCTGCCATCCAGTCCATTTCTTCCATAGTACTGACTAGTATTCCAGGGTTTCTCTTCTTCCTCAGTTTTTCTCCATCCAGCTAATGAGACCCCAAAGCTGATGGAGAGAAGCATAGGAGGGTATGCAGGCAATAAACATCCTCCTTATCAACTGATGATGTCATTGGTCGCTAGGAGGTTGGCAGCTAGAAGGTTGTAATGGTGAACAATGAAAACCTGTGACTTTGTGTAACTAAAAGGCAGGCTTCATCCATCTGCTGGCTTGTATACAATTTTTGGGGCAGTTTTTAGACATTTTGCCAAGGTACCCCTGAAGAAGCCTCAAGGCACGCCGTGGTGCCTAGGCACCCTGGTTGAAAAAGACTGGTCTAGAACATACACATTACACTATGTATATTTTTTCCTAAATAAAAACCACATTCACATTCAGAATTTGTCCGAGAAACATTTTCCATCCTGCTCCTCTTCTTGTGAATACTGTCGAAAAAGTCAGTTTGATCCCACCAACCATAGAAAAGTTTTTACCTAAATTCTACTGGTGTATGGCCAACATAAGCCAGGATAGGATTCGTGAAAGAAGAAATGTTCTGTGTGGATCCTAGCAGAGGAGTGTTCGTTTGTGTGTTAAAGGTTGTGTGTCAATCAGTCGATCGAGTGATAAAAAAAATCTGTCCCTGGCCCTCCTGTATTAACTTTCTACCTGCGTATGTTTTTTCTCACAGATTGATATCCTGGTAAATAACAGTGGGAGATCACAGCGCTCTCTGTGTATGGATACAGATCTGGATGTTTTTCGAGGGTTAATGGAACTTAATTACTTTGGGACTATTTCCCTGACCAAGCATGTTTTACCCCATATGATAGAAAGGAAGAAAGGAAAGATTGTCACTATAAGCAGTGTGACCGGCTTTATCGGAGTCCCCCTGTCCACTGGATATGCTGCCAGCAAGCACGCTGTTCAGGTAAGCATTTCCCGTTATTGAGGTAGTTCAATGGGGTGGTGGTCTCCTTTATACTACAGTATGGAATAGTCTAAACCAGTGGTCCTCAACCCTGGTCCTCAGGGCCCACTAACAGGCCAGGTTTTCAAGATAACTGAAATACATCCCAGGTGATATAATTTGCTGCTCAGTGATTGCAGTACTCTAGTCTGCATCTCCCCCAAGGTAATACTTAAAATCTGGCCTGTTAGTGGGCCCTGAGGACTGGAGTTGAGGACCACTGGTCTAAACTATGGTGGCATAGTTCCATTGTTATGGAATGTAAACTATATTACCAAAAGTATTGACACGCCTGCCTTTTACACGCACATGAACTTTAATGGCATCCCAGTCCATAGGGTTCAATATTGAGTTGGCACTCCCTTTGCAGCTGTAACAGCTTTAACTCTTCTGGAAAGGCTGTTCACAAGGTTTAGGAGTGTGTCTATGGGAATGTTTGACCATTCTATCAGAAGCGCATTTGCGAGGTCAGGCACTGATGTGGTCGAGAAGGCCTGGCGCGCAGTCTCCGCTCTAATTTATCCCAAAGGTGTTCTATTGGGTTGAGGACAGGACTCTGTGCAGGCCAGTCAAGTTCCTCCACCCAAACTCGCTCATCATGTCTTTATGAACCTTGAGTTGTGCACTGGTCCAAATTATTTGGTGGAACGGGGATTATGGTGTGGGGTTGTATTTCAGGGGTTGGGCTTGGCCCCTTAGTTCCAGTGAAGGGAACTCTTAAGGCGTCCGCTTAGCAAGATATTTTGGACAATTTCATGCTCCCAACTTTGTGGGAACAGTTTGGGGATGGCCCCTTCCTGTTCCAACATGACTGTGCACCAGTGCACAAAGCAAGTCCATGAAGACATGGATGAGTGAGTTTGGTGTGGAGGAACTTGACTGGCCTGCACAGAGTCCTGACCCCAACCCGATAGAACACTTTTGGGATGAATTAGAGCGGAGACTCTTGGTCGCCTTGCCCAACATCAGTGCCTGACCTCACAAATGCGCTTCTAGAAGGATGGTCAAACATTCCCATAGACACACTCCTAAACATTGAGGACAGCCTTTCCTGAAGAGTTGAAGCTGTTATAGCTGCAGGGAGGGCTAACTCAATATTGAACCCCACGGACTAAGACGGGATGCCATTAAAGTTCATGTGCGTGTAAAGGCAGGCGTCCCAATAGTTTTTGTCATCTAGTGTATGTTCCTTGCTAAAGAATATTATTTTTTATCAACTTCAATACTTTTGGTAATTTAGGTAATATAATGTACCACTTAAAGAAAAAAATAAAAATATAAAAATAAAAATAAAAAAAATATATAAAAATACAAGAAACAATGTGGTACTTGACCTACTGATTGCCAACAATACAGACCTGCTCACGGATATAGAAATACGGGGCAACTTAGGAAACAGTGACCATAGGTCAATAAGTTTCAGTATTTATTACAGTAATAGGAAACACAAGGGTAATAAAAGGACATTGAATTTCAAAAGAGCCAATTTCCCAAAACTGCGCTCTCTGCTAGAAAATATCAAATGGGATAGAACCCTGGGAACAAAGAACACGGAGGAAAAATGGGAGTGCTTCAAAAGCATACTTAACAAAGGGATTGGCCACTGCATTCCAAAGGGAAATTAATTTAAAAGAGCAAAACTAAACCCTGGGTGGCTAAACTCCAAAATAACAATGCATTTATCAATACTAAAGAAAAGGCCTTCAAAAAATACAAGGCTGAGGGGTCATTGGCAGCATTCAAGCATTACAAAGAGTGTAATAATAAATGTAAAGACGAAATCAAGGCGGCTAAAATAGAACATGAGAGACATATAGCGGAAGAGAGTAAAAAGAACCCCAAGAAATTATTTAAGTATATAAACAGTAAGAAAGCGAGGCCAGAACACATTGGCCCCATAAAAGACAACAAAGGAAATATGGCCACAGAGGACAGAGAAAAGGCAGAAGTGTTAAATAATTTCTTCTCTTTAGTCTTCACAAAAGAATCGGGGGGCTACACTAACCCAGCTTGTAATGCTAAACTAAATAATACACCTCAGGAAGTACCCCCATGGCTAACAGAGGATAGACTTAGAACTAAACTAGAGAAACTTAACATAAATAAATCACCGGGACCGGATGGCTTGCACCCGAGGGTTCTTAAAGAGCTCAGCCAGGTGACTACCAGACCATTATTCTTGATCTTTAAGGATAGTCTACAGACGGGTATGGTGCCAGCTGATTGGAAAAAAAGCCAACGTGGTACCAATATTTAAAAAAGGGCCAAGATATATCCCGGGTAACTATAGGCCGGTCAGCCTAACATCAGTAGTCTGCAAGATTTTGGAGGGGATGTTAAGGGACCACATACAAGACTTTAGTAATGAAAACTGTATTATTAGTAGTAATCAGCATGGATTCATGAAAAATCGTTCTTGCCAAACCAATCTATTAACCTTCTACGATGAAGTGAGCTGCCACCTAGATAAAGGTAAGCCTGTGGATGTGGTGTATCTGGCCTTTGACACCGTTCCCCACAAACGCTTACTGTACAAACTAAGGAAGGTAGGTATGGACCATAGGGTGAGTACCTGGATAGAGAACTGGCTCCAGGGGAGAGTCCAGAGGGTGGTGATAAATGGGGAGTACTCGGATTGGGCAGGTGTGGAAAGTGGGGTCCCCCAAGGTTCTGTCCTGGGACCAATCCTGTTTAATTTATTCATAAATGATCTAGAGGAGGGGATATCCAACACAATCTTGGTATTTGCGGATGATACTAAACTAAGCATGCCAATATATTCTATGCAGGATGTGGAAACAAGCGGACCTGGACAAAATAATGGGGTGGGCAACTACATGGCAGATGAGGTTTAATGTTGAAAAATGTAAAGTAATGCACTTGGGCGTCAGAAACATGAAAGCAAGCTACTCACTGGGGGGGAAACCTCTGGGTGAATCTAGGATGGAAAAGGACCTGGGGGTACTGGTGGACAACAGGCTTGGCAGTGGAATGCAATGCCAAGCCTCTGCAAGCAAAGCCAACAGAATACTGGCATGTATAAAAAAGGGGATTCACTCCAGAAATAAAGAGATTATTCTCCCACTCTACAAGACTCTGGTCCGGCCACATCTGGAGTATGCTGTCCAGTTCTGGGCACCGGTCCTCAGGAAGGATGTGCTGGAATTGGAAAGAGTCCAGAGAAGGGCAACAAAAATAATTAGGGGAACGGAGGACATCAGCTATGAGGAAAGACTACAAGCACTGAACTTATTCTCTCTGGAGAAGAGACGATTGAGGGGGGATATGATATCAATGTACAAATACTGTACTAGTGATGACCCTAGCATAAGGAACAAACTTTTTAGAGAAAGGGAATATAATAAGACACGTGGCCACTCACTAAAACTAGAGTAAAAACGGTTTAACCTTAAAATACGTAGGGGGTTCTTCACTGTCAGAGCAGTAAGGATGTGGAATTCTCTTCCACAAGCAGTCGTATCAGCAGGGAGCATTGATGGTTTCAAAAAACTATTAGATGGGCACCTTAAAGACCACAACATACAGGGGTATACAATGTATGGTTAACAGCAAACACACATATCATAGGTTGAACTGGATGGACTGATGTCTTTTTTCAACCTCACAAACTATGTAACTATGTGTATGTGTGTGTATATATATATATATATATATATATATATATCTATATATATATATCATTATTATTTTATTTTTTTGCAGGGTTTCTTCAACAGTCTTAGAATAGAACTTGGTTGCTACCCAGGTATAACAGTGAGCAACATATGCCCGGGACCTGTACAGTCAAAAATTGTGGAGAATGCTTATACTGAACAAGCAAATCAGGTACTGTGACTTGTCTACTTTTTTCTGAAAACTGTAAAACTGTTTACATGCCTAGAGCATATTTAAATTTCAAAATAAAATGTAATATATTAAGAGTTTGGTTCCCAGGCCTAGGCAATGTACAGGAGCTTGAGAAGTTGAGATTAAGGCCTCATCCTACTGTCAGTGAGCTGTCAAATTGCAGACATCTGCTGTCCACTGAGGATCTGACATTTGACAGTTGGTTTACAGGGGTAGGAATCATCCTCATGGTGGGGTTAATCCTAACTTTGGAATGTGCGCATGTACATCTCTGTGTACATTCTTGGCACATCTTGGTGCTGGGATAAATTAACTCCTGTATGTACGCATGGGAGTTATATCATCCTGGGCTGGTCAACGAAGGTGGCCAAAGAAGGTGAGGTCTATTTTAACCACTTCACCCCTGGAAGGTTTACCCCCCTTCATGACCAGGCCATTTTTTTGTGATACGGCACTGCATTACTTTCACTTACAATTGCGCGGTCGTGCGACTCTGTACCCAAATAAAATTAATGCCCTTCTTTTCCCATAAATAGAGCTTTCTTTTGGTGGTATTTGACCACCTCTGCAGTTTTTTTTTTTTTTTATTGCTCTATAAACAAAAAAAGACTGACAATTTTGAAAACAAAACAATATTTTTTACTTTGTGCTATAAAGCATACCCAATAAAAAAAATGTAAAACATTGAATGTATTCATCAATTTAGCCCAATATATATTCTGCTACATACTTTTGGTAAAAAAAATCTCAATAAGTGTATATTGATTGGTTTGCGCAAAAGGTATAGCATCTACAAACTATGGGATATTTTTCTGTAATATAAATATTTTTTTTTTTTTTTACTAGTAATGACGGTGATAACATTTTTTTTTTTTTTATTTGCGGGATTGCAGTGGACAAATTGGACACCTAATTGGCACTTTTGAAAAACTTTTGGGGACCAGTGACACTAATACAGTGATCAGTGCTAAAAAAAATGCACTGTCACTGTACTAATGACACTGGCAGGGAAGGGGTTAACATCAGGAGCGATCAAAGGGTTAATTGTGCTCCTAGGGAATGCTTTCTAACTGTGTGGGGGTTGGCTTAACTGGAGGAAGACAGAGATCTGTGTTCCTACTTAGCAGAAACACAAGATCTCCATCTTCCTCTCTGACAGAATGGCGGTCTGCCTTGTTTCCATAGGCAGACCACTGTTCTGCCTCTCATGTGAATGATCTGTGGGTCCTGGCGGACATCGCTGTGTCCAATCACAGCTGGAGCGGGTAACCAGCGGCGAGCAAGCGCGCCCCAGACCTGGTGCATGAAATTACGTACAGTTGTATGGGATTTCGCACAGGAGGGCTGCCCTGCTGTAGTATATCTGCATGGGGTGGTCCATGAGTGGTTAAAGACTGACAAAGGTACTTGCAAACAACACAAGGTGCTGCTCTTCAGCGGTATTCTAACCTTAGCTTTTCAGACCAGGACAAATTTGTTTTAATTACTTGCCGACCACCTAACTGGGAATATACGTTATGATTTTGAAGTTAAAGTTGTTATAGCAGCAGCATATTGTTTTTTCCCTTAGGCAACTGGCTTTCAGATAAAAGTCATCCCAGCGGCAGATTCACAACAAAATGACTTTTATGGGTGTTCCCCCTTCCGCTTGCTTCCTTGTAGTTTCCGAGCTTACCAGAGCAGTCAGTAAGCCTGGAACTGATCCGATGTGGCCGATGGCTCGGCAGGAAGTCGAGTGAAGGCAAGCTATTCCCTACTCGGCTCTATGCCCTTGGAGGACCAGAGCGACCTCTGATGCCACTTCTGGTTCTCGGGCTTAAAGAAAATTTAATTTTTTTTAAGTCAGTGTCAATTATACTGCGGCTGGCTGGCTCGGCTGTGCGAATCGACGTATGGGTTTGCAGGAGCAGTGCTGGGGGCAAGCGCGCGCCAGCAGCGGCATGCTCTTGTCCCCACTAGGCAGCGAGGATGGCCATCCACAGGGCCGGTGGCTGCAATTGCTGCTGGGCACCTGCGATCGTTCCTTGCTGAGAGAGAACGATGGTCAGCTATTGTAAACAGAGCAGACCATTCTTCTCTCTGAAATGATCACAGAGTGCCTGTGATCCTCCTACATAAGATCACAGGTCTCTGTGGTCATTTCACAAGTCCCTCCCTCATACAGTTAGAAAAACCCCCTAGGCTCACACTTAACCCTTTGATCACTACTGTGTTAACGACTTCCTTGCCAGTGTCATTATTACTGTAATGGTGCATATTTTTAGCACTGATTACTGTAGTAATGTCACTGGTCCCCCCAAAAGCGTAAAAAATGTCAGTTTGGAGTCTGATCTGTCCGCCGCAATGTTGCAGTCCTGCTAAAATTTGCAGATCGCCGCCATTAATAGTAACCTGTAAACATTTAAGTGTCACCTATGCAGATTTTAAGTACCATAGTTTGTCTCTATTCCACGAGCGTGAGCAGTTTTAAAGTATGACATGTTAGGTATCTATTTTACTCTAGGTAACATCATCTTTGACATTATACAAAAAAATTATTCATTAAAGTGTATTTTTTCCCAAAAAATTGCATTTGAAGGACCGCTGTGCAAATACAGTGTGACATAAAATTTTGCAACGACCGTCATTTTATTTTCTAGGGTCTCTGCTGAAATAAATAAATATATGTATATAAATAAATAACTTTTTATGTGTCTTTCAGGCCCCGTTCACACTGGGGCGATGCTACTTTGCCGGGCGACCTCATAGGTCGCGGCGCGCTGCTCGCCCGGTGACCTCGGAGCGGCCGGCATAGACTTCATAACATTGAAGTCTATGCAGGTCGCTCCGGGTCGCCCCAATGAAGCTCCGGACCCTGTTTCTAAGTCGGAGCAACTTGTGTCACTCCTATTAGAACGGGTCCGCAGCTTCTCTATGGAAGGCGACCTACGGCGACCTGTCAGGCGACCAGGTCGCCTGACAGGTCGCCCCAGTGTGAACGGGGGCTCAGTCAGTTAAACAAGCAATTTTTTTAAAGACCAGGCCTTTTCCTGGCATTTGTTGTTTACAATTAAAAATCAGTATTTTTTGCTAGAAAATTACTTAGAACTCACAAAAATTATATATATATATATATATATATATATATATATATATATATATATATATACAGTAAAACCTTGGATTGCGAGCATAATTCGTTCCGGAAACATGCTTGTAATCCAAAGCACTCTTATATCAAAGCGAATTTCCCCATAAGAAATAATGGAAACTCAGATGATTCGTTCCACAACCATTTATTCATAAGTCCTTCAGTTTATAGTCCATATTTAAAGATTATAGCATTGCGATAGGTTATATAACCATAAAATGTCCATCCACAAATAGCCGCTTCCACAAGGATTAGAAGTAAAATCCAGCAGGAGCTACAGAGTATCAAAGAGAAGAGAGGCGCCTCTAAGTGTAGCAATATGGTTCCATTTAATGAAGATACAACATTTAGCAACTCACATGGTTGATAAATAAAACAGGCACATCTAAGTATGAAGGCATCCGGGGTACAGCTGTCCACATAGACTATCTTCTGCACTGCCGGCTGCCAGTCTGTAATCCTGACCGGGAAGACCACCCTGCATTAAAGCGATCTGAAAGCGAGGGGCAGCATGGAAGGGATGGCGTAGATGGCGGTGCGGAGGATGGTCTATGTGGACAACTTTAGCTTGGATGCCTGCATCCCTGGATGTGCCTGTTCCAATCCTCAACCATGTGAGTTGCTAAATGTTGTACCTTCATTAAATTTAACCATATTGCTACACTTAGAGGCGCCTCTCTTCTCATTTATACTCAGCTGTGACTTGAGGCTACTTGTATATCAAGACATCGCTTGTATATCAAGTCAAAATTTATTTGAAAATTTTGCTTGTCTTGCAAAGCGCCTTTAAACCAAGTTACTCTCAAACCAAGGTTTTACTGTATATATATATATATATATATATATATATATATAAATAAAATATATTTTTTATGAGGTTGAAGTATCTTTCTAGCAAAAATACAGATTTTTAATTGTAAACAACAAATGCCAGGAAAAGGCCTGGTCTTTAAAAAAACTGCTTGTTTAATTGACTGAAGGACACATATAAAAAGTTTCAGGTCCTGAGCACTGCAGAAAAGGAACATCCCACAAGAGCTGCAGTTTTGGATATGCTCTGACCCAGTCCTCCAGCCATTACAATTTAGTCCTTGTCAAAGTCGATCTAATCCTTTTTTTTGCTTTCAACACATCAACTTCAGGGACAAGATGTTCACTTGTTGCTTAATATATATATCCCACCCACTTTCAGGTGCCATGGTAAGGAGATAATCGATGTTCATGTTACTTGTCAGTGGTCATAATGTTATGGCTCATTGGTGTAAGGTATTGCTTAATATGCTGGAACATAGTAGTTTACGATATAATAAAAGATACTTATTAATTTTAATTTCACATGCCAGCAAATAAACAAACCTCAAAATATATTCCTTGTGTTGCAGCATTTTGGAACTACAGCAGATCAGACTTACAAAATGCCTGCAGAGCGATGCGCACGCCTGATTTTGGTGACAGCTGCAAATGACCTGAATGAATCCTGGATCTCAGGCCAACCCTATTTATTGATATGTTACTTTTGGCAGTACGCGCCTACATGGGCTTGGTGGATAACAGGGAAAATTGGTCAAAAGAGAATAGAGAACTTTAAAAGTGGACTGGTATGTGCTTTTCCAAAAAAAAATCTAATGTATCATTTAAATTTGAACTTCAGGCAGATATTTCTTAAGAGAAAAATGAATGCAGCTCTGTAATCTTTTAAAATATCTTTTCAGTGATTGTAAAGTCTTGTTTTTTTTTTTTTTTCTATTAAAATAGAGCGGTTTTGCACAGGGCAGCCCTAATCCTCCTCTTCTAGAAAGCATTAAGATAAAAAAAACTTTCTGCCTTTACAACCCTTTTAAGGCTCTGTTCACACTATGGCATTCCATATCGAGGGTGGAATAGGAACTTCTTTTAGGCGACAGGCATCCCACGATTCTGTTTGCGTGACAATCACGGCAAAATTGCGCCGCGTTTAGAGTGCCATTGAAAATAACGGGGATCGCAAGGCCGTCCCGCGATTTTCAGCATTTCTGAATCGCGGCAATTCCGCCCACAATCCAGAACGCCATAGTGTGAACGGAGCCTAAGATTGTTGTAATTACCGTTAATCCTTTTCTTGGGAGTCTTTTGTGGGGCACAGAAAGTTTTTCACCTTTCAGGTTATACTGTTGCCTACAGGAGGATTGGATACCCCCCAGCTTTATAGGTATTTTTTTTTTTTTTTGCCTTCCTCTGGGTCAACTGTCGGTATAGGATTGTGTATATGGAGGTTTCTGTGGGGTTTTTTTTCTATGAGTTGAACTGGATGGACTTTTGTCTTTTTTTTTCAACCAGACTATCTAGGTAACTATGTACAGTATGTAGGATGCCTCCATTTTGTAGCACAGCATTAGTGATAGGCTGAACATAAATATAGAGGGGTGGGACCTGTGTCTCTCAATAGTCTGCAAAAAAAAGGATTATAAGTACAAAAATTGGATTTTTGACTTACCATAAAATCCATTTCTCTGATGTTCATTGACGGACACAGCTCCTGATTCTTCTTAACCATTGGGTTATACAGGAGTAGGACACTAGGCAGGAAAAAGCTTGACTACGTCTATGGGCAGTCCCAGGGGGTATACACCCATCTCAGCTTATAGGCACTCAGTTTTGTTATAAGGAGTGTCAGAAGAAAGCCATCTCCACAGAGGGGTGGGTGCTGTGTCCATCAATGAACATCAGAGAAATGGATTTTACGATAAATCAAAAATATCATTTTCTCTTTCGTTCATTGATGAAACCACTCCTGATTCTTCTTAACCATTGGGATGTCCCAAAACAGTGTTAAACATGAGGGGTGGGAAAAACATCAGAAAAAAATTCCCAAGGCTAACCATAGCCAATCAGGTAACATAGAGCTCTTCCATAAACAACTGGAGCTCACCGGAAAAACAATACACCCTCAAAGGGGACCAGGTCCTCTAAACAGCATCCTGCAAAACTTTGCGGCCAAAAGAAGCATCCGCAGATGGCAACACATCCTCTTTATAACATCCCCTTTATAAAAATGTTGTAAAAGTGTGCACCGATGACCAGGTGGCCGCTTGCAAACCTGCGTCACTGACGCATATTGACGGAAAACCCAGGAGGCACTAGGTACCCTAATAGAGTGCGCCTTGAGAGGGAAAGGAGGAACCTGATCCTTGATGGAATAGGCCTGAACCGTTGGAAAAAAATGCTAAAGCCAATACCTGGCCCTTGATGGTACTCAAGGACAATTGCTGTTCAACCCCCCCACCAGTTGAGGGAAGGTTAAGATCCGATCTACCGAGAAGGAGCGAGGATTAACCCCAAGAGACTTACACCATATAATGTACGTCTTCCGCGTACAATGGTAGTTCTTCCTAGAAGGAGATTTCCTAGCTTTCAACAACGTAGGAATCACCGACTCAGACAAACCTCTATCCTTGAGCACCTGGCGTTACAAGTGACTGTAAAGCAGGATGGAAGATTGGTCCTTGGGACAGCAGATCCTACCTGAGAGGAAGTCTCCAAGGAGCATCGGTGACCAGCTGCACCAGTCTGCTGAACAACAGAAGCTGAATTTTCTCCTGCAATGTCTGGAGTTCTTCCAGAGGAAGAAACTGATCTGCAAGCTCCACAAGACAGGGGGAAGCTGTTTCCCTTCCAGGTCCCGGTGTAAAAGTTTAGCCCACTTGGTCAGAGTTTGCGACACCAGGGCAATAGTAAATACTAGCCTAGGTGCCGAACCAACCACAACAAACATATGGAGGGCCAGAGCCTCTGCCCTCCTATCAGCTGAATCTGTAAAGGCCGGGGACTCCTCACCCGGAAAGAAGGTAGCTTTATTCAACCTAGAAACCATCCACCTTTTAAGAAGTTAATACTCATAAGGATACAGCAAGGCAAAAATTCTTAGAACCACTGCGTTTTGGACAACCCCACTATTTTGTGACAATGTTGTCAAAGTAAGCGGAAAGGGGAACACCTTTGCTGCTTTGGAAGGCCTATGGGTGCTGAAAGGGACTGGCGCCTCCCACACAGCATCAGTTGCAACCTCCATTTTTTAAATTTCATGCACTGACACAAATAGTCCATCCAACAGCGCCTTTTCATGCGCGGCTAGAGAAGCAGAGGAATCATCCTTGCTATCTGAGCACTCAGGGTGCTTGGACACAGACCCAGCAGAGTGACTCGAGTCTGCGGCGGCCGAAATAATTTCAGGATCTGATGTAATCAGGGAAGGGCCCCTGACTGTGATCCCGCAAAGGGGACGCCGACCGAGGGCTCACCAATGGACCACCTACTGAATGCCGTAAAAAGGGGACAAGGGGGTCACCCTCCAAGCCCCTCCATAGAGGCCTGCATAATACGAAGTAGCCCCTTAAAAGGGGGCCACCTGCTGTTACCCCGCAGTGAACCCTTGATGGTCCCACAGCGCTAAAAAAGGGGCAGGTGCTCCACATAATAATGGCAACAAGGCTTTCATCAAAAAATGATTCGTCCTCACAGCGCCACCCCTTCCAAGGGATGCGCCAAAGCTGATCGCATGGCCTAACAGGCCACAAGCCGTGGCCTAAATATTCGTAGAAGCCCAGCCGCAAGTGCACAGATTCCTGTCCGGCAGATGCCCAAAGGAAGAGTGGGGGCTTCAACCAAACTCACTGGGGCCGCCCCCCAACAGAGTCGCCCAAATCGGTCATATGGCCTAGTAGGCCGCAAGTCGCGGCCTCAATTTTTTCTGGGCACCCAAATGCCTGGATGTGTGCCCCAGCGAAGCTGACCATCCAGGGGAGGGCAGATGCCCAAACAGGAGGCAGTGGCTTGAGCCCCCCTAACAGGGGCCGCCCCACAGTTTCCAACTAAATTTTTGTCCGGATCCGGGCGCGTGAGGCGCTGACCCTAAACCATCCACTCCCCATGCCCGACAGCCGCCGCAGGGAGCCCAGAGGACATCCCTGACCTAGTCACCAAACCCCAGGGAGGTAGGCAACCCTGCTTAACCCCCCTCCCCCCCCGTTACACACCAGGAAAAACCCAGTCAGCAGCAACTCCAACAAGCCCCCCTTTATAGCATGTGGCAAAAGCCATCTCATAACCTCACCCAGGGATGGTGGGGGGGCCGAAAGACCCCAGTAATCACAAAAGCTTAGAGGGGCTGGGGGGAACCTGGGGATTCCACCGCCCCAGGGAGGGGCCCATGTCCACCCCAAAACCCTCCAGGGGTAGAGTGGGGACAGCTAATTATCATACCAGGAGCAGGGTGGGCACCGCTCCGGACAGACCACCGCTCCATCGTAATGTGGGTGCTGTCGGCCAGGAGGAATGCTGCGACTCGGGCCAAAGCCAGGTAATATGCGCCCTCACAAGACATTTAACTCGCAGGCCAGCCCCCCGTCCAGTGGGGCTATGTCGCGGCCGACCTAGAGCGGAGCTGCAGTCTGCACGTGCTCGCTGGCCAGACTGGGGGGACCCTCTGGATCTAGATTATCCAGTCCGTCTTCCAGTTCGGCAATTGATTGTAGACTCTCAACAGAAACAAAATAATAAAAAGAAAAAATCGCCAGGACCAGAGATCCCAGCAAGGCACTAGGTCCTTACTCCTGATTAGGCAGAAAAAAAGTGCCTATAGCTGAAAGTGCAGATATATCCCCTGGGACTACACATAGGCATAGTCAAGCTTTTTCCTGCCTAGTGTCCTACTCCTGTAGGGGGCAGTATAACCCAAAGGTTAAGAAGAATTAGGAACTGTGTCCGTCAATGAACGAAAGAGAAATCCTATTTTTTTTGTTGTCCTATGAGGGAAATAGGAAATCTTTCACTTTCAACACATCAAACACTAAAAGGCCCAAAAATATAGCACAAAAACCCAGACAATTGGGGGCAGCCTACAACTCAATAAGCTGCCTGAAGGTGCCCTCAGATGAGGCTGCCTGGTAGAAGAGGAGACTTTGCAGTCTGTTCCTTAAAGTGGTTGTAAACTCTCACATGTACCCAGTGAAGTGAACAGCCTCAGATGATACAGTTGATTAAATCCTCCTACATAGGTTTTACTTTTTTACCTGCAGTCTTCTCTTCCCTACAACCCTTCAAAATCTTTTTTCATTTGTCAGTAGCACATAAGAGGGGGCGGAGAGGCTGCAGTGTGTGTAAGCTGATTGGAGGAAAGACACACACCCCCTCCACACAGCAAAATAACTGTATTCTGGATAGACAAGCTGCCTGCTGAGTTCTCCCCCCCACCCCGACACAAATTTATGTCAAATGTGACTCATGTTGATATTAGAGGAGCGAAGCAACAGAGATAAATGACACTTAGAGCTTTGGAGAGAGATAAGTAAACACTACAGATATGTGTGCTTTGCTCAGATTTCATGACTGAGGTTTACAACCACTTAAGCTGGCCATAGACAGTTTGAATCTTGGATGGTTCAGCAAGGACAGGCTGAAATTCAAACCATGTATAAGCAGGTTGAATGTGCCCAATTAATGGTTACAACCAGCCTGTCAGATTTTACATATGATTAATGCTAGCGGCAAACTAGAGCCGCCCCCCACTGGGAGAACACAATGGCTAAGCGGGAGGGATTCCCCCATTAACACTGACTGTGTTGATGGGGAAATTGAGCAGTTGTCTTTCCTGCAACCCATGGTTTCAGTAAAGTAAATCGCTCCATCTTTGGTCGGCTTTAGGCTTCTTCCAATGCGGTCATTACAACCAAGGTTTGAAGCTATAGAGTTTACCAGCGCTTTAACTGTACTTCATCTCTGTATTTAGCATTTTCTCTGGAGTTCAGCTCTAATTTAAGAACCTAAAGTCTATCAAGGGTAGCAAATCTAGTTAGTGGTCTTAAACCTTAACTCTGGGCAGCGCTAATCAAAGAGCTCCCATGGAGCAAGCTACACAATTAGAAGGTAGTAGCAATCAATCTCACACTCGTGCACAATGCTCCAGTCATGTGCTTGATCACAAGATGCTACAACATGCTATTTGTGTAGCTTACTCCATAGCAAACCATTTGTTCAAGTTATTTAGAGATCATTTGCTACAAGTAGTGATCAACCACTATTTTAATGGGTCCCCGCTTAATGAAGTGACTACCAGCAAGTGGCTAGATATCTCAGTAGCAAGAGATTAAAATTGCCTGTGTAGCTTTAGCTTAGGAAATGTATCTAGTTCATAGAATTGGGATCCTGATATAAATTTTGAGTCATGAGCGTATTTGTACCTGGTGTTCCACCTTAATCCGGATCAACAATGAACTGTATTTTACACATTTGCTAAAATTTTGCATTCAAGAAGACACACGTAATTGGTGGAGACCTCCAATTTACATCCTTATGGAAGTTACAGGTGAGAACTGGTGCACTCCGGTATGGATAAGATAGCTGCAGGAATGCTTTTGATGCTTACAAATTTTATATATCCAGAAAAAATTAATTAGAAACATGCCACATACTTCAACTTCAGGTCCAAAGCATGTAGCCCCCCACAATGAAATGAGCAAGTCACATTGCCCTGCAGTGAGTAAAACCACTATTTTCATACAGGAAACACCTGGATTCAGGGGACCCTAGGTGACCATGCAGAATACTTTGTATCTTGTACCTGCTATTATCATATTCATGCAACTCATAGCTAAATAGGTGACCGGTACACTTCAGTCTTTTTTGCCTGGTATTATATATGCACCATTTGCTTAAATGTATGCACAGTGACTAATATGATGATGTCAGAAGCTGTCTGATTTAGCTGATATCTGAGATATTTTTACTGCTCCGTGCTTTTGTGCGCTGTTTAATGTGATTTTTTTTTCTCTTTCAGGATGCAGATTCTTCCTATTTTTCAAAAAAGACTTCCTAACAGACGTCTGTGTACCAAACCGCATTACTATTTCTAGCAAGCAGCTTGTCATTACAGGGAGCCTGAAGGTGTTGTGTGAATGAATAAAAGGGCTTTCTGCATATTACTATATTTCCTTCTATTTTGAGATTTTTGGGTTCCTGGATATAGTGCTATATTCTGACCTTGCCCATATATGTCTAGGTCTATATGAACAATCCATAATAAAGACCGTCACAAATAATCACTACGAATTATTTTGCCCCTGGGATACAGGTTTGCATTCTTTGCTTTCCATTCCCAATACCTCCACCAATATTATTCCAACAAGGCTTCATACACACTGGTGGTGCTATTGTGGCAATTTCACATAGAGTTTTCTGCAGTGTAACATAAGTGATAAGAAAGGTGATACGAAATGAGCAATATTCAAGATCCCGAATGCAAAGAACTGCATTATGCACATTAAATATCTGCAAATTATGATCACATAGAATCACATCGATACAGTGGTTTAATCACTTCCGGCTCAGGATGGATTTCTTGATCATGTGACCACTTTGATTGGCTGTCACAGTGGTCATGTTCAGGAGTTCGTTCTGCCTGATCCAGATCATGACTAGAGACCATGAGCTGCCTATGAATGGAAGCACAGAACCTTGTCTGTCCAGCAGCACATATGCTTAACGTGGGTGGCAATGGGTTAAAGTAGAACTTAAGTCAGAAAATGAAGTCCTGCTAAAAGATTTCAGGCTGGCCCCTTTTGCAGGTATAGCTATATAAACCATTAAAAATAAGTAAAGCCCAGTGTCACCCTGCTCTGCACATGCTCTGTTGCTCTCCATTTTTAGGCATTGCCAAATTTCTAGAGGCTGATCTGCTGACAGCTTTAAAGTGGAATTAAGTCCTCCTATCCTTTACAGCCAAGGAAGTGGCTTCTGTTTGATCTGCAACTGCCATGGTGCTGCACATGTGATCATTTATGACACCAGCCCTATTGATGGTTTTATAGTTTGGTCGAGGACACAAGCAAATGTGACAATTAGCAATACAGGCATTCCAGGAATGAAACTGTTTTTTGAAACCATTAAATCGATGGGTTTAGTTCTACTTTGGTTTACTGATGTTCAGGGGCTGTGGACTTTAGCAAAATGGCAGCCTCCAGCAAGATGAAACAGGAACAATGTTGGAGGCAATTTACAGCACACACAAATTTTGGTAGCATAATTAATAATGTGGAATGTATGTTCTGTAATGTCTATCTACTATCTAATGTATGTTCCTTGCTAAAGAACATTATTTTTATCAAGTTGTTATGCTTTTACCTTGAGCTGAGAAGAGAATGAGAGCAATGGCCTATTCTAAAATTCATGAAGTCTAAACTTCCTAACATGATATTGCCCCTGGACACTCGAGGAGTAAATTTTTTATTTCAAATATATATCAAAAGCATCTCTGTAAAGAGTGTTGTTACTCTACCATAACGAGTGCTTTAAACCATGGGACATACGTAGTAAGAGCCATTTTACACCTGTCTGCCATGGTACATTGCACAACGTAAAATTACATTATGTTGTTTAACGTGTGTTGATTTAAAGTAGCCCATTCAAATGAATAGGCTGCCAACACAACAGACCAGACAAAAAAAAAAAAAAACAGATAAACCATTTTTTTCCGATGCAGAGCACCACAAAGCAAGATATCGGTGAATCCATCAAGAGCATGCTTACTGGGAAGTTAATCCGCACTTAAAATTTAACTGAACACAAAAAGTGAATATATCTTATAGGAAAACTTTAGAAATGTTACTTGAGTTTAAGCAGTACTCTGAAAACTTGTCTGGAATGCCTCCTAAAATTTAGCACTGCAGCCAGCAGTGCACTCCTGGTATATAAGTGTGTCTAGACACTTCTGTGCCTGCAGCCTCTTAGCTGTATACCTACAACAGGGTTTCTCAACTAGGGTTTCTCCAAAGGTTACTAGGGGTTCCTTGAGCAAGGAGCAATTTATACCGCACAGATAAGTTCTCGCTTACACCATTGATCTTTTTAGCTACAGTATATAGTAATTTCTAGAAGCGTTTCCCTGATACCGGAAAATTATTTCAAGGGTTCCTCTGTGATAAAAAGGTTGAGAAACTGATCTACAGGGTAAAATCTAAGCCACTGCTGCCTGACTGCTAGTACCATTAGTTTTGAGTGATATTTGGGGATGTAAATTCTGTGCTGCTCATAGTTCTCCTTGCTGGAGGCAATGACATGAGGAAGCCAAGTCCTGCCTCTAGCAAGATGGCCATCTCAATACAAAGACTCAGTGCAGGTGGAATAGTTCAGCTTTTCTCCAAAGGAGACGTATGGCCAAAGCTCTTTTGGCCGTACTTCTATGGATAACAGGAGTGCACTTAGTTTTGCACTCCTGTGACCCAGATTTAGCCAACAGTGGGCTAAAACATGGCACTGAGAGCCTGAGCCGCCACTCCTGCCCCCTCCATAGACCAGCACTCTGTGAGCACTGACAGTCAATGGCTCTCTGCTCACAGTGGTCTTTGATCGCTCAGTTCTCGGTCTTAGAGGTGGCAGGGGCAGATGCAGCTTCGAATCAAAGCTACATCCACCTAGGTAAGTATGTAGGTTTTTTTTTTACCCTAACCCAGCACTTCTCTTTTGAAGGCAGATCATAGAGACAGTAAGGTGAGTGAGCATTGTCATAAAAGAAAAGAAAAAGGAGCCGCAAACACCTAGTGCATTACCCGCGGTCACCATAAAAAATGTTTTAATAAAATGCCAAAAACATACAGACAAGAAGAATAATAAAATCACATTACAAGAATCCACCACACATGGAATGGAACATGTCCCTGTAGATAGGACCGCTAACGCGTTTCGGGAGTCAAGCTCCCTTCATCAGAGCTCTGATGATTCTTGTAATGCGATTTTATTATTCTTCTTTACTGTGAGTATGTTTTTGGCATTTTATTAAAACATTTTTTATGGTGACCACAGGCAATGCACGAGGTGTTTGCGCCTCCTTTTTCTTTTATGTACCCATGTTGGAGTTCCCTGCCTGAGGAGAGCATCGCTTGGCTGAATTGTTTGGTTGGAGTTAGTGAGCATTAGGACAGGACGTGTTAACTGGCAGGATTATCAGGTAGCAATATTTAGAAAAAATTATGTGAAAAATGAAAAACTAATTATAAAAAAAAAAAACTTTAAACTAACAAAGTCACCGGTTTGTTAGTAAATGTAAAGAGGAAAAGATGGCCAGTACTCCCGACCACCCAAGGTGAATAAACGATATAAAGTGGCCTCAGACTTTTATTGCATCAGGGTGTGTGGTTTGGTTGAGACATGTAGGCTGGGGCTGCTCATTATTGTTTATTCACCTGGGCTGGTCGGAAACAGCAGCAATCCTTTCCCCTTTACATTCACCAATCCTCTGGACTGGAATCAGGACAAGCCTGTGCCCCATGTTCTGGGACACGGATATGCTTTCACCTCTACATAAAGAATCAAATAGGTCACGGTAACAAAGCCACTGGATCATAGGGCTGGAAAACTGCAATCTATTACATTTTTGTTTTTTAAATCTGCTAAGCATGTAAGCCAACCAAGGGTCCTGGTTAAGTTCATTTCTTGTTCCTTACTATACCTTCATGCCTCTGATACGCTTGCTTTTCATCTGTAAGTCTCAATGTTTGGGGCTTTGCACTGGCACTTTTTGTTGTGGTTCCACATACAATTGTGAAAGTATGCATCTGTTTTTACGTTAATTTAAAACATTTTTAATTAAAGTGGTTGTTAAGCCACTCTGACCTCCTTATACTATCCGCTCTGTCTTCTAATCCTGTGTGCCCCTGTGTGTGTGATTTATAAAAAAAATGCAGTGTATACCTGCTTTCAGAGCGGCTCTCATGTGACCGGCCGCCTCTTTCCTCTCCCCTTCTGACAGCTGCAGCGGGAGGGGCCGAGAATCCGCTGTTGACATCAGCTGGGAGGAGAGGAAGAGAGAGGCGGCCAGTCACCTGAGGGGCACTCTGAAAGCAGGTATAGACAGCATTTTTTTTATAAATCACAGGGGCACACAGCATTAGGAGACAAGAGAGGATAGTATAAAAATGTAGATGTTATTTTAGCAGCAGGAGTGGAGGGGTGGACACTGTCACTAGCTGACAGGCAGGGAAGGGGGAGGAGGACACAAGAGAGCAGATAGAAGAGCTGTGGATCACAAAGGTATGTAAACGGACCACGGTGTCAGGCTCAGCAGCCATGATATACTGTGGTCAGTTTACATTGGGGAGGGTAGAAACTGGCTGGATCAGCCAGGTTTTTTAGGGTTATACAAGGGGCCAAATTACACAGCACAAGCACTGTGCTGTATAACATGCTTTAAAGGGACAGGATCCATTTTTCTTTTTTACGGTGACAAACGCTTTAAGGCCACATTGCTACGTAGCATGACTGAGTGCTGTCCAATTATTGTGAGCTGCCACCAAGGTGCATGTTGCTAAATCAATTGAGAGTCTGTTATTGTCCCCTTTTCTTTGCACAATTTTGGTACTAAAATCATTCTCTGCTTCATTTGGCGGCTTAGCCTGGAATACAGATTGTTTTAATATTTTTTTCTGAAGAGGGTGTTTTTAAAACTGAATTCCAGGCAAACCGCTAAATACACAGATGAAAAACACAACTGATAGATGTTTTACTTGCCAGTTATGTATTTCTGTCTATTCAGCCCTGATATTTACACAGCTTAGCCAGAGTCCAGATTTAGGTTGATAGTCTGGAAGCAATACAGCTTGGCCATTTGATTGGACAGTGAAAGAAAAGAAGTCCTCACCTTGCTTTCTTCAATGAGCATGATTCTAGTTGTCACACATGCATGCAACATCCTTGATTGGGTAATGCTGTTACCCCTTCCTCTACCTTTTAGAATTCTTTTTAATATTGTATATATACTTGATGTGGGAATTCAATTAACAATAAGGCTACAACATTCTTTTCCGAGGGGTTTATACAACAGAAGTGTTAAATTCGGGTACTTACACTAAAAAAAATACTTTAAATATTTTTTGAGTGTATTTAAAAAACTGTATTGATTTTTTTAATTTTTTTTTTTATTACTACCTGAAATTTTGCCTTAGGTTTATGCTGAACAGTCTAGTATTAATTTTATAGGACAGTGGTAGTCAAATTTTGAGTTAAAGGGGGCTCAAATGCGGCCCCTGACATCACGAAAGGGCCACACATATTGTTCAATATATAAAGGACTGTCAAACTGCAGACCTAATAGATAAAATGAGGGTTAGAGAGTGTGGACATGTTAAATTTCTGGCTGGGGATATGCTGCAGAAGACAATGGGCACAATTTACTAAAGCTTATCGCATGCGTTATGTCGGTCACGTGATCACTTAATGCATACGATAACCAAAATGTCAATTCACTATCGCTCATATAGGGCATTTAACGGAAACACCAAAAACATTCAGTAAATAATGCATAAAAAGGTATTAAAGTCAATTCACTAAAGGAAATAAATAAATGCATGCGGTAATTAAGTATTGCTCTGAGCTTGCATTAATTTTGCGGTAACCACAGCACTGTCAAGAACCCCCCCCGTGATTGGTTGAAAAATAGGCAGGAAAGTGCAAGCTGGAGGTGTGTGGAGTGTTATCTAGAGGCTGTAAGAGGATATCTCATTGAAATGCATCCAGTCTCCTTGTATTTAGGGCAATACAGAAGAGGAGGAGGAGGAGATGTCAAGTGGTCTTTTTGAAGGTAAGAACCTTCGAAGAACAATCGCACAGTTCTGGACCAATTCTCTGACGCGCAGACACTGCAGAAGTTCCGGTTATCCAAGCAACTGATAAACAAGCTCTATATCCAACTGATCGGGCACTTTGAGCTCTTTTAGGCCCTGTTCACACCTGAGCGTATTTCAGCTCGTAAAACGCTCATCCCTGAAGTCTCAAAAGCCCAACAAGCAAAATCCCATTCATTTCAATGGCCCCTGTTCACATCTGAGGGTTTTGTCTCCTGAAGCAAAATGCCTGAAGCTCAAAAAAGTATGTGAGCTTCTTTTTTGGTAGATTACAACTTTTTTTTTGTTAGATGTCAATGCCTGCCTCCAAACACCTGCAAAAAACGCCTGAAAAAAGCCTGTAAAAATTCCCGAAAACGATACGCTCAGGTGTGAATGGAGCCTTAGTGAAGTCATGCCACACCAGCCATGGCCAAGCTGCTGTCAGCCTTAAATTTTTTTGGAAAGGTGTCATACCAGATGGTCGCAGGTGAGATTGTGGGAATTTCCCAGTCCTCTTTTTCCAGTCTCCTCACCCAAGTTCTAATTGGATTTCCTGCAATAGCACCAAAATACATCTTTTTCCCTGATTCACGCCAGGATGTGACATTCATGCGATATGCATGCGATAATTTACCGCACAATGTCATGTGGTATTTTTGACTAGATAATGCATGCGAGTTCATAACGAGAGTTTCTTTGTGAATTGCACCAGTTTTTTTTAATATTGTGTGATATGTTGCTGCATACTCGAAGGCGGCAACATATCGTTTAGTGAATTGTGCCCAATATGAAATTGGAAACATGTAGAGATCAATGCTATTTCTCTAATCAATAATCCCACTACAAACTGCTTAGGTCTGAGGGCAGCACATCATATACTAAAGGGCTGTAGGCTGGGCACCAGGGTTTTAGGGTCCGATTGTTCCCAAACAACTAAAACCTACTTTCAATAGACACTAAAGGGTTTGTATGTTTAACAAGCATTCATTTTGTTCAAGCGTAACCCCATCAATATTGAATACTTTAACATATTTTTCGAACACTTCAACATTCCTTAAGATACATATACAAAGAAAGCAAATATACACTACCACCATCCTCCCTGAACTTAAATTTCTGCTATGGGTGGATTGGTCCTTTAAGCTGAAAATCACAAATGCCACATTATCACTCAGGTTTACTACAATCAAAATTAACAGTTTATAAAATAATTATTTTACATTATACACATTTGGTCAAACATTTTTTTTTTAAGTGTACACATATTTACACAAGAAGCTATGACCTATTTTAAGTCACTCGTCAATCTGCTACTGGAATTTATAAAACTGAATGAGTACAGTGACTTAGAGGTAATGTGAAGGGTAACATCACTGTAACCAACTGAGCGTGCAGTTCAATAAAGTGTGACATGTCTGAACAACAAACGTCCAACAGCAGTATCTATTCTTGTGTACTGGGTCATAAATTAGTGTTTTCCACTGAACATGCAGAAACACAGTAGAGGGATTAATACAAAGGCACGTGGAGAGGTACAGAGGAATAGATTGGATATCCAAGAGGTGGGTCTGCTGCTTGCACCGTTAGGTTCCGTAGTAGCACTGGGTGAGCCTGTATGCTATAGCGCTCCTCATCATCATTTGTGGCGTACAGAAGTTCCCAGGAAAGATTTGCCCATTGACCTCGAACAGCTTCTGCATTAAGTTTCCCGATCTGAACCAGCTGCTCCTGAAGGGTGAGTACTCTGCCAGTGTATACGCCCTGGATGCAAGGAAAATATTGGTTAAAGCATCTGCTTCTCACCACATTTACATTGAACAAAACCAAAGCTAAAAAAAAATTGCACACAGGAATCCTGCAACTGTCATTTTAATAGCTAAATGAGGCTAGTAGTATTATATCAACTGCTAAAAGTAGGCATATAGCAGACTACTGCTGCAAAACTTAGGGCAAACAGCTAAATACACAATTAAAATACATATGTGGGAGTTGTCCTACTTGCCAAAGTATTTGAATATTTATACAGCCCTGCCAGACAGCCTGGTAACCTACCTTTAAAGGGATGCAGCTATGTTTCCCCTACCTACCTCCAACCAGTGACTGGACAGTAAAGGAGTGGGAACAGGCTGGTCCATAAATGCCATCTCTTTACTCTCTCCTCCTGTTAGCATGTTCCTTTAATTTCAAAAAATTGGATTGGAACCCCATAATGTCCTCCTTAACAAGAATCTGAAATCAAGTCCCATTCAGGTGTCTATACTGGCTAAAAAAGACAGCGAAGTTCCAAAGTAATAAAAGCTAAATTAGGTATCATCAAGCCAAGTTGACACCATAGTTAGGGGTATAAAATCCAAAATTCCATTATTATACCATATCTGGTGTGGGTCAGTATACCCAACATTCACTATACAAAAAGAAAAGGGGAAAGGATCCCAAGAAAAAGCAGTTTCTAAGTTTGACACCAAATGGTAATATAGTAAAAATAGACGACACTGTTTACTCTTTATTTTTAGCGCAATAGGGTAGGTAGGCATTTATTTATTATGAAATAATTTGTTATCATTACCTCACACATATGGAATGTTTTTTTGAATCCTGTATAGACATGCTATGTTAACTATGTATGGGTATATTCCATGGATAGATTGTACGAATTAACAAATCTGTCATGTGTATTCTGACAATGGACCAATTTTTTATGAATGTATTACTTTTTGATGTTTGTATGTTTTCTCCTTTATAGTCTTGTATATGGGTAGACCCTTTCATTATATTAAAGACGGTCTGGTCTTGAAAAAGCAGATGTTCCGCAAAACGCGTCGCCCATCACACAAAGATTAAAACTTTACCCTCATTCTTTGTAATGTATTTTTCTATTATGTGCTTCTTTTATATTGTATAAAATAAAAGGTATATTTTTTACTATCTTTAGCTCTGTATATATCAATGTGACAAGAGAAGTATACTTAAAGTCCCATTTCCAACATTCCTTCTCCTTTCTCCTCTATAGTAAAAATATACCTTATTCAGGACTTCAAAATGAGAAAAAAGCACAACAATAATGCAATCTACACCTCCACCCAACACTAAAAATTATGACGTTGTTAATTCTAAAAACAACACCAGAGTCCGGACTCAATAACAACTGGTTTATACATATGAACATTATGGTCACCATAACACCATGAACACCATTCATGACTCCAAGCTCAATTCAGAGCATATCTGTATGTACAAAAATGCATGCATCAGGAAAATGGAACAGCATGAAGTGTTGGAGTGATAGTGACCGCTCTTCGGGCGCTTCAAGAATATTCTTTTAGCAATAAACTGTATAATAGACGATATTCATGTTTATTAACCAGTCTAGACTCTAGTGTTGTTTTTAAAATTGACAATGTTGTCATTTTAAGTGAGTGGAGATGTAGATTGCATTATTGTTGTGCTTTTTTCAAATTTTTAAGTCCTGAATAAGGTATATTTTTACTATATTACCATTTGGGGTTGCACTTGGTACCTACTTTTTCTTGCGGCCCTTTTCCCCTTTCTTTTTGTAAAGTCCCAAAGCAAGCAGCATTCCACTCAAGGAAAGATACTAAATAAAAAAAAAAAAGGGGAGGGGAGGCCAGTCACAGAGACCTGTTAGGCCTCATGCACACTGGACAATTTTTCTGCTGCTCCTAGGGGCATTTGGCATTTTTTTCCCTGCATCTAAATGTCACTGCCTTTTAGCCTATGTGTCCATGCACACAAAGGTGTTTAGAGGAATTTAGAGGTAGAAAAAACCCATCCAGTGGGTCCAGGAGCAGTAGAGTTTTGGCAGAAAAAACGCTTGAAGCTCCAAATTGTGCCTAGGTACTAGGTACGTTTATCGATTAAACGTTGATTAATTTCAGTATCCAGAATAAATGATTATTATGACCAATGCAATTCATTAACTGCCACGCACCTAAACATGTTACACGAGTTTACAGGTGCCAATCGCTTTTTCTGCATAGACGCTGCTGCCAGGAGGAAAGGAGTCTGGGAGAGTTAGCAAAACAACCAGTGTGCATGAGGCCATAAAGCCATTGAACTTGCCTCTCCTCTGATCACAGAGTGCTTTTTCCACGTTATAAATAGAACGCTCTGTAGGACACCGTAGACACCTCACTGCAGCCTGCATTTTATGAATTGTATGTAAAATGCACACAGTGTTGAGGAAACTCTGCAGTGTCCAGTGGCGAGTGGTATCTGTGCGCAGTTATAAATGGAGCGCCTAAAGTATATCTAAAACCTTTTTTTACATTTTGGATTTGGCATGTTGAGGGGTTTAGAATCTCTGGCAGGTTTTTAATGCCATACATGTCTTTGCTGGAGACATTTATGCTCTCTGTCTTGGTGACCACTGGAGACTTGACAGGGCACATTATAATTTGTGTAAGAAACAATTGTGTCTCAGATGAGAAAGACTGAAAGAACTTGAGAATCTTGGCTGCCCTCGAGTTCCTGGCTTTTCACCCATATTGCACAATAGTGGTTTCAACCTTTTACTACATTTAGATTTTTACAAGACTTTACTTGTTATGGTTATTACACTAGATAAGCCTACGAGATGTCACACTGTCGGAACAGCTGCTTCTGATCCCTTGTAAGCACAAGCAGCTGACACATTCAGAAAATAAGTAACTAAATTATAAAGCAAAGTTCAGCTCATTACAGGTCTCTTAGGCTACAGGAATTACACCTGCAGATTAATACTACATGGTTTAGAACAGAGGTGTGTGACCTCTGGGCCAGGATCTCAAGCAGTAGTCAGTTTTCAGGGTAAATGATTTTAGAATGTAAGCTTCAATGAGCAGGGCCTTCTGATTCCTCCTGTATTAAGTTGTATTGTAACTGTACTGTCTGCCCTCATGTTATAAAGTGCTGTGCAAACTGTTGGAGCTGTCTACAAATCTTGTATAATATTAATAATAATTGCAAAAAAAAAAATGTAAGCAATGCCTTCTCTTAATGATTAACATGTATGCAAGCTCTAACAATGAACTTCAAGTCATACTGGTCTCGTTTTTTTTTTTTTTTTAGTTAAAAATAACAAACATGTTATACTTCCCTCCTCTGTGCAGTTGGTTTTGCACAAAGCAGCCCAGATCCTCCTCTTCTCGGGTCCCTCTTCTGTGATCCTGGCCCCTCCCTCCTGCCCAGTGCCCCACAGCAAGCAGCTTGCTATGTGGCACCCGAGCCACAGCTATCTGTGTCCATTCAGACATGGAGCCATGGCCCGGCCCCACCCCCTTTCTCCCCTCATTGCCTGACTGACTTTGACTGACAGCAGCAGGGGCCAATGGTGCCACGCTGCTGTCTCAGCCAATGGGGAGCCGAGTCTCTCCTGCAACATCGCTGGATCTAGATGGAACTCAGGTAATAATTAGGGGGGCTGATGCACACAGAAGGCTTTTTATCCTAATGCATTGAATGCATTAAGATAAAAAACCTTCTGACTTCACAACCACTTTCACTTATTTGCTACCTTTTGGACTTTTAATATACCACTGAAAGTGTTTTGTTAACATACATCCACAAGACAGGCGGTGAAAGACTACATTCAGGTAGCAAAAATATTCCAACATGCCGGAAAACTCTAAGGCTGCATTCACATGTCAGCGTATGGATCGCGGGCAGAATCGATGCGATTCCGCCCGCGATCCGGAGATTATTGCAAATCGCTGGACGCCTGTGCGTTGCCCGTGATTTGCAATAGCACCCCAAACGCTGAGCGATGTTGCCACGATTTCCACCTGCCGATTCGCGGTAACATCGCGCAAAAAAAAATCGCGGGACGCAATGCGCTCCAAAGAAGCTCTTGTACTTTTTTGGGCGTAATGCGTCCTGCAATTTTTTTTTGCGCGATGTTACCGCGATTTGGCAGGCGGAAATCGCGGCAACATCGCTCAGCGTTTGGGGTGCCATTGCAAATCACGGGCAACGCACAGGCGTCCCGCGATTTGCAATAATCTCCGGATCGCGGGCGGAATCGCGGCGATTCTGCCCGCGATCCATACGCTGACATGTGAATGCAGCCTTAGCGCAACAAGCACTTCTCTTCAAGTCACTGTTCTATGCTTAACCACTTCTGGACTGGAAGGTTTTACCCCCTTAATGACTAGGCCATATTTTGCGATTTTACGGTAAGTCAAAAATCCAGTTCTCTATTGTTCATTGACAGACGCAGCTTCATATTCTTCTTAACCATTGGGACGTCCCAAAGCAGTATTTGCATGAAGGGTGGGAAAACAACGCAGAGAAAAAACGTAATTCCTCAAAGTCTAAATTTAGCCAAGCAGTAAACATGGAGCTTGACCAGGAACAACTGGAGCTCACCTAGAAACACATACACCCTCAAAGAGAAAATATTCTCTTTTTAAACAGCAGCCTGCAAAACCTTGCGGCAAGAAGAACCATCCAAAGATGCCAACACATCTACCTTGTAAAATTTTGTAAACGTGTGCACAGACGACCAAGTTGCCGCCTTGCAAACTTGTATAACTGACCCCTGATGGCAAAAAACCCAAGAAGCACTCAGCGCCCTAGTAGAATGCGCCTTCACAGGAAAAGGTGGAACCTGACCCTTCAGTGAATAAGCCTGTACCACCGTCTGCCTGATCCATATGGATATTGTCGCCGCAGACTCAGCCAATCCCTTTCAAGGTCCTTCCATGAGAACAAAAGGAGAGCCTGATTTCCTGAAAGACTCCGTAACCGCCAGGCAAAACCTAATTGCCCAAACCACAGCCAAAGAATGCAAGGCATTTTCCTTGGGATGCTTGGGCTTAGGACAGAGTGAAGGCAGCACAATGTCTTCATTCAATGGAAATCAGAAACCACCTTAGGAAGAAATGACTGATTAGGTCGAAGTACCACTTAATCTCTGTGGACAACCAGAGAAGGAGAACGGCAGGATAGCGCCGCCAATTAAGACACTCTGCGGGCAGAGGTAATAGCTACCAAAACAGCTACCTTCTGTGACAGGGTAAGCAGAGGAATCTCCCTAAGTTTTCAAAGGGAGGTTTTTGAAGAACAGACAGTAAAAAGTTAAGATCCCATGGAGGTAACGGGGACCGTATCGGAGGAGCCACATGACAAACTCCCTGGATAAAAGTGCGAATCAAAGAATGCGTAACTTAAGGGTGTTGAAAAAAAGACAGCCAAAGCCGACACCTGGCCTTTAATAGTACCCAAGGCCAACTGCTGCTCAACCCCTCTTTGGAGGAAAGCCAATATCCTAGCCATTGAAAAGAAGCGTGGATGCACCTTAATCGATTCACACCATGAGATGTACGATTTCCACGTACGATGATAAATCTTCCTGGAGGTAGATTTTCTAGCCTTCAACTGTGTAGGAATCACTGAGTCAGAAAGACCCCTATCCTTCAATACCTGGCTTTCAACAGCCACACCATTAAAGCCAGCGACTGTAAAGCAGGATGGAAGATCGGCCCTTGAGACAACAGATCTTCCCTGAGAGGAAGTCTCCAAGGAGCATCGGTGACTAACCTTACCAGATCTGCATACCAAGACTGGTGAGGCCAGTCTGGGGCCACCAGAATGACCGGAATCCCTTCCACCTCTATTAAGCGCAGAAGCTTCAGCAGAGGAAATGCACAGATTAGCTGATACTGATCCCAAGGAGCCACCCGTGCGTCTGTGGCGTCGGCCAAAGGATCCTGAGACCTGGCTACAAACCTGTGTACCTTCTCGTTGAGCCGAGAAACTAACAGGTCTACATCGGCGGAGAGGGCTGGAACAAAATTTTCTTCCCATATTAAGATCTTGGCCATCTCCCGGGCCGCCAGGACAATCTTGGTGCCCCTTGATGATTAACGTAAACCACGGCCGTGGCATTGTCTGATTGAATCCAAACCGGACAACCCTGCAGATGATTTGTCCAGTGAAAGCAAAGCTTTATTGCTCTGAGTTCAAGAATATTGATCAGAGTCCAGGTCCCCTAGACACACAGCTTTCCAAGTACTCCCCCCCCCCCCCCCAGCCGGACAGGCTGGCATCCGTGGATACCATGGTCCAAAACAATGGAAGTAAGGGCTAAGGAATGGAGCCACCACAGAAAAGCACTTCTTGCGTTTTGACTCAACAGAATCAAATTGTCCAAAGATTTTGGATCCTTGTTCCACTTGACAAGAGTACACCTTTGCAGAAGTCTTGTGTGGAACTGAGAAAACAGAACTGAAGGTAGACACCATCAGGCCTTGAGCTCGCATGCAAGTCTGCAATGAGGACAGAGTGCTGGATAACAGCAACCAAATTGCCCCCTGCAACTTTGGAAGCTTTTCCAGGGGAAGAAACACCCTTGCAGAGGGTGAGTCCAGAGTCAGTCCAAAATAAACCATTTTGGAGGCTGGGACCAGAGCAGATTTTCTGAAATTGATGGTCCAACCGAACTCTTGCAGAGTCCATACAGTGATTGACAGATCACCCACCAGAACTGAGTGGGAGTCTGCTCTTAAGAGGAGATCGTCCAGGTACCCTAGTACCGCAATCCCCCGCTGTCACAGTAATGCCAATACCGGAGCCAATGCGTTGGTAAAGACCCTGGGGGCAGAGGCGAGACCAAAGGGTAACGCCACAAATTGATAATGTTCCTCTCCTACAGCGAAGCGAAGAAAACGCTGGTGTCCAGCGTAAATAGGGATGTGCAGTTATGCAACCTCGATATCAATAGAGGCCAAAAAGTCAACGACAATCGGGAGGCACCACTCCGGACAGACTACCTCTCCATTCAGGGTGGAGGGTGCTGACGGCCAAGGGGCACGCTGCAACTCAGGCCGAACCAGGTCGTGTGTGTCCCGGCGAGGTGTTTCACTTGCGGGCCAGCCCCAGCCCACTGGGGCTCTGTCGTGGCGAGGCCTAGGGCTATAACCTGCACACGCTCGCTGGCCAGACTGGGAGACCTTAAGGATCTAGGATATCCAGTCCGAAACCCTGTCCGGCTGTTGATTGCAATTCTCTCAGGAACATAACTAGCTAAAAAATTTAAATTTTAACAAAGGTTCTCTTTAAAATAAAAAAAACAAGCTAAGACCGAAGTCCCAGCCGGAAACTAGGTCCTACTCCTAAACTAGGCAGAAACAAACTGAATCCTATAGCAGTGAGTGGGTGTATACCCCCAGGGACTGCCCCATAGGCTTGGTAAAGTTTTTTCCTGCCCAGTGCCCTTCTCCTGTAGCGGGCAGCATAACCTAATGGTTAGGAAGAACATGGAGCTGCATCTGTCAATAAACGATAGAGAAAGAAAAATTTGGCTTTCGGTACACCTTAAGAAAAAACATTACAGATTTTATTACACGTAACATGGCAGTTAAAATGAAAGTAGTGCTAATTCATGTGCCCATTTTTGTTTCAAATTTTGCTAAGTCCTTTGGTGAACTTACCATGTTTGGGTCATGGCCCAGGGAGAAGAGGTATGGTTTCTCTTGTAAAACAGCCTGCTGCCACTCAGAATCCGAAACCAAACCAATGTACCAGTCATTGTCATACTCTTCAAGGTAATTAAGAAGCTCCTTGAAATCTTCCACTGGCCCCAAACTTGCTTTATCAACCATGAGCTTAAAGGTATACCTGCAAGATAAGTTCACAGATGTACACATGATATAAAAGTTCAAATACATGGCAAGGCTTAAAAAGGGTTTGACTTTGACATATCACATGAGCAGGCTTTCCTTTCCTTTGAACTAATTGTTGCCAGTGGTACTTTACTACTTTGAAAGTATCAAAAGTAGGGGAAACACAATGCATGTTTGGAAGCACAAAGCTGTGCAGCCCTTAAGCTGGCCATCCATCAAATATCTTGGGTACAACCAGCATGTCAGATTTTTTAGCATAAGATTATTGCCAGCTGCTATAGCCACTAGCAGTAATCCTTCTGCTCTCCTGGCAGGGATGACTCCCTCTGCCGGGAGAACACCATAGTTTAGCGGGAGTGATTCTCACATTAACACTGTGTTAATGAGGAAATGGAGCAATTTTCTTTCCTGAGACTCATGGTTGCAGGAAAGAAAATTTCAAGATCTATGGCCTGCCTTAGTGCTTTTAGTGAAAGATCAGATTGTTTCTTGTTTCCGATATTTAGTTGATGGTGGGAGTACACACTGGTCCCTTACATAATTCATAAAATCACATATGTTGACCTGCAACAACTTAGTTTTCCTTTCTCTAATTTTTAAAACTTACCGCTATGAATAAAAAAAATAAAAAATAATTACAAAATGGAACTTTACCTGAATGCTTTGAGTGCAAGCTGAAACAGTTCTGGATTTCCAGTTAACCAATCCAAAGAAAGAGACCATGGGATCCCACCTAAATATGCTCGAAACAACCAGGCAGAACTAGGAGATGAGTTTTCCATGCCAAAAAAGGCATAATAAATAGACGTCAACCCTTGAATATACAAGTCTCTTAGTGAACTGTCCCTGATACCCTCCTCAAGAAGAGCAGAGGGCTTCTCACTTAAATGGTGAAAGTCTAACTGAGTCAAAACAAACTCATACCACTCTGTTGGAAACATCTGTTTCATCTCCCTCATTTTCAAATTTAACAAGGAGACAAATATCCAGTCTTGAGGTATACTGAGAAACTTTGAGTAGGAGGAATTGAATTCCACCATTTTGAAATGTTCAACGTGAGTTGTGTTTCCTCGTTCAGTTGCAGGAAGACCAAATCCTACTACAGAGTACAGTTTATCTACTGCTACATCTTGCTCCACATGAGCATCGATATGTGTCTGGACACTCCCAGGGATGGAAAACCCACCACTGGCTGCAGCCATGACTGTTTTAATTCCAGAAGTCTTTGGATGTGGAAGAATTTCGAAGATGTCATCATCAGACCACTCATCACCAAGTTCTTCATGAAAACTTTCCAGATCCTTTGATGATTCTTTGTGTTCTATGTAGTGTGGACCAACCAATTCTTGGTGTTTCCCTGACAAGCTCAGCTCTTTCTCTTTGCTTTGTTCTGTGTGTTTGCCTTCTTGAACTTTTGACTTTTTGTAGCAAGTCTGAATAAGCACCCACAAAAGCACTTTAATGAAATCGTCTTTGAATTGTTTCAAGTTGTCGTGTGAATCAATTATACCAGACAAAACGTTCCGGGCATCAGAGTACACTCTGACTGGAACAACAGTGCATGGAGTTAAGACGTTCCCAAAATGGTTGTTGAAGGCAAACCGACTAGTATTTTCTGCCTGCTCAAAGGCCATTTCAAAAACTTCATCCACTCTCCGAGCTTCGGCTGTATGACAAGAGGTTTCTTGCAACTCTAATCCCTAGGGTAGATAAAGAATATCAAATTCACATTACCACCACCAATAATTAGCATAAGCCATTCATACAGCTAACAATATCTTGTTTCTGTATGGCCTTGATCCTGAAAAAAATGTTTGTGTGCTCTCTTAACACCTTCTGTAGTTCTTAAAGAAGGATATTATAGGGATCTTGTCATGTGACAAGATCCTACAGTCCTGCCAATAAGCACTGTGGATGCAATGAATTAAATAACTATCTGATCAACAAAAAATTAACCACTTGCTGACCACTCTATAGCAGATTTACTGCTACAAGGCAGCAGCTGTGCGCAGGATCACACATATATACGTGATTCTGCAGTTCCGCCCGCAGAAGCCGATCGGTGGATGCTGGGCACTCAATGTCCGCCGGCACCCGCCGATCCTTGGACAGACTTTCGCTTATGTAAACAAGACAGAGTTCCACTCGGACAGTGGGGAAAGGATGAATTTTGTGTTCCTGTAGGAACTAGATATTTAACCCCTTCCCAGCCAGTGTCAGTAGTACAGTGAGAGTGCATATTTTTAGCACTGATCAATGTATTAGTGTCACTGGTACCTGCAAAGTGTCAAAAGTGTCAGTTAGTGTCTGATTGTCCACCACAATAAGTTGCTGATCACTGCCATTACTAGTATAAAAAAAAAAAAATTCCAGTATATATCCCAAAGTTAGTAGTCGCTATAACGGTCGCGAAAACCAATCAGTATATGCTTATTGGGATTGGGATTGCTTATTGGGATTTTTTTTAAACATGTAGCAGAATACATATTGGCCTAAATGTATGAAATTTTATTTTTTAAACTTTTGTATTGGGTATTTTTTTTTATTGGATATGTTTTATAGCATAAAGTAAAAAATATTGATTTTTTTTCCAAAATTGTCTGTCTTTTTTTGTTTATAGCTCAAAAAAAAAAACTCAGTGGGAATCAAATACCACCAAGAGAAAGCTCTATTTGTGGGGAAAAAAATACATTTTATTTGGGTACAGCGTTGGGTACAGCGACCGCACAAATGTCAGTTAACATAATGCAGTGCCATATCACAAAAAGTTGCCTGTCATGAAGGGGGTAAATCTTCTGGAGGTCAAGTGGATAAGTAGACTTTTTTCATTTAAAGACAAACAGCTAAATACACAGTTGGAATGCAAGTATACAATGCAAAGTTATTTATCCTATCAAATTATTTGTAATTCTGTTCTAACGGTCTAAAGATCCAGGTACCTCTTCCTAAACACTGTAATAAGGTCCTGAACCTCCCTGCACACTACTCTACAATTATGCAATATAGCCAGGAAAAAGACCGTCCCAAGCTTGCAATTGAGCAGTGATGTAGGGTCAGCACACCAATGAGGTCATTTCTACACCAATGAGGCCACTGCTCTGCCTTCTGCAAGCATGATGACTATGTTAAGCCGTTTAAAAGAAAGTAAAATCCTTTAGCAATTTAATGTTAATAATAATATGTACATTTATTAATAAACAGACGCTTTAGAACTCTGTATAACTTTGTTTAATTATTTAAGTGTAAAGCCGATCAAAATAATTTTAAATAAACGGGTTGGGGAAAGGTTAGGACTTTCATTGTGTTTTCACTTGCGTTTGAGGCCTTATTAAAACTTTCCCTAATTTCCTTTCCTGGAAACAGCCTTTCCTGACGCCCACATGGCAACATACATGTGATATAGCTCCACCCCTATATCTACCCACAGGACCTGTTTAAATCTATAAAAGAATAGCTAGAGCAACCTCCCCCATTCTCCTTTTTGTCCTCAAGATCTACACCCGCAAGACCATGTTGTTGCGATTAGTCTCTAACTACGGACTGAGTTAGAGTCTGTCTGGTTTCAGCCTCTCCCAGGTGGTCCCTTATTTTAGGCTGCTAAATGCATCAACAAGGTGAGGATCCCCTTCTGGTGGTCTTTTGGGGCTGAGGCGTTCTCTAACTAGAGACGTCAGAACCTCATGTGGTGCACCTGAGCTGGTGTTTGGTTGCTTGAGTCCATGAGCTGAATCCTGGTGCTGGAGTTAATGCTTCCTTTTCTTTTCTTCCACAGGTATATGCTATCCCTTTTTGTTTTTCCTCCCTTGCCTCTACCTTCATTAGGCTTTGTCACTTTTCTTTTTGGGAGCATTTTTTTTTTTCCTTTTGTCTGCAGTTTTTTCCTTTCACCTGTAACTGGCGTGTGCACGATCCAGTACAGCCTTTGTGGCTGTTTCCAGTATCAGGGATGGCTATGGCATTGACGCATGCACTATGCAAAGGAAACATCTTCTGTTTTCCTTTGCTGATGCTGCAGGTGAATGGGGGGAGGAGGAAGGTGATTTCGGCACATCTACGATCCGTTTGCTTCTTTCTCTGAGTCTCTTTTATTTTACTTTCTGTGCAGTGCTGACATCCATTCTCCATTATGAAATTTCTGCCACATAACAAAGACCTCCATGTGCTTAGGTAAGGACCATCAGTGTGTAAGAAGAGGAAAAAGAGTGCCTTTCTAGGAGTGTGGCCTTCTGGCGCAACCTAGCCCGCTCTTGCTCAAAGTTCTTGCTAAAAGAGCATCGCCATGTCATGAAAAGTCCAGTGTGGACAGCAGCTCATACAGCTCCACAGGTCTTGCCCAGGAGGCGCAGAAAGTTACTAGTGAGTGTCGGCAATCCTCCTCTCCAGAGTGCTAACAACGACAAAAGGGAAAGATGTGCTGGGCCTGCAGTGCAGATCTATTACCAGACTAACATATGTGGATATTGCTGCCAAGATTACTCTAAGGGCAAAGGACGCTATGAGCCATAAAGCCATGGCTCTTCATGGGCAAGTAGTTAGTGAGTCTCTGAGATCTCCAGCTATTTATGTTAGCCAACTACAGGCACAACCTCAAGGATGCAGCTCTGCAAATGAGTTCAGGGCATTACAGTTAGCCCTCTTAATCAAGAAGGCCCTGGGACTATTACAGTCATCTTTATTCCCAGCTCTGAGGGCACCTTTATCCAAGCCATTGACCTATGCCTTATACCTGGTTTCACCTGAGGTAGAAGAAGGTCGCTCATCCTCTTTGAAGAGGCTAAACAGGTGTCTCTTGGGTCATCATTCATTAGGGCTGATAAGCAGGCCCGGAATGGGATGACCCAGATGACTGCCTTTGAAGTCAGAACATACTTCACGTTTTCAAAGCACAGCCTTCCATACTCCCCAATGAATAGGAAGGTGAGGCCAAGAGGAAAGTCGCTAGTGATAAATGGATTTTTGTAAGATCTTACCGTAAAATCCTTTTCTCTTAGCTCATTGACAGACGTAGTCCTCGGTGATACACCACCTTCGGGTTATGTTGCCTCCACAGGAGCAGGACTAGACAGGAAATTAAAAAGCTCTGGCCACACCCTAGGGGCAGTCCCAGAGGGTATATCCTCTCTCTCTCTGCCTCAGCAAATCAGTTATGTGAAAAAGCAGTCTTTAGAGATTTAACCCAACCCAACTCAAAAAACAGAGGGGCGGGGACTACGTCTGTCAATGAGCTAAGAGAAAAGGATTTTACGGTAAGATCTTACAAAAATCCATTTTTCTCTAGCGCTCATTGACAGACGTAGTCCTCGGTGATACACCACCTTCGGGACGTCCCAGAGCAGTATCACAACTGAGGGGTGGGAAAATGAAATCAAATCCCAATCTAGAAGGCCCAACCGGTGTCAACTAGAAGTTTACAATGCTCATCCTTAATGATGAGACAACAAAAAAGAGAAAAATTTTTTTTTTTTTTCCAAACAGAAAAAAACCCTCGAGGTAGACCACCGGTCTCCTCAAATTGCGGCCTGCAAAACCTTGCGGCCAAATGTGGCATCCGCCGATGCCGTCATCAATTTTATAGAATTTTGTAAAGGTATGTACCGACGACCAGGTGGCCGCCTTACATACCTGGACCACTGACGCCTGATGGCGAAAGGCCCAGGAAGTACTGAGCGCTCGAGTGGAGTGCGCCCTAACAGGGAACGGAGGACTCTGACCCTTAATAGAATAAGCCTGTACCACCGTTTGTCTAATCCATTTAGCAATGGTCGCGGCAGATGCAGGCAAACCCTTTCTGGGGCCATCCGTGATCACAAAAAGTGAATCCGTCTTACGGAATGATTCCGTAGCTTTCAGGTATACCCTGATTGCCCGAACCACATCTAAGGAATGCAATGCATGTTCCCGATGATGCTTGGGCTGAGGACACAAGGAAGGTAGTACAATATCTTCATTCAGATGAAAATCTGAAACCACCTTAGGAAGAAAAGATGGCTTAGGATGAAGTACTACCTTATCCCTATGAATCACTAGGTATGGGGACTGGCATGATAATGCAGCCAGTTCTGACACCCTGCGAGCAGAAGTAATAGCCACCAGGAAGGCCACCTTCTGGGATAAAGTAAGCAAGGGAATCTCCCTGATGTTTTCAAAGGGAGGTTTCTGTAGAACCGACAAAACCAAATTAAGATCCCAGGGCGGTAAGGGCGCGCGGACTGGTGGAGCCAGGTGCCGCACCCCCTGGATGAAATTCCGCACCAAGGACTTGGTAGCTAAAGGTTTCTGAAAGAAGATTGCTAATGCTGAAACTTGACCCTTGATGGTGCTCAAGGCTAGCTTCTGCTCAACCCCTTGTTGCAAAAAGGCCAATATTCGAGTCACCGAATAGGTACGTGGAGGAAATCCTAAAGATTCGCACCACGCAATATAAGTCTTCCATGTGTGATAATAGACCTTGCTGGAAGTCGCTTTCCTTGCTTTAATAAGGGTAGGAATGACTGAAGCTGACAAACCTCTGTCCTTCAGTACTTGGGTCTCAATGGCCAAGCCATTAAACCCAGCGACTGTAAAGCATGATGGTAAATTGGTCCTTGAGACCACAGACACTCCCTGAGACGAAGTTCCCACGGAACGTCTGCGACTAGCATGTTCAAGTCGGCCAGGCCGGCTTGAGGAGGCCAGCCTAGAATTTCTAGGACCACTGGCGCTGATAGAATCTGAACCAGGCGTCCCTAGAGGTATCTGGCCCCGACCATCCGAGAAAGTCTGGTCGTTTTCTGTTCCCACACATTTATCAGATACCTGATTGTTAACAGGAAGGGTGATCTTTTCTGGTTGAACCTCAGGGACCGAAGTCACCCGACTAGAGGCTACTTGGCCTATCTGGTCAACCAGATCCGATTCCTGTGAGGTATAGGGACTAATCTTAGGAAAAGGTAAAGGAAAAGATCTATTCAGGGAACGGTAACTACCGCTTTCTGTAGTACTTAAATGTTGGAAGAGAAGAATCGCACCGGTAGTAGTGGTTGATGCTCGATCTAATGTCCTGAATACCGGTGAAAACGTCCCCCCACCCTGAAACCGGGTGGGGGCGCACCTTCAGGCTGTGTACTCCTTTGCTTCGGGTTTGGCTGGGTTGGTCCTCTGCTTGTCCGACCAGCCCTTCTTGAACCCTCCTGGAGGAGTCTTGCCTTTCCCGCTAGTACCAGCCGGGCGCCCTTTATGGGCGGTAAAGAAAGGTCCTCGCTTGTTGCGAGGTCCCTTAGCTTTAGCAGCCTGTGGCAAAAAAGTGCTCTTGCCCCCAGTGGCATCCTTAATGATTTCATCTAGGTTGGCCCCAAATAGACGATTCCCCTGAAAAGGGAGATTTGTCAAGGTCTTCTTGGAACCTTGGTCAGCTGACCAGCATTTTAACCACAGCACACGTCTGAGGATCACCGCTGACATAGATGCATGCCCTAATAAGGGAATAGTGTCCAAGGCTGCGTCACAGATAAACTGTAGCCCTTGTATAATCTGTTCCATCAAATCAGATGTCTCCTGGGGAATATCTTTTCCCCTAAGGTCTTGGCGTACCATTTTCGCCCATTCCGTAAGTGTCTGGGAAACTAGACCAATAACAATTACTGGTCTAAATGCTGACCCTATCAGAGAGAAGATGGTGCGGGACTCTGCTTCCATCTTTCGATCCACCGGATCCTTAAAGGACGAAGTGTCCTCCACTGGGATAACCGTGGCTTTATTCAGCCTGGAAATAGGTGGATCCACCACTGGTGGTACCGTCCATTTCTTAATGATGGATTCCTCAAACGGATAGCGTCTAGCAATACGCTTGGAAATAGTAAAGGTACGTTTAGAATGCTCCCATTCTCCTTTAATCTGATTACCGAAACATTTGGGTACAGGAAAAACCTTCACCGTTTTGATGGGCTTATTAGTACCAAAAGGAATCTCTGTTTCAGTTGCCTCTGCCGGTAAAGCCTCAAGTTTTAAGGTTTCCTGCACTGCCACAACTAGTGCGTCCACCAATGCTTCTTCCTGAATTATAGCAGGAGAAGAAGCGTCCTCCTCACTGTCTGAGGGGGCTTTACCTGGGATAACAGCCCTTGCAGAGGAACCTGCAACTGCAATGACCATCTCTGAATCTGAGTCAGAGGTGTCAGATAGTATAGGGGTAGGCGGGGGTCGCTTCCTTGACCCCCGTCCCTGACAGGCCGCCTCCACCCGAGCCACCATAGACTCCAAAATTGCTGTAAATGACTCTACACTCTGTGCACCGGCCGGTCCCGTGGCCCCCTCGAGGGAAACAGGTGGGGGAATATGTGTGGCAGGGTCCATGATAATTCCAGTCACTTCCTGGATATATAATTCAAAAATAAAAAACTTTTTTTTTTTTTTTTTTTCAGACCCCTAGCGCCACAAAAAGCCCCTTAGTGTTACCTGCTAGGGATCCCTATCGATCGAGAGAGAGAGAGAGATAGACCCCCAGGCTCACCACTTGATGCTCAGAGTTTAACTGCAACAGGTTACAGCGCTGTCTTGACAAACAGGAAGTCTTTTGGCTGGCTGCCCAGGAAGAAAGGAGGCGGCTCCGCCCCTCTGCACGCCTTCCGGCGCCTCCCCCAAGCTCCACGAGGTGTTTGGATCACCTCAAACATGGCCGCCCCCATGCTGGAGACACGAGGCTACTCCAAAATGGCGGCTCGTGCGATCCAGCAAAAAAAATGGCGGTGGCCTGTACTGAATAGCGGTGTGCTGCAGGGCACACAACACTCTCTCTGCATGGGGATATGGCGTGGTTGGCGGTACCGGCCCTGGCGGACCGCATGGCCATTCGGGAGGCCTGCTAATAGCTGGAGATCTGATTAGGAAGGCAGTCTACATGTCCGTGGCTTCTGACTGGTAGGTAGCTTATTCTTATCACCGTAAGATTCCCAGAATGCCACAGATTACATCTTTTTAACATGTATACAATTAGATTGTTAGCTCCCAAACCAAGCCTCCTGGCTTTTTGCACATAAAATCACACTCAAAGTAGGAGGATCTGTGTCATGTTATAGGATAGAGAGGGACTCTATCTTACCATACAGAGAGGGGCCCGCGTTCACCACAAGACCCGTCAGGGGAAAAGGGGGAACATACTACTCACCATACCAGAACCAGGCGGGCACCAACTCCTTACAGTACCCCTCTCCACCGGGGCGGGAGGGCTGTCGACCGATACGGACGCCGTGACTCATGGTCTTTGGCGTTTCAGCGAGACGTTTAACTCGCGGGGTCAGTCCTTTAATGGGACTTTGTCGCGGCCGACCCAGCGCGGAGCTATGGCCTGCACGCGCTCGTAGGCTGAACTGGGGTGACCACCGGATCTCAACATCCAGCCCGTCGCCCAGTTCAGCTTTCTTGCTTGAAGATCTCACAGGAACACTGGAGAAAAAAAGCTGTCTAAAAAATCCTTTAAGAAAAAATTCTTGCCAGGACCTAAGATCCCAGCAAGGTATCTAGGTCCTTACTCCTAACTAGACAGAAAATAACTGATTTGCTGAGGCAGAGAGAGAGAGGATATACCCTCTGGGACTGCCCCTAGGGTGTGGCCAGAGCTTTTTAATTTCCTGTCTAGTCCTGCTCCTGTGGAGGCAACATAACCCGAAGGTGGTGTATCACCGAGGACTACGTCTGTCAATGAGCGCTAGAGAAATGAAGTTTTACATAAGTAAGCAGCGGCAAAATTACACCCTACACCGGAGGGAAACACCACTTCTCTGGTCAAAAGATCGGCACTGCAACTTGCTAACACACTTAACATGTGTTGCAGTAACACACACTTTACAGCACTGCACCCTACTGCAAAGGTGTGGACGCTACCATAATGCTTTTTGTCAGGCGTGTTAATCTTTCTAAGGAAGATTCTCTTTTCATTGGCTATGTCCTTGATCAATGAATTGACTGATATTTGAGGGATTCATGTCCAGAGGCAGGGGGCGCTTGTAAGCCAGTGATCGCAGGACTTCATGGCAAGCCCAATACAGTTGGCACCCAGAATTTCGAGGTTACCATCACCCATGAATTGCTGAAAGAGCAGGCTATTAGTGTTCTTAGTGAGCTTAAGTGCTCAACTGATTTTGTGGATAAAGTAGCATTTGCGGTCATCAATGTTTCCCTAAGGCAGTGCTGCATTCAGTGACAATGAAGAGGGCTGTAAAGCCCAGTAATAAATTTATATGTATCTTGGAGCTGCTATGGTTTCTTTTTGATAGTGTTCAAACCGGTGTATTCAAAAAACTTTGTATAGTGAAAATCTGAAAAAAAAGCTAATATCTTTGCAAAAAGTTAAAAAGATATAAAAAAGTGTAAAGAAATATAGCTGCTATACACCCAATGTGACTCTCATACTAATCACTGCAATCATAAATTCAATGAAATTTGTACAGCGCTAGTGTGAACTGAATACCCTATGCAATATTAGAACAAAATCCAACTACTGACATGAATATCATGTGCAATACTAAAAACACAATCCAACCAACCATGTGCCACAACACTCAAGGTTGAGTAAAAGTCCTTTTATAGTCCTCTGTACATCATATTCCACCTTGTGTGCTAAAAAAAATAAACCACTGCATGCGTTACCACCACCAGGTGTGCTCCTACCTCAGCTATTAGACCTCACATACTATGTGCGGTCAGAGTACACTTTTTGTCCCTTTTACTTGACTGTGGGTAATGTTTGGATGTATCCTCTTATTCATTTTACATGGACTGGTACATGTCTCCTCCTTGTACTCCACTCAGCACCATGCAAGCAAAAAAAAAAAAAAACTAAATATAGTGCTTATCATTTCTAAAACTTTTATTGCTTTGCCACGAAAAAACTCCACACATATATTTTATGGGTGCTAAATCATATATCATATATATATATATATATATATATATATATATATATACACACACACACATTTTATATATATATATATATATATATATATATATATATATATATATATATATATATACTGTATATATATATCTATCATATATATCCAGCATTGTTTATTACGTTCGGAAGCCCTATACTATATTGAGTATCGGTTACCGCACTTCCTTGTTCCTCTCGAACGTCGTGATGTCATCCAGGAACTTCTCAAACAAGTGAAACATAAAGCTGCCTTTGCTTCAGAAACAACCTCCAGACACTCAGCCATGCAATTCATTGCGTCATGCTTCAGAATAGCACAAACCACTCAGGAGGTGGAGGTCCTCTCTCAATATATCAATATTATACAACTGCAGTAGGGAATAATTCTAAGTCCTCCCTCATTTACAGGGTTTTATTCTCCTCTGTGTCTCGTTCAAAAAAGACCGAGGACCAGTGTCGAATTTAAAGAAACTTAGTCTCGGTGGCAGGTGGACATTTTCAGTTTGTGTGTCTTCCGTTTAGAGCTCTTCACCTCACTGATGACCTTTATGGAGGTCCTATTCTCTGTGTAGCCCCTGTGAGGAAGTGGAGTGCTTTGAATCCATCATTACTTGGATGGTATTCTACTGTTGGCTCAGCGTCCAGATGACCTACTAGTTCAAAAGTGGATTCTTCTGGCCAGCCTGAGAAGTTTTAGCTGGATAGACAGCTGGAGGCCCAGTTCAATTCTCAAGCAAGTACTTTCTCCTCCTTCTCAGAATGGGCCAATCAGTTGTCAGCTTCCCAAAGCAGGGTCTCCTGAAACGATGATGTCTTGCATCCCTATGCTACCCTGGGAACATTGGATTCTCCGGACGTTCCAAAGAATTTCCTTTTTGCAATGCAGAAGGCAGCACCTGAGCCGATTCAAAGTGCTTCTCCTCAGATGCACAGGAGCCTCTGGTGATGGGTATGTCAGGGGACCCTCACTCAATCCTGTCTGGTATGTTCATTATCCTGGACCATTGTCACCAATGCCAGTACTACAGGGTGTATCAGGTACAGGTGTGGCCAGAAATGTGTGGGCTGCCACAGAGAATATCAGACACAAGCAAAGTGTGAAATAATATAATTTATTTAAAAATAAGTGAACAACATAAATGTAAACGCACTTCCAATATACCAAACTGTGTAAAGCAAACCAGAGAACCAAGCGAATAGTGACACAATGAACAACTGCCCAATCCAAGTATATACAGAAAGCAGGGAATATGAAGCATAGTCTTAACAGAGCCAGGGTCATATGCGGAAAATCAAGCAGAGGGCGCTGGGAACAAGATGGACAGGGAGAGGGTAGCAGGAGACAGATAGAGCAGGCAGGAAGACACCAAGGAAACAGGAGAAGCACAGACAGAGCTTAAATATACTTCCTGCAACAAACACCAGGTGATGACTGGTGATGTAAGCTTCAGGCTGCTGAGAGACACCCCCTTGTGGACACTGGAACTGCACCCTTTGGATCTGGGAGCCACAGTGCCACCAGCAGATGAGCAGTTTCCTGACAGGGTGGATTACCACCTGCAGTCATCTCAGAATGCAAGACGGAAGGTGGAGTTTACTGTCAGGGTAGTCTTCAAAAAGCAGAAAATCTGAGCAGTTGGGCTAACACTATGTGCGCTATTGCCTCACATTCAGGCTTGACTGGTTATTCTGCATGAGGTCAACACAGCAGCGGTATCATACGTTTAGAAACAAAGGAGAACCGAAGGCAAGTTACAACAGAACTGGAACTATCATGTCCCTGATTGAATATAATCTTCAGGGACTACAGGTGGTGTAACTTCTGGGCGCCCAGGATAGTGAAAGGGACTGTTGCAACAGGTGTTTTTGGTTCCTAATGAATGGGTCTTTTATCAGAAGATCTTGCCCATATCTCTCAAGTATGGGGCCTCCCTCAGCCGAACCTGTTTGCATCACCATCCATTCACAAAGTGCCTCTCTTGCTACCCTTAACCGTTGGTGGAGGAAGTGGATGCTCTCACTCACCTAAGGAATAGCCACCTAGCAGATGTCTTTCCTCTACTGCCTTTGGACATGAAGTTCCAGGGGAGACTGTTGTCTGAGGGTCTCATTGTGATAGCAAGCATGCCAATTCGCCCACAGGCCTTGAGTTTACCCTAGCCATGGAACCTAGCCCAGAACAAGCACTTCAGCTACTAGTGTTTACACAACACCTGTCCCAAGATGGACTGGAAATTGAGAGGGTAGGATTGGAGGACTTGGGCTGTTTTATGGATGTGGTTTAATTGTGGCAGGGTTCCAGAAAGGGATCAACAAACGCTATTTACTCTGAAGTCTGGAACAAGTTTCACAGTCTTCGCAGCTGAGTGTAAGGTTCTGGCACTCTCAGTGCCTCCTATCACATCATTTCCGGGTGCGTTCCATCTACCTACATAGATGAAGCACATATAGGTGTGTTTCCCTTTAAGAGTGCTGACATCATCATGAGGCGCCGGACTGAACAGCTATTTAAATCACCAGCTTTCACTCACATGTGTTCGTTCAACCTGCTGTGTGCCTAGATGTGCCTTGATGCTAACCTGTCTTGAAGCTCTCATGCTTGCAAGCATACCTCGCTGTCGGAACCACGCTGCGCTGATCCCTGTATCCCGCTACCGGATCATCCGCTCTTGTCGAACCTCTCCTCTGCTACATTGCTACTAGTGATAAGTACCCCACAGGGGAAACCTCAATAACCTTCATACTAAAGCTTACACTGTCTAGCTCTGCATACTAAGGACTGTTACTACATCTGCACTATCTAGATTGCTAGCTCTTGAGCCTACTATCATCTGCTCTTGCACTGGGTTAGTCTCTCCTGTATGTCATCTGCTATCCTATCATCTACTACCATACATGATTGCTAACCTATCTGCATCCCACCTGTTACTATCTCATTCTCAAGAACATTCCTCTCAAGTGTCTGTCACCTATCGTCTCTACTCAACCTGTCTCTTCAGCCTATCACCTCTATACTACTATATACATAGATCACTCCAGGAACTTCTTATTGAGTGTGTATATTTGTATGCTGAATTGAGATCATCCACACATGATGAGTCTTGGGAGTTGGGATTGGTGTCTCAGCGTTTCTCTACATGACTACTGAAGTGGAATATTTCTGCAGCTGTAAATCCACATCATACATAAAACGCAGGAGCGTTAGATTGAACGAACCAGATAAAATGGATTCAGCAGAAATGACCACTCAGGTGACACAGTTAACACAACAAGTAACTGCGTTAATACACGCACTTACTGAATTAAAAGAAGACAATCAGGCTCTGACGCAGCAGGTGGCCAGACTGACACAGCCTACTGCTGCTCAACCCCCAGAACCTCTTGTCCTTCTACCAGACAGGTTTGATGGTTCCCGTTCCTCTTTTCTTTTTTTTCGTATGGATTGTGAGCTCCTATTTATCCTTAAGCCTAGGACCTATCATAATGACTTTATTAAAGTGCATGCTGCCATTAATTTGCTTTCTGGCAAAATGAAAACGTGGGCATACCAGAAACTGCAAGAAAAAAGTCAGATCCTAGACAATTGGGAATCATTTGCAATTGCGATGCACTCCCAGTGTCTCCCCTCCCAAAAATCTACTCCTAAACCTGCTCCAGGTAACCGCAGACCCCGGCTACCTAGGGAAAAAAGGAAACCAAATGAATATGGTGATCCTGCCTGGTCATGGTCCAAGCCTGCCTTAAACAGTCAGCCTTGTCACTCTGACACATCTTATTTGAACCCTGATCCTACAGAGATGGATGAGGAGCCTATGGAGATTGGTGCCTTACATACTAAGTTGTCCTTACAAAAAAAGAAAGATCACAGGAGAATCTGTGGCCTTTGTTTTTATTGTGGAGAAGGGGGACATTTCATTACATCCTGCCCAACCCGACCCCATAGGCCTAAGGCTCTCCCAATGGAGGCCAGGCGAATCCGAACTGTCTTCCCTGAAAAACAGCCTGGAAATTACCAAGGCTGTCGCCAGCCCTGTCCCCGTTCTATATCAGAAAAGGACACCCAGAAATTGGCAGATGTTGGTATAGATACTACTCTTTTTGCAAGCACATTTCTAGCTTCCAATGAAAACATTGAGATTCTTGCACCTGACTGCGTACGCGCTTCTAATGGCACGGTGGTATGTAGGAAGGATCTGAGGATGTTTGAAGAAGCATTGGTTGCTATGACTACTTCGGATGGTTATGTGTCCGATTCTAGTGAGGGGTTCATGTAGCAGACACCCTAACAACAAGTGATCCGATTCTCATATCGGCAACAAGTGATCCGATTCTCACATCGGGTACCAACCTGATCGGATTCTCATATCGGCAACAAGTGATCCGATTCTCACATCGGTTACCAACCTGATCGGATTCTCATATCGGCAACAAGTGATCCGATTCTCACATCCGTTACCAACCTGATCGGATTCTCATATCGGCAACAAGTGATCCGATTCTCACATCGGTTACCAACCTGATCCGATTCTCGTATCGGCAACAAGTCCTATCCGATTCTCAGATCGGTTACCAACCTGATCCGATTCTCATATCGGCAACAAGTGATCCGATTCTCACATCGGTTACCAACCTGATCCGATTCTCGTATCGGCAACAAGTCCTATCCGATTCTCAGATCGGTTACCAACCTGATCCGATTCTCATATCAGCAACAAGTGATCCGATTCTCACATCGGTTACCAACCTGATCCGATTTTCATATCGGCAACAAGTGATCCGATTCTCAGATCGGTTACCAACCTGATCCGATTCTCATATCGGCAACCAATCTTATCCGATTCTCACATCGGCAACTAGTCTTATCCGATTCTCGCATCGGCAACCAGTCTTATCCGATTCTCGCATCGGCAACCAGTCTTATCCGATTCTCGCATCGGCAACCAGTCTTATCCGATTCTCATATCGGTAACCAGTCTTATCCGATTCTCGTATCGGCAACCAGTATTATTCGATTCTCGTATCGGCAACCAGTGTTATCCGATTCTCGTATCGGCAACCAGTATTATCCGATTCTCGTATCGGCAACCAGTCTTATCCGATTCTCGTATCGGCAACCAGTCTTATCCGATTCTCGTATCGGCAACCAGTCTTATCCGATTCTCGTATCGGCAACCAGTCTTATCCGATTCTCATATCGGCAACCAGCTTTTTCCGATTCTTATATTGACAACCAGCCTTAGAGGCCTTCCGGAGCCGGCCTTACGGGGGGGGGGGGGGGTACTGTAAGGTTCTGGCACTCTCAGTGCCTCCTATCACATCATTTCCGGGTGCGTTCCATCTACCTAGATAGATGAAGCACATATAGGTGTGTTTCCCTTTAAGAGTGCTGACATCATCATGAGGCGCCGGACTGAACAGCTATTTAAATCACCAGCTTTCACTCACATGTGTTCGTTCAACCTGCTGTGTGCCTAGATGTGCCTTGATGCTAACCTGTCTTGAAGCTCTCATGCTTGCAAGCATACCTCGCTGTCGGAACCACGCTGCGCTGATCCCTGTATCCCGCTACCGGATCATCCGCTCTTGTCGAACCTCTCCTCTGCTACATTGCTACTAGTGATAAGTACCCCACAGGGGAAACCTCAATAACCTTCATACTAAAGCTTACACTGTCTAGCTCTGCATACTAAGGACTGTTACTACATCTGCACTATCTAGATTGCTAGCTCTTGAGCCTACTATCATCTGCTCTTGCACTGGGTTAGTCTCTTCTGTATGTCATCTGCTATCCTATCATCTACTACCATACATGATTGCTAACCTATCTGCATCCCACCTGTTACTATCTCATTCTCAAGAACATTCCTCTCAAGTGTCTGTCACCTATCGTCTCTACTCAACCTGTCTCTTCAGCCTATCACCTCTATACTACTATATACATAGATCACTCCAGGAACTTCTTATTGAGTGTGTATATTTGTATGCTGAATTGAGATCATCCACACATGATGAGTCTTGGGAGTTGGGATTGGTGTCTCAGCGTTTCTCTACATGACTACGGAAGTGGAATATTTCTGCAGCTGTAAATCCACACCATACATAAAACGCAAGAGCGTTACACTGAGCAGTATTTTGATCCTCGCAACTCGGAGGTTGCCCAGTTGCTGAAATTTCTTTACATGGATCTAGATTTGGGGCTCAGCCTAGTTCCTTAAGGGTTTAAATTTCAGCCATTAAAGCTTTCACCAGGGAAAATAGGCATGTGAGCTGCTAGGAGAATACTTCAGGAGGTCGGTACTGAGACTTTGCCATGAAGAAGAATAAAGTTACCCAGTGAGTTTTTATTCTGGTTCTGTATTTTTTTGGGAGGACTCTGTTTGCATCACCAGAAAGCAGTCATCAGTAGAACATCACTTAAGAGGCAGTGTCCCTCGATAACTTCAGGCAATAACTTCAAGGATAGAGCATTGGAACTGCAAGCACTTGAGTCCTACATCTTACTCCTTCCGGAAAAGTTGAGGCCTAGGGCCCTTTGTTCCCAAGGTGGCTTCTGTTTTCATCTTACAAACAAAGTGGCGGTTTCATCCTTTCTAGCAGAGACAGTACCTAACTTACACACGCTGATATGCGAAGTGTCTAAAATGCCTATCTTCAAGCTGCTTACTAGTTAAAATCCTCCAGAAGGTTGTTTGTGTTTTAATCAGGCAAGATTAGAGGAAGAAGCTACAGCAAAAACTTGTCATCTTAGAGTGTCAAGGTCATCCAGAAAACTTACAGTGCGGCCAGGCAAGAGTCTCCAGAAGTGACAGAGGCTCATTCAGCGGGGTCCATTTTGACATCTTTAAGTTCAGGGCAGCGCATGCAAAATGTCTATGGAGATATCTGCCTCAGGCGCTACAGGGAAGATCCAGGGGCTCAGTTGTCAATGGACTTGGACAGAATGACAGTCCAAGCTTCCATGTCTATTGTAATAAAGTTTGATTATACATTTTGGTCCTCACTGCTTAGCTCGTTATTTATCACATGTATGCTGCTATGTTGGCATTAGGAAAATTGTATCATTACTTACTGTAATTTTCCTTTTCTGACACCAGTCCATGGCAACATACGAACCCTCTTCTCCTTATCTTGTTTATTTTACAGAGAATGGGGGAGGTTGCGCTAGTGTTCCTTTTATAGATTTAAACAGGTCCTGTGGGTGGATATAGGAGCGGAGCTATATCACATGTATGTTGCCATGGATTGGGGCCAGGAAAGGACAATTTCAGTATTTGATACAATTTTCCATTTACACCAAAAAAAGGAAGTTAGGGGAAAAAACAGGAAAAAAAATCAGCCAAAAGTTTCGAAACCCTCATTCCCAAAAGAAACATTTTGGCTACGGTTACACTCTACCAAAATATCTCTAGTTAAAAAAAAAAAAATAACAAAGTGCATCAATGCTTCCTATATGCTGGTTAGCAGCATGTGTGTAACTGCCTATAAGGCAAATTGCCCTGTCTTTGCTAGCAGTGAGAAAGAGCGGGTGTCCCTCCTCTGAGCCATTAAAGTGGAGTTCCGGCCTCAAAATCGATAAAATCGATTTTGGGCCATCCGCTTGCTAAGGGGAACCTGAAAAAGAAATGGATAATGGCAATTTTTTTTTTTTTTTTGGTCACTTACCTTATTATAGAAGAAAATATACTCACCTTCCTTCCACTTCCTCCCTCTGCGGCTGCAGCCTGCACCGTCACTTCTGGTTTGCGATGATTCCTGGGAGCTGAACGTCATCGCTCCCAGAAATCAATGCGCCTGCACCGGCCCCGCTCGTCACTTCTGGTGCAGGCGCGGTATTCACTGCTAAACAGCTTCTGGGCATGCCCAGAAGCTGTGCAGGGATGCCGCGCTGCACCGGAAGTGACGGGCGGGGCCGGTGCAGTGCATTGTGGGACTCCGACGTCACGAAGAGGACACGAAGAGGGACGCTGCGGCTTCAGCTGCCCATACCTGAGATGGCAGCGCTGGAGAAGAAATTTTCAAGGTAAGTATTTCTTCTTACTGGTAAGTGCGACCCGGGACAGTTCAGAGGCTATCCATTATGGAATGTACTAGCCCTGACTGTCCCGGGGATATTTTTAGCTCAAATTGACCCCCGAGGCCAGAACTCCGCTTTAAGTGGTCTTTACATTCTGAACTTTCTAGTCACTTGTGTCTGCAAGTGGGTTTTCACATATGCTGTACATTTGATTAAAAATAAATCACCATATATTTACCATTTATTTTTTAGAACCAAATAGAATATTTAAATTTAGAAAAATATATTTATTTTAAGAAGAATTGAATGTGCTTAGCTTTCTAGCTATGGTGCTTCTGCTAGAGCTAATGTGTAATCATCCACATTTTTACTATTCAGCTTATAATGCATCCCAAGAATGTCAGTTTAAGCAGGTTCTGAAAATACAGATCACAGTTAAAATATTTACCTTTACATTTACACAGCAGTAAGTATAGCCCCTTTCAAGAATCAGCAGCCATATTAATCGATCTTGAAAACGACAAAGGAAGTGTGATCCTGGAATAACCACACCTGTTAAAAGAAAGCATAAATGTTAGAATTAAACATAAATAATCTTTCGCAACATAAATTGTATGCCAATGCTGCAAAAAGATCATTTAAAAGTATATTTAAAGCCAATATTTTTATTTTTATTTGTATAGAGTTGGTGTCCACCATTGGTAGATTCACCCTTTCTCTGACAATGAAAGAAAGGCCTCATGTTTACTGGACATTTTTACAGCCGCTGTTTTTGGCGTCAGGCGTTTTTTCTGCAGCCAGTAAACTCCCTGGCATGTAATCCTATGTGTCCATGCACACATAGGCTGTTATTTGTAGTTTTTGTCAGGAGCATTTTCTGGCTGCAAAAAAAACCCCAGAACCCCCCGTTTTGATAACGTCCAGTGTGCATGAGGCCTAATCGGTAATCCATTTTATAGTTAATCGCTAGGACAGGAACAGAATGAAATAATCCAATGGAGACACCTGTTCTGATGGCAACCATGTAGGAGGGGATTTCCCCTTACTTTGGAGGGATTTCCTTTCCCTTTCTATTGTATCTTCAGAACAGGAAGCAAAGAGAAACCCCCTCAATTTGATACTGATGGCAAAAAACAACAGGGTCTTCACCTTTCCCTACTTTAACCACTTGCTGACTGCCTAATGCAGATCTACGTCGGCAGTCAGCCCCTCAAAGGCAAAACGACGTAGGTCTACGTCACTAGCCTGTGAGGCTCTGGGGAGCGAGGGCGCGCCGCCGGAGGCGCGCTCCCGCTCGCTCACGGACCCCCCCGCGCGTGTGCCCGGCGGACCCGATGTCCGCCGGGCACTCGCGATCATCCGTTAGAGCGGGAGAAAGGCAGGCGGCTAATGTAAACACAGCCGCCTGTCATTCTCCCCTGTGTAAGAATGGAGATCACACGGTTGTACTATGTAGGACCGTTGATCTCTGTTCTTACACAAGTAGCCACATCCAATCACAGTTAGAAACACGCCCCTAGGGACACACTTAACCCCTCCCTCTCCAATAAAGTTAACCCCTTCCCTCCCAGTGTAATTTTTACAGTAACAGTGCATATGTATAGCACTGATTACTGTAGTAATGTCACTGGTAACCCCAAAAGTGTCAAAAATGTCAGTCAAGGGTCCGATCTGTCCACCGCAATGTCGCAGTCCCACAAAAAAAAAAATCGCAGATCGCCGCCATTACTCGTTAAAAAAAAAAAACAATAAAAATGCCAAAAATCTTTCCTTTAGTTAGTAAATGCAATAACTTTTGCGCAAACCAATCAAAATACGCTTTTTGCGATTTTTTTTTACCAAACATAGGTAGCATAAAACAAATTGGCCTAAAATGTTAAAAAATTTTGATTTTTACATTTTTTTTGGGAATTTCATATAAAAAAATGTGAAAAATATTGTTATTTTTGCAAAATTGACGCTCTTTTTTTGTTTATAGCGCATGATCAAAAAATCGCACAGGTGATCAAATACCAGCAAAAGAAAGCTCTGTTTGTGGGAAAAAAAGGACGTGAAATTCGTTTAGGTACAGTGTCGCACGATCGCGCAATTGTCTGTTAAAGCAACGCAGTGCCGAATCGCAAAATAGGCCCTGGTCAGGAAGGGGGTAAAATCTTCCGGGGCTTAAGTGGTTATTTTGCATTTAGATATACTTTAAAGGAAAACTCCAGTCACTCAGGAAAACAGGACATTAAACTTACATAATATATACTGTATCTTGTTTTACTTAAACAGTTGCTGTGCTCCTTACAGAAAAATTATCAACAACAAGCATCCTGGGCAAATTAAACAAAAAGCTTGTCACAGCTTGAGGAGAGGAGACAGGCGGTAATCGGCTAGTGTGAAAGGGGACATCTGCACTGATATTAAGGAGACTGATCCAGTTCAGCCCCAACAGTGCACATCAGTGCTCCCAATTAGTACCTCATCAGTTCAGCCTATCAGTGCCCGTCAATGCTGTCTATTAGTGCCCATCAGTGCCACTTATCAGTGCCCATCAGTGCAGCCTTATCTGCGTACATCAGTGAAGGAGAAAAATTACCTGTTTACAAAATTTTATAACAGAAACTTTTAAAAATATTTTGGTCTTTTTTCATTTATTTAGCAAAAAAATTAAATACCACCAAAAGAAAGCTCTATTTGTGTGAAAACAATGATAAAAATGTCATATAGGTACAGTGCTGCATGGTCACGCAACTGCCAGTCAAAGTGCGACAGCACGGAGAATTGACCTTAGCAGGAAGGGGGTAAAAGTGCTCAGTAAGCAAGTGGTTAAGGATTGATCTGTTTGGTTGCCATTTAACTTATGCAACCCTATGTTTTATATTTTACTAAAAATTGATTATATTATGGTTGTGTGCACTAAAATTTTTACTGTATTCTTTCCTAAAAATATGCGTTCAATTAACACTTACGCAGATATCGTGCAATATAAAAAGAAATTGCAACTGCCACTATTTTATTCCACAGGGTCTCTGCTTCCAACAAATATATTTTTGGGGTTTAAAGTAATTTGTAGCAAAAAAAGTGTGCGAAAAATGAAAAAAATTACCTTGGTAGGAAAGTGGTTAAGCACCCATACTGCAACTTATTCAGTTAATATTTTTTCTTGAGGAGGCTGACTAGGACATTTAAATGTGTACTTGATGTTAGTAGATCCTCACTGTACAACAAATAATTTTATTTATTATATGGCAGGGAAGAAAGAAGAACTAAATCTTATGTGACAGGAGTGCCGTGTGTAATAAAATCTCGGTGGCTGCTATTCCTAGCATTGAGAACATGTCTGGGAACACAAGAGTGCCACTTCCTGCCTGATTGCCATACTTTCTTCATGTGCTGTGGCAACACTCCATGGAAACACAAGTAAACCACTTGGAAAACAACATAATTATGAAAGTCAAACCCTTTCATCAAACAAGTGTGTCAGCCAGTCTAATTCTCAGTTTCACTTGTATATTCCGTTATCTTCTGTAGACAGGTATGTACAAGTAAAATATTCATGGTTTACGGGAACGACTTAAAGCAGAGGTTATATTGTGTTAAAGAAACTTTAAACTATGAACATCGGTTGATGTCAGAGGCCTGGCATCTGTCCAGCATTGTAAAAGATAATGGTAACACAAGCTGGTCACTGACATTTAAAAAATGGCTCATGGAGTTGCGTTAAAATGACTTTGTCATGACAATACACAAAAGTGAGAATGGTAGGAAAGCAGGCACTTCTAAACCTAAAGTGTATGATTTAACAATAAATGTATCTTATTTTGGTCTTTTAAACATACTATAGAAAGTGTTTTATTATATCTATCCAACTGGGGCTAACTGGCAACTTTTGGCCCAGGGAGCAAGTACAACCTAGGGGCCCATGGTGCAGCAGCAACTTAGCCCCTCTCCCGCTCTCCCTGTTCCATGTCTCCTACTGACCCTCATCCCAGGCTGAAGCTCTGCTCACTGGGCGGGTTGGACTAGACAGCACCTGCTGCACCGAATCCAGGTTCCTGAACTGGCTCAACAGGGCTGGCTCAGGGAAGAGAGCCTCCGGCGGGACATGGAGCCATCCTCTGCTCAAGCATGGCGTATACCATCCATGCCGGGGGAGGGGGGGAAATGTGCACTGTTTTCACAAAAAATACACTAAAATCATTATTAGTGGACACAAACAGAACACAACATAACTTACAAAATTCCTACCAAGCCCTGGTTCACACAAGCGTGTCTTGTCATGCATCTTGATAGTTCAAAGTCACATGACAATTCGCACCACATTTGCGGCAACGGAACAATACAAACTGTTGACTTGAGTTGAGGCAACTTTGAAAAAGGTTCCTGTATTATTTTTGTGCAATTTCAATGAGACTTGCATTAACATTTGTTAAATGAAGTCGCTCAGAAGTCAGCAAGTCGCACATGAAATCACACTGATAGTCAGCTTTGAAGTCACGCTGAAGTAGCATGATTTCAAAGCCACAGTGGAGTGAACCAGGGCTAAGTCTAAAAGATAAAACTGTACTGCGTTAATAAATAATGTTCTGTGTGTAAATGAGGTCTTAGGGCTCATTCACATAGGTGCTGTGGCCTGTACATCGTGAATCAGTTTTTTTTTTTTTAAATGTGGCTATTGCTGTGCTCAGGCAGCCTATGTTACGCTATGGGGATGCAGCAGCTGTATAAACATGGCCGCAGGGTTCCCCCTACATCAGAGTCCGCAGGGTTCCCCTTTACAGTGGAAGTGGGATCTATGTGGACCCTGATGTAAAGGGAAAAACTGCGGGCTCTGATGTAAGGTGGAATGCTACAAATTGTGATGTAAAAGGGAACGCTGATGTAAGGGTATCACTGTTCAACAGTTAAGGGGGGGAATGCTTGGAACTCTGATGTTTGAACTCTGGTGATCCGAGCCACCCTCACATCTCTGTAGAGTGGGTGATGTTGCAGTCATCCCCTGTGCAGAACAGGTTAGATATCGATGTGTGCGGATATTCCTTCATTCCTCACTGACACAGCAGAATACCTGTGCCCTCTCCCTTGCGCCTAGACTGACTGACCCCAGCCCAGACTGTGTATACCTCGGAACTGGATAAACCTACTGTACATAGAAATCCTTGGACAGTTAATAGCTCCATATATGTATTACATCTGTGTCTTAAAATGTTTTCCTAGAGTTCAGCTTTAAAACCTCTGCAGTAGCTTATACTCTATACTCCCCCCCCCCCCCCCCCACACACCTATTGTTGGGAGTAATGAGAAAAAGCCCTGTATGTGTCCCATGAGGATTCTAGTTGAGTTGAACTTACACAAGGCTGATCACCCTCTCCCACACTATGGTGGTGGTGCTGATACCGGAGTGGCAAATCACAAAGCACCAGTGTTGTCACATGTAACAAAGGGGGATGAGTCAAATGCTAGCTAAAACCCAGTTTTGCTTGTGGCTGCAGACAGAGCAGATTACCAGATGCTGCTTTATGGGCCGCCCTTAAAGTGTTTGTAGAAAGAACAAACAGGAAGAAGCAAAGGTGATCTGAAGCTTTGGGGTCTGGGGCTCGAGCGCACCGCTGGCTACTCGCTTAAAACTGTCATTGGCCACAGCAGGAGCCAATCAGGACTAGATATCCACCAGGACCTGCCGATCGCTCGGGACATAATCAGAACGGCAGTCTGCCTGAGTAAACAAGGCAAAGCAGGAACACAGATCTTTGCCTTCCCCTAGTCAAAGCACCTCCCCCCACAGTGAGTAAGCAAAACCTAGGCACGCAATTAACCCCCTGATGGTAACCCCTGTCATTGGTACAAGCCAGTGTCATTGGTACAATGACAGTGCATATTTTGTAGCACTGATCACTGTTTTAGGGTCACTGGTCCCCAAAAAGTGTCAAAAGTGTCAGTTAGGTGTCCAATTTGTCCGCTGCAATATCGCAGTCCCGCTTGTCGCTGATCTCTGACATTACTAGTAAAAAAAAAAAAATGGATTTTTGTAAGAACTTACCGTAAGTTCCTTTTCTCTGAAGTTCATCAACAGACGCAGCTCCTTATCTTCATGACTCATACGGTTATGCACCTCCTTCTAGGAATAAGCACTAGGCAGGAAAAAAACGTAACCACGCCTATAGGGGCTGTGCCTGCAGGCATAACCCCTCAGACTCTGCTATCATCAAACAGTTTAGTTGCAAGCAGTGTTCAGGGGACAAAAAAACCTATACCTTAGAACAGTGGTTCTCAATTCCGGTCCTCGGGACCCACTAACAGGCCAGATTTTAAGTATTACCTTGGGGGATGCAGACTAGAATACTGCAATCACTGAGCAGCAAATGAGATCACCTGTGATGTAATTTAGTTATCTTGCAAACCTGGCCTGTTGGTGGGTCCCGAGGACCGGAGTTGAGAACCACTGCCTTAGAAGTAGAGGGGCGGGTACTGGGTCTGTCGATGAACTTCAGAGAAAAGGATTTTACGGGAAGTTCATACAAAAATCCAGTTTTCTCTATCGTTCATCGACAGACGCTGCTCCTTATCTTCATGACTCAAAGGGATGTCCCAAAGCAGTATAATCATGAGGGGTGGGAAACAACGCAGAAACAAACGTAAGTCCCCAATGGCTAAACTTAGCTAACCAGGTAACATGAAGCTCAACCAGGAACAATTGGAGCTCACTCAGAAAAAATGTAACCCTCAAAGAGAAACTAAACAGAGTTTTCTTTTTAACTGCAGCCTGCAAAACCTTGCGGCCAAAAGAAGCATCCGCGGATGCCAACACATCTACCTTGTAGAATTTTGTGAACGTATGCACAGACAACCAAGTTGCCGTCTTGCAAACTTGTAGCACCGACGTCTGATGACGAAAAGCCCAAGAGGCACTCAGCGCTCTCGTAGAATGAGCCTTCACTGGGAAAGGAGGAACCTGACCCCTCAGTTAATAGGCCTGTACCACCCTCTGCCTGATCCATCTGGAAATGGTCACAGCAGAGGCAGCCAATGCCTTACGAGGTCCATCAGCAAGGACAAAAAGAGCGTCTGATTTTCTAAAGGATTCACTGGTCTCAAATAAACCCTGATCGCCCGAACCACATCCAAAGAATGCAAGGCATACTCCTTAGGATGCTGAGGTTTAGGGCAAAGTGAAGGCAACACAATGTCTTCATTCAGATGAAAATCAGAAACCACCTTAGGAAGTAACAACTGATTAGGTCGAAGTACCACCTTATCCCTGTGTACCACCAGATAAGGTGAGCGGCAAAACAACGCCTCCAATTCAGGTACTCTGCGGGCAGAAGTGATCGCCACCAATAAGGCAACCTTCTGAGACAAAGAAAGCAGCGAAATCTCACAATTTTTTTCAAAAGGAGGCTTTTTAAGAACAGATAACACCAGATTTAGATCCTACAGGGGTAACGGGGATTGTTACCTAGATAAAAGTCGGGATTAGGACATGCATGGCTAACGGGCATTGAAAATATATAGCCAAGGCCGAAAGTTGGCCTTTGATAGTACCCAAGTTAACCGCTCTTCAACCCCTTTCTGCAAAAAGGCCAAAACCTTAGCAATCGAAAACAAGCGAGGGTGCACCTTCAGCGATTCACACCATAAAATGTACGATTTCCACTAACGATGGTAGATCTTCCTGGAAGTTGACTTCCTAGCCTTCAAGAGTGTAGGAATCACAGAGTCAGAAAAACCCATATCTCTCAACACCTGACTTTTAACAGCCATGCCGTTAAAGCCAGCGACTGTAAAGCAGGATGGAAGATTGGACCTTGAGACAGCAGATCTTCCCATAGAGGAAGTCTCCAAGGGGTATCAGCGACCAGCCTGATCAGGTCTGCGTACCAAGACCGGCGAGGCCAGTCTGGGGCCACCAGAATGACCGGAATGTTTTCCACCTCTATCCTGAGCAGAAGCCTCGGCAGGAGTTTCAACAGGGGAAATACATAAATCAGCTGATACCGACCCCAAGGAGCCACCAGTGCGTCTGGAGTCGGCCAGAGGATCTCAAGACCTGGCTACGAATCTCTGCACCTTCTTCTTGAGGCGAGAGGCAAACAGATTGACCTCGGGAATCCCCTACTGAACACACAGGAGGCGGAACACCTCAGGGTGTAGGGACCACTCCCCTTGATCCAACACCTGATGACTCCGGTAATCCGCCTGCCAGTTTTCCACACCTGGAATGTGTACAGCAGAGAGGGCTGGAACAAAGCTTTCTGCCCAGGCCGGAAACTCTGCCACCTCCTAGACACTCTTGGTGCCCCCCTGGTGATTGATGTAAGCCGCAGCTGTGGCATTGTATGATTGAATCCGAACTGGAAAACCTTGCAGATAAGTCGTCCAATGACTCAGACAAAGATTTATCGCTCTGAGCTCCAAAACATTTATCGGAAGTTTTGACTCTTCGATCGTCCAACAACAACTGAAACGCCCCCTGCAACTTTTGCAGCTTGTCTGAGGAAAGAAAAACCCTCGCAAAGGCTGAATCCAGAGTCAAGCCCAGATAATCCAGTCTCAGAACTGGAGTCAGCGCAGATTTCTTGAAACTGATGTTCCAACCAAACTACTGCAGAGTTCTGACCGTGATATCCTGTCAGATCCCCCAACAAGGCTGAATGAGAGTCCGCTCTCAACAGGGGATCGTCCAGGTACCCCAGTATCGCAATCCCCCGCCGGCGCAGCAGTGCTAATATTGGTGCTAGTACCTTGGTAAACACTCTGGGAGCTGACCAAGAAGGCTAAGAAATCTCCCTAATGCAGAGACGCTACTACTATGCGAATGGACTCCATCCGAAACCTCTGTACCCACACAAAGCGGTTCAGGGCCTTGAGATCCAGGATGGGACGCACCTTGCCTTCTTTTATGGGCACGGTGAATAGGTTTGAATAAAATCCCTGAAGCGGGAACCAGCACAATCACTTCTTGCGACAGCAAGTCGTGTCCCGCCCTTCACAAGTGCCTTAACCGGACTGGGGATAATTGAAGATTGGATGGGAAGAACCTCTCCGACTGACAAGACCGAAATTCGATCTTGTATCCTAATCGGATCAGTTTGTGAACCCATTTGTCCTGATTTAACGAGGTCCAGGATTCCTAAAAGAATCAAAAACATCCCCCCACCCCAGACTTGGGAGTGGGTGCCCCTTCATGCAGCCGAGGACTTGTCTGCAGGTCCAGATTCGCTGTGCTCTTACACCCCATGATACCTTTGATCAACTCATCCAGGGAGGATCCAAACAGCCTTTCCCCTGTAAAAAGAAGATCAGTCACAGCCTTCTTTGAAGCCTGGTCAGCTGACCAGTATTTTAGCCATACCATGCACCTAATAGCAATCCCCACTGATGACGTCCGGGCCACTAACAAAGCTGAGTCCAGAGACGTATCATACATGAACACCAGGGCTTGGGTCAACTGGTCTATTAGTTCCAGTACTGCAGGGGGAAGCCGTGCCGTTTCCAAGTTACTTTTCAGTAACTTCACCCATTCAGTAGCAGTCTGCGCTACTGAAACATTCACAAAGGTAGCCTTTAACATGTGACCTGCTACCACATGTAAATGGTGGGACAAGGATTTCACCTGTCTATCCACGGGATCTGGAAAGGTTGGAGATTCTTCCACCAGTACCAGTCACTTCATTCAACCTGGCCACAGGAGAATTCACTTTCGGTGGTACAGTCCACCTATTGGACATCGCCTCTGCAAAAGGAAACGGCGTGCAAAACGCTTAGGCACCACCAACATGTGCTTAATGCATCGCCATTGTTCATCCACAATAGTATAAAGCCATTCTGGACAAGGGCATACCTTGCCCGATTTACGGGATTTGCGGGAGCCAAAAGACACCTGCATATCTGACGCTGTAGGTTCATCAGCCAATTTTAGGGTTTCTCGCACAGAAACTATCAGGGCAGGACCATTAGAATGCGAAGACACCGACCCCTGAAGGTGGTCTGCGTCCGATGGAGGTGAGTGCACGGGGCGTTTGCGGCTGGCAGCATCAAAAATGACAAAATCCACTTTTGACATCAGGCTTTGCAAAAAAACTGCAATTTCTGGCTGCGACTGTGAACCGGAGGGTCCCGCAGTCGCTTCCAGGGGGTCTGCAGGTGAATTTGTATCCTGGGACTCCATTGCTCAAATACATTTTTTTTTTGTGTAATGCCCCTTTATGACCGCAAAAAATATGGTCCCACCGCTATTACTGCGGATTCACAATCTCTGATTATTATGTAATAAAAGCAGAGCAGAAGAGGAAAAAACCCAGAGGGAAATCCAGGAACATTACCAGACCACAGAGAAGCATCCAGCTTCTAACACGAAACTAACACTGTCTGCACAGGAAGAGAAAGAAGCTCTGCCTCATTATCATTATGAGCCATGTCGCATGCCTGTCCATCCCACGGACCTCAAGAAAATGGCCGCTCATACATTCTCAATGGGGAAGTATAGAAATTGTCTGCCCATGCAAACTAATGGGAACACAGAGATCATGAACCACAGCAAAATGGCGGCCATCACGGCGTGCCATGCGGTCTCCAGGACCCCCTAAAGGGGTCCCAGAACAATAGGTATCTAAAGGTCCCTAGCTAGAGACCCACCCAGGACAATCCATCCCTTTAAATAAGCGCCATAACGGCCGCATTATTACGCCCCCCCCAAGGTAAAACCTGCTAGGGGTAGGGGACTGCCAAGGGATACACCAGATTAGTCCTCCAGGGTGCCAGGGAACCGAGGGAGCCCCTAAGGTCCGACCATTCCAGGGAGGGGCCCATGCCTGCCTCGCGACCGCCAAGGGTGTTTGGGGGGGGACAATTTTACTCACCATACCAACGGTACAAGGTGGGAGCCACTCCGAAACAGATCACCTCCCACCCGGGATGGGGGTGCTGTCAGCCAAGGGGAAGGTGCAACTAAGGGCATTCCAGGTCGATGCGTCCCAGGGAGACTGTCCACTCGCAGGCTCATCCCCATCCATCGGGGCACTGTCGTGGCGAGGCCTAGTTCTGGACTATAACCTGCTCATGCTCGCTGGCCAGGCTGGGAGACCTTAAGGATCTAGATTATCCACTGTGAAACCGCAGCCGGCTGTTGCTTGTAGTTTCTCTGGATCTTGATCCTCAGGAACTAACTAGTTAAAAAATAAAAAATCGCAAACTTTCCCTTTTACAGCTAAGACCGAAGTCCCAGCAGGGAGCTAGGTCCTATTCCTAACACTAGGCAGAACAAAACTGTTTGATGATAGGTGAGTCTGAGGGGTTATGACTGCCCCAATAAGCGTTGTTAAGTTTTTTTCCTGCCTAGTACCTATTCCTAGAAGGAGGAGCATAACCCTATGAGTCATGAATATAAGGAGCTGTGTCTGTCGATGAACGATAGAGAAATAAATAAAAATATCCCATAGTTTGTAGACGCTAGAACTTTTGTGAAAACCAATCAATATATACGCTTATTGGCATTTTTTTTTACCAAAAACATGTAGCAGAATACATATTGGCCTAAATTGATTGTTTTAAAGAAAAGTAAAAAAATATATTTTTTTTTTCAAAATTGTCTGCTTTTTTTTTGTTTCTAGCGCAAAAAAAAAAAAAACGCATCAAATATATGGTAATCAAATACCATCAAAAGCTCAATTTGTGGGGGAAAAAAAAGGACAAAAAATGTATTTGGGTACAGTGCCGCATGACTGCGCAATTGTCAGTTTAAGTAACGCAGTGCCATATTGCAAAAAAATTCCCTGTTATTGAAGGGGGGGGTATAACCTTCTGGAGGTCAAGTGGTTAAAGTAAACCTGTTGCTTTGCCTTGCAGTACCATGACAGGAGTCTGGCTTCTCTATAGCATCTCCATAATTAGACAAAGACCAAGACCAAGTAAACATTGACCACAAAGTTACCGAGTCATCTTCTCCACAGTATCGTTACACCTACCTAGACTTCCAGAAGCAAATGCAGATTGCAGAGCTGCAGCAAAGCCTGGGACCATTTGCTGGTAATAGACTGTATCAGAGCACACACAGGCTGCAGCACCTACAGCACCAGGCCAGCTGCGAATGGGTCTGGGGAATCCCACCAGGAACACCGGGAGAGTGAAAAGTGCCAGTAATGGAGAGGACAGCACAGCTGACAGGATAATGAAGATCAGCACCAATGGGAAGAAAATAATGTTTATTGTAATTAGGCTGCTTGTCGACTTCCTTCTTTGCTTCTTTTCAGTCCAGGATGTCAGTAAAACAGTAATAGCAAACTGAAGTTTGGAGACTAGCTGATATAGACGATCACGTATTAAAGCAACCTGTAAAATGTCATAACAGAGGTAAAATTATATTTTAAATTATCTACAAAAAGAGTCAATTACTAAATTTCATCAAAATAAGATAAATCCATTAAATAATCATGTTTAAGTTTTTGAGTGTTGGCAAGCTTATTCTGATGCCTTCTTTGGGAGACAATGGTGAAATCCACCTTGAAGTAGACCTTTCCCTCCTCCTCCTCCTATGAAGCATTACAGATTACACCAGTGTTTCTCAACCTTTTTTTTTAGTCAAGGCACCCTTTAAAATTATGGACAGTCTCGATGCACCTCATTCTAAAATGTAAAAAAATTATTTTAATAGTTTTACATATTGCAGCAACATCCACACTTGTAGGACACCCAACGTTACAGGTGATGTTTTCTTCCAAAGCAAATACACTTTTGCACACTGGTACTGACTAGTATTCTAATGTTTCTCTTCTCTGTCAATTTCTCTCCATCAGTCAGCTAATATGACCCCAGTGCTGAGGGAGAGAGGCAGAAAAGGGTCAAACCGGGATGCTGTGGAGGCAACAGACATCCTCCTTATTAACTGATGACATCATTGGTTGTTAGGATGCCAGGGTCTAGAAAGTCGTAATTGTGCATAATGAAAGCCTGTGGCTTTGTGTAACTAAAAGGAAGGCTTTATCCACCTGCTAACTTGTATACAATTTTTGATCAATTTTTAGGCATTTTGCCAAGGCACTCGGGCATGCCTGGGCACCTTGGTTGAAAAAGGCTGGATTACAGTATGGTAAGCTAAAAACAATCCATTGTTGCTTGAACCCTACCTTGCCCTCTCCTCATTTCCCCACACTGCTCTGCACCCCTTCCTGTCAAACCATGCCACCCTCTTCAATGCCGACATCATCAGTGGCCAGTTTCGTCTTCTGCATTTTTCTGCACTGGGCCAAAGAAAACACCAGCACCAGATCTTACACATGCCCAGTAGGAGATCTGACGTGGTCGTGTTGCTTACACATTGCCATGGCTTTTGCAACGTGGCAGAATCCACCCTTTTCTCTTGACAGCATATCTAAACCCAACAACAGAAATGTGACTGCAATAGTTACATTTTTTGTGGCTTTTTCCCCCTTTTATTTTCACCTGGTAATCCTGCCAGTAGCACACATCCTGTACTGGGGTGACAATGATCACTCCTTGTCTTATATCTTTGGAGAAAAAGATGGTGTCACCCTGGCCTGCTCTTCTGATTTTGAGTACAAACTCCTCTTCTTCTTTTCATCTCCATTACATAGGGAGGCTTTCCTCCCTATGTTTATAGAAGTTGTTTTAAAGAAGTTTATAGAAGATAGCTGGGAAAACTGATTTCATTTTATAATGTATCAGTTGAGTGTGCAGGGAATTACTAGGACACTGAAATTCTGGCAAGAAACATGTACAGTATCTCACAAAAGTGAGTACACCACTCACATTTTTGTAAATATTTTATTATATCTTTTCATGTGGCAACACTGAAGAAATGACACTTTGCTACAATGTAAAGTAGTGAGTGTACAGCTTGTATAACAGTGTAAATTTGCTGTCTCCTCTAAATAACTCAACACACAGCCATTATTGTCTAAACCGCAGGCAACAAAAGTGAGTTCACCCCTAAGCTAAAATCACCAAATTGGGCCCAAAGTGTCAATATTTTGTTTGGCCACCATTATTTTCCAACACTGCCTTAACTCTCTTGGACATGGAGTTCACCAGAGCTTCACAGGTTGCCACTGGAGTCTTCTTCCACTCCTCCATGACAACATCATGGAGCTCGTGGATGTTAGAGGCCTTGCGCTCCTCCACCTTCCGTTTGAGAATGCCCCACAGATGCTCAATAGGGTTTAGGTCTGGAGACATGCTTGGCCAGTCCATCACCTTTACCCTCTGTGCATACAGGATCAAACAGCCTTTTTACACAATGCAGAGGATTAACCCCTTCCACAGTGCGTATACTAAGCATGCTTTACTCATATACAGACAGATTTTACTGTTGTGGGTTTATTAACACTTTAAGGCCTCATGCACATGAGGCATTTTAAAAAACAAACTGCAAAGCCAGTACCGAGGCCAGGAAAATTTGGCTGTAAAAACGCGCTTTTAGAAGCGTTTTGCATTGGCTTTCATGCACGTTTAGCAGTGTTTTTCTGCCCTCTTCTTTTTTCCACTCCCAAATTCAATTACTACAGCTTAAAAAAACACCTATGCCACTTACAGCTCCTAAAAGCCCATATGTTCATGGAAACATAGAATAACATGGGAGAGACATTTTTAAACCTTTGGAGTCGGCTCCCGCCAGCCCTTTAAGGGGTTTGGAATTCCAGGAGACCGCTGTGACATGATAGGAAAACTCCCGATCGCAAGGAGCAATCATGAGCTTTTTGTGAGCTGCTGGTCACTATGCCGGAAGCGAGAAGGGCGCTAACTTTTGGCACAGCTCTGTTGGTGCTAATGAATGCAAAATTGCGGCTACTCAGCGCCAAGGCCCAGCCGCATATTTGAGTGTGATCAGCGTCTAGGGTTAAGCTGTAAAAAAAAAAAAAAAAAAGCCTAATACCCCTAGGAGCAGCTGAAAAAACATTCAGTGTGCATGGGGCCTAAGGGATCATTCGCACCTGTAAATGCAACCTGTCTGGAACCAGCTGCGAGACCCCTAGCAGGGGTTCCCACTATCAGCAATCGCTCATGCAGTGTTGAAACGTGGGTGATTGGCCCTGTACCCAGACGGCCTGCATCCATGGTCGATCACCTGCTGCTTGAGCAAAGTGGGCACAATTAGCTGCAAGAGCCAGCAGCCTCCCATTGCTTTCAATGGGGCTGCCTACTCACAGCTGGAGGTAACGCAGCTGATCGCAGACAGGTTGCATTCGCATGTATGAATGCACCTGTACTTTTAAGGCAGCTCCCAATTATAAAAACAAACCCTTAGGCTCCATTCACACTTGTGGCAACTTGTCATGTGACTTTGGACACAAGGTTCATTTACTAAAGCAGGAGAGTGCAAAATCTGGTGCACTTCTGCCAGGATTTATTGCCAAAGCTTAACTGAACAAACTGAAGTTAGAAGCTGATTGGCTACCATGTACAGCAATAGTTATCAGCTATAAGTTGCTGATCGCCGCCATTACTGTACTAGTAAAAGAAAAATATATCCCATAGTTTGTAGACGCTATAACATTTGTTCAAACCAATCAATATTCACTTTGAGAATTTTTTTTTTTTTACCAAAAATATGTAGCAGAATACACATTGACCTAAATTTATGGAGCAATTATATTTTTTACATTTTTTTTATTGGATATGTTTTATAGCAGAAAGTAAAAAAATTGGATTATTGACTTACCGTAAAATCCATTTCTCTAATGTTCATTGACGGACACAGCTGCTGATCTTCTTAACTATTGGGGTATACTGCCCCCTACAGGAGTAGGACACAAGGCAGAAAAAAGTCTGGTTACGCCTATGGGCAGTCCCCGGGAGTATACTCCCTCTCTCTGCTATAGGTACTCAGTTTTGTTACAGCAGTATCAGAAGAATTACAACTCCACAGAGGGGTGGGTGCTGTGTCCGTCAATGAACAGCAGCGAAATGGATTTTACTGTAAGTCAAAAATTCCATTTTCTCTTTCGTTCATTGAAGGTCACAGCTCCTGATCTTCTTAACCATTGGGACGTCTTGAAGCAGTGTTAAACATGAGGGGTGAGAACAGCGAAAAAGTAACTCCCAAGGCTAACTATAGCAAACCAGGTAAACAGGAGCTCAACCAAAACAACTGGAGCTCACCTGAAAAAAACAAACAAACAATACACCCTCAAAGAGGACCAGGTCCTCTAAACAGCAGCCTGCAAAACCTTGCGGCCAAAGGAAGCATCTGCAGATGCCAACACATTCACTTTATAGAACTTTGTGAAAGTGTGCACCAACGACCAGGTGGCCGCTTGCAAACCTGCGTAACTGACAATTGATGACGGAAGGCCCAGGAGGCACTGAGCACCCGAGTACAGTGCACCTTGACAGGGAAAGGAGGAACCTGACACCTGATGGAATAGGCCTGAATCACTGTCTGTCTGATCCATCTGGAAATGGTTGCAGAGGAAGCAGACAACCCTTTCCGAGGCCCATCCGTGAGCACAAACAGTGAGTCTGACTTCCTAAAAGACTCCGTAACTGCCAGGTGCACCCTATTTGCCCAGACCACATACAAGGCATGCAAGCCAATTTCCTTTGGATGTTTTGGCCTGGGACACAGGGAAGACAACACAATGTCTTCATTCAAATGAAAATCAGAGACAACCCGAGGAAGGAATGACTGACCAGGACGAAGAACCACCTTATCTCTGTGAACCACCAAGTAAGGTGAACAACAAGATAACGCCGCCAATTCCGACACCCTGCGTGCAGAAGTGATAGCCACCAAGAAGGCCACCTTCTGGGAGAGCATAAGCAGGGGACTCTCCCAAAAATTGCATCCATGAGCACAAATAGTGAGCCTGACTTCCTAAAAGACTCCGTAGCTGCCAGGTGCACCCTAATTGCCCGGACCACATCCAAGGCATGCAAAGCAATTTCCTTCGGATGTTTTGGCACTGGACAAAGGGAAAGCAACACAATGTCTTCATTAAAATGAAAATCAAACACAACCTGAGGAAGGAACGACGGACAGGGGCGAAGAACCACCTTATTCCAGTGCACCACCAAGTAAGATGAACGACAGAATAACGCCGCCAATTCCGACACCCTGGCCACCTTATGGGACAGCGCAAGCAGGGGAATCTCCCGAAGATTCTCAAAAGGAGGCTTTTGGAGGACTGAAAGCACCAAAATGAGGTCCCAAAGCAGCAACAGAGACCGCACTGGACTGCCTAACTCCCTGAAGAAAAGTACGCACCAGAGAGTATGTGGCCAAGGGCCGTTGAAAGAAGAATGCTAAGGCCTACACCTGACCCTTGATAGGCCAGTTTCTGCTCAACCCCCCATTGAAGGAAGGTCAAGATCCGAGCCACCAAAAAAGAGCGAGGATGAAACCCAAGAGACTCACACCACGCAATGTATGTCTTCCACGTACGATAGTAGATCTTCCTAGAAGTAGATTTCCTAGCTTTTAACAGCATTGGAGTCACCGACTCAAACTTCTATCCATCAGCACCTGGCATTTAACAGTCAAGCCATCAAAGCTAGCGACTGTAAAACAGGATGCATTGGTCCTTGGGACAGCAGATCCTCCTTGAGAGGAAGCTTCCAAGGAACGTCGGTGACCAGCCGCACCAGATCAGCGCACCAAGCCTGGCGAGGCCAGTTCTGGGCCACTAAGATGACCGGAATCCCTTCTTCCTCGATCCTGCGTAGAACTCTTGGCAAAAGCTTGAGAGGGGGGACGGCGTAAATCGGATGATACTGACCCCCACGGGGCCACCAGCGCATTTGCGGCATCCGCCAGAGGACCCTGTGACCGAGCCACAAACCTCTGCACCTTTCTGTTGAGTCAGGACGCCAACAGATCCACCTGAGGGATGCACCACCAGAGACACAACTGATGAAACCCCTCCAGATGAAGGGATCACCCCCCATGGTCCAACGCCTGCAGACTGAGGAAATCCACCTGCCAGTTTTCCATCCCAGGAATTTGTACGGCGGTGAGGGCTGGAACAAACTGTTCTGCCCACCTTAGAATGCTGGCTACCTCCAGAGCCGCCAGGACACTTCTTGTGCCCCTCTGGGGATTGACATATGCCACGGCCATGGCATAGTCTGATTAAATGTGCACTGTACATCCCTGAAGATAATCCGTCTAATGTTCCAGGCACAGTCTGATCGCTCAGAGTTCCAAGGCATTGTCGATAGTCTGGACTCTTCCAGTGTCCAGATCCCCTAAGCAGAATTTTTGCAGAGGACGCCTCCCCAGCCGGACAGGCTGGCATCCATGGTGTCCACTGTCCAATACAAGAGGAGAAAGGATTTGCCCAGCCAAAGCACCAGAGAACAAAGCCACCATATCAGGGGCTCTTTCATTCCCCAGCTCAGCCGTAACTGATTGTCCAGAGACTTCAGATTCTTGTCCCATTTGGCGAGAATCTCCCTTGCAGGGACCTCATATGGAACTGTGCAAATGGAACTGTCTCGAAGGCAGACACCATCAGGCCCAGCACCTGCATGCAAGTCTAGAGGGATGACCATCTTTCGGACAGCAGAAGACGAACTGCAGCCTGCAGTTTCTGGAGTTTGTCCAGAGGAAGGAGCACTCTGGCTAAGGCCAAAACCAGTCAGACCCAGGTAATCCAGCTTGGTGGATAGAACCAGAGCAGACTTCTGAAAATTCAGAATCCAGCCAAACTCCCTCAAAGTTCATATGGTGATTTCCAGGTTTGCCACCAGAGCAGTAGGAGACTCCGCTTGCAGAAGGAGGTCGTCCAAGCAGCCCAGTACCGTGATCCCCCATTGGCGTAACAATGTTAGCTCCCGGGCCAACACTTTCATGAAGACCCGAGGAGCGAAGGTGAGACCAAAGGGTAACGCCACAAACTAATAATGTTTCTCTCCAACGGGAAGCAGAGGAAGCGCTGGTGGTGACCGAGACATATTGGAATGTGAACCTAAGCGTCCTTGATGTCAGTGGAGGCAAGAAAATCCCACTGATGCAGGGAAGCCCCCATTGTGCGAATGGACTCCATTCTGAACTTCTTCCTTGAGGTACAGAATTGGACGCACCTTGCCTTCCTTCCTGGGGACTGTAAACAAGTTTGAGTAAAAACCCTGAAAACGCTCCGAAGTTGTAACTGGGACAATCACCCTTTGAAGTAAAAGCTCTTGCACGCCCCAAAAAGAGCCTGTAAGCGGATCAGGGACAGTCGCACGTTGGAAGGAAGAACCTTACCAGAGGGTAAAGAACGAAACTCGATCTTGTAGCTGGACCATATGACCTCGTGGACCCACCCAGGGAAATCCACGGGTCTGGGAACCAGCGAAAACATACCCCCACTCGAGATACGGGTAAGGGTGCACCTTCATGCTGAAGGGGCCTTGTCCGCGGGTCTGGAGATGCCTGCTTTTGACTTGCCAGACCAAGTTTGCTTGGGTCCTCCAGAGGAGGCCCCAAAGGGCTTTAATCCCTTGTCAGTCGACCCTGAGGGACAAAAAAACTTCTTATGAGCCGAGAAGGAGGGCCCAAGTCTACTGTGACAGGAAGTCAGGTAAATCTGTGGATGTAGTCACAGACAGGAGATGCATTTCCCACCTGATTTAGAAAGTTCACCAATTACTATAGGGTGTTGGCTGCAGAGATAGCCAGCAGGAAGTTGAAAACCATTCAGCTGTTCAGAATGAGAAAATGAAGGCCTCTATAATTTGTCCAGAGGAAGTCTAAGGATTGCTGCCTCCTGTTGCCGTGTGGGCTGGGAGAGGAGGACAGTCAGATGTGTACCTCCCGACGCCATGTGGGCAGGGGAGAAGGAATGCCCCCTGAAAGCTGTGTGAGCATGGGGAAGACCTCCTGAAGCGATGTGAAGCTGAGGAGGGTAACAAGTGTGAAGACTACTCGAAGTGAGGTCTTGGATCGTTTCTAGGTGAAAAGAAACCCATGGACATTTCCTGTGTGAATGGGAAATTAATTAAGACTGAAGACTTCTCAAGGTGAGAAAATGAACTATTTCTATGTGGAAGAAATAAATGCACTGTGTTCAATGTGAAGAGAAAAACAAAGGGACATGATCAATGAACTGTTTGCTATGTGAAGAGACAAATAAAGGGACATGTTCAATGTGAAGAGGAAAATGAACATGTGCTGTGTGAAGAGATAAAACATGGACTATTGAGAGTCTGCTGTATGGTCAGCCAAGTCTGCCCAACAGTAGGTTGGGGACAGACTTCATTAGATAGGTTCCAGTATGTGAGAAGGTAGCCGCCCACAGTGGCAAGGATTTATTTTGTGTTTTATTTTATTTTGGATGTTTTTGCTGCATGCACTTGTTTGAAGAAAATTGCATGAATAAACCAAAGTGTTGTTTGCAACCACTTCTCGGCTGTCTCCCTGTGTAACGAACCCCCCCAAGGGGTCATCCACGCCTACCACCGAGTGAAACCCCACATATGGTGGAAGTATGCATTGGGCAGAAGCAGAGATCCCTGCAAAGAAGTTCATCTGTCCTAGGAACTTTCTCTGGTGCATGAGATTGCACAATGTGTACAGGAAAGGAGATCCTGCAAGAGAGAGAAAAACTACTAAGTTTTAAAGGGACAGTGGTCTCAAAATTTTTTGCTGGACTGTGAAAAATTTATTGTGGAGTTATTGAAGATGGGGCGATCAAGACGCCTGAAAGATGCAAAGATGGAGGGGATGCTACCGTCTGAACGAGCCCCATCCATGCCTAAAGAGAGTCTACTAAAGAGGAAGGTTGTTGTCCCTAGCAACACTGAGGAAAATGTGGATTTTCAGCGGAGCTTTGCAGCTCAACAAAAGGCTCACCAAGAGAGCATGGCAGGCTGGAAACAGAGACGCCAGCAGCCAATGGAGGTCATCGGTTTGGAGGAAACCGAGTATGTGTGCAGGGCTGAGATGGATGCCTTGAAACGGAAAATGGAAGAAAAGGAACGAGCCCTGGAGTTGCTTAGGATGGAGCATAGAAACGTGCAGGCTCAGGTGTTCCAGTGGGAAGAATCCACTGCTCTTCTTTCCGAGTTGCAAAAACGCAGAGAGACTATAATGGAGAAAGATACCATCCTCATGGAAAAGGAAAGTGAAATTCAGACTTTGAAGGAGCAAAGTAAGGATGTTGGAGTTGCGTAATCAGCTGAAAAAAAAGTCTTCAGTCTTTGGAAGCTACAAAAATAGACCTGCAGGGGGTGCAGGAACAGAATGTCGCTCTGAAACCGACATTGTCTCTCAGCGACAAGGAGAAAAGTGAAAGAGAGGCTAAATTACTGAGTACTGTGTGTGAGCTCACCACTTTGAGCAATGTGGTAGATGAATTGCGTACGGACTGTGAAAGTTGGAAAGATGAAGCCCAACGTGTCCAGCAGCAGCTAAAGGAGAAAGAAACCTGTGTGGCAGTATTACAGTCTCATTCCCAGAAACTAGCCAATGAGGTGAAGGCTCTTACGCAGGGAAAAGGAGATTCTGAACACAAGAGAAAAAAGTAGAGGCACAGCTGCAGGAATCGCAAGTCAAAGTGTCAGAAGGTGACCGATTGTGTGCTAAGCTGTCAGAGAAGGCAAACTGACTGCAGGTTGAGTTGGACAATGTCACAAATCAGCTTTCTCAAGCAGACAGCAAATCTAGAGAAATTGCAAAAGATTTCTCTATCTTGGAATCGCAGCTGCAAGACACGCAGGAACTCTTACAGGAAGAGAGGTGTCAAAGGCTGAGTTTTAGCACAAAGCTCAAACAAATGGAAGATGAGAAAAATGGTGTCCTGGAACAATTAAAAGAGGAGGAGGAAGCAAAGAAAAACCTATCAGAGCAAGTTGCAACACTGCAAGCTCAGATAGCGGATATGAAAAAACGCATGGAAGAAAGCGTTGGTTCATTTGAGAATGTTGAAAATGTGAAAAAGAAGTTTGATCAGATGCTTCGTGAGGATAAGACTGTGTCTGCAAAATATGCAGAAGAACGCGACCGTGCAGAAGCGGAGGCGCGTGATAAAGAGAGCAAAGCCCTGTTCTTGGCTCGCTCCTTGGAGGAAACTCTAGAGTGTAAGGCTGAACTAGAAAGAGTTAACAAACAGCTGTGTACAGAGATGGAAGATTTGGTCAGCTCCAAGGATGATGTTGGGAAAAGCGTTCAGGGGCTAGAAAAGTCTAAGCGAGCCTTAGAACAGCAAGTAGAAGAGATGAAGATTCAGTTGGAATTACAGGCAACAGAGGATCTGTCCCAAAGAGGGGATAGTGTGCCTGATGCAGTTTTTAAAAGGATCAGTGTTTTGGGGTCTGTCCTGAGTGAGCCTCAGAAATGTGATGACGTGTGGCTTGAATTACCCCTCTGGAATAAACAGTTCCTTCAAAAACTTCAAGCATTGGAAAATGTATCATTAGAGCTTCAGCAAACAAAGGAGCTGTGCAAGAAATGTGATGATTTCTCAGTTCAGGCTGAAAACCTAGTGGAGAAAACTAAAGCGGAGAAAACTAAAGCAAGTGATATAAAGCTGGGAGAAAAAAGCAAACACCACCTAGTGGAGAAAACTAAGGCTGTTGTTGAAAACATGAAGCAAATGAATTTCAAGTGCCTTTCAGGGAATATTTCCAAAATGGAACTGGTGAAAGACAGGTGGCAGAAGTTTGATCGTGATCTTAAGATACATTCCATGTGGAGTTCAGATAAAGAAAAGGAACCAGGTGACCTTGAGCGGTCAAATAGTTCAGCAGAAAGTGCATTGAAGAAACCTGTAATAGACTGTGTTGCAGTTCCATGCTTCTTCACTGATGCAGAGAGGAGGTCTGTAATGGATACCACCCAGATCGCTGGGTTCACTGTCTACGGCTAATTAATGAAGCTACTGCCTTTGACCCATATGATGGTGGAAGGAAAGTTGATGATGTCGCTGGAAAAATGAACAGGGGTCACTTTGAAGAAATGTGTGACAGCCTGTTGTCGCAAATGGAAGGCCTTCTGAGCAAGCCAAGCTCAAGAAGGCATTTCTTGGAACAAAGCCAAATGAAGCAGAGGTTCTCAAAGTGTTGTGGAAATCATTTGTTGATTGCAGAGAGAGGCGTCTTAAGAATGTTGAAGACATTAAGACTAGCACAATTGAGTTGCCTATGGATCACGGTCCTCCATGGTGGATAGGACAGACGGTTATGCAGGACAAACCTGAGAAGGAGCAAAATGATGCCAAAAATGCAGTTGAAGAATGTGTATATGAGATGAGGGACAAGTTGTCTGACATTTATGAGAAATCTGTCAATGAAGATGACAGAAACAGTTTCATCCGGAAGCTTGAGGATACTAGGAGGCTTATCAGTGAGAGTGAAGAGAAGTGCCTGACACATGCGTGTCTGGAAATCTGTGTCCCAACCCGAGGGTTGAAACAAGAGGGGGGGGGCTATGTGACAGGAAGTCAGGTAAATCTGTGGATGTAGTCACAGGCAGGAGATGCATTTCCCACCTGATTTAGAAAGTTCACCAATTACTATAGGGTGTTGGCTGCAGAGATAGCCAGCAGGAAGTTGAAAACCATTCAGCTGTTCAGAATGAGAAAATTAAGGCCTCTATAATTTGTCCAGAGGAAGTCTAAGGATTGCTGCCTCCTGTCGCCGTGTGGGCTGTGAGAGGAGGACAGTCAGATGTGTACCTCCCGACGCCATGTGGGCAGGGGAGAAGGAATGCCCCCTGAAAGCTGTGTGAGCATGGGGAAGACCTCCTGAAGCGATGTGAAGCTGAGGAGGGTAACCCAACCCCACACTACGATGAGGTTTCTTGCCCTCAATAGCCTGTGGAAGAAAAAGGTACTCTTCCCCATTGTGAGACCTTTAATGATGCAATTCAGAATAGCACCAAACAGGCAATGGCCTTGAAAGGGAAGATCAGTCAAGGCCTTTTTAGAAGTCTGGTCCGCAGACCAGCATTTTGAGCCAAAAGACACGTCGAAGGACCACTGCCGAATCAGAGAAAGGAGCCACTAGGGGAGCCGCATCCAAAGAGGCACTACAGATAAACTGCATTAAATATATGTAATCAGCACTATGGATATTCGAAAAAATATGTGGTAAGGTGCTAAGTGTACATGGAGCTGCTGCCCCCCTTATGACTACTACCTGCCTATAATGAAACCTGTAAAAAATATTTGGATTTTTGGTCCTGCTCTCTGTGGGATATACAACTAATGTAATTTGTCATATATCAAAGAAATTATTTAAAATATGTGGAAAGTGCAACATATGTGCAAAAAATGAAATTGCTGAATGAGGTAAAACAATATTGTGCAAGATATGCAAAACTTAGGTGCAAATCCCATAGTGTGAATCCGCTGGCTGCACCCGATGATGTCAGAGTGACGAAACTCATAGGGAGGAGCCTAGCATCATTGCACCACTTCTGGTTAGAGTCCGTGGAGTGCATTGCATCCCTACATATTGCCTAGAAAAATCGCTTAGGGACCCCAAGGTGACATATTAGTCGTCTTCACTCTTTAGTGACAATTCTGTCAAAATAGGAGGGGAAAGGGAACACTGTTGCCACTCTGGATGGCTTGTGAGTGCCAAAGGGAACCTGCGCCTCCATCTTTAGGGTCTCACGCACAGATACAATCAGTGCGTCCACCAGCGCCTTTTCATGTGCGGTTGCAGAAGTGGAGGAATTCTCCTCACTATCTGAGGATTCAGGGCACGTGGGTGACCCACGTCCACAGTGGACGTATCAGATTCAAGATCTGATTAGGGAGGGGAAGGCGAGGAGCAGGCCAGCCCCCGTCTGGTGGGGCTATGTCACGGTCGACCTAGGGCGGAGCTGAGTTCTGCGCGCACTCGCTGGCCAGACTGGGGTGACCACTGGATCTAGATTACTGTATGCAGCCCGTCGCCCAGTCTGACAGTTGATTTGAGATCTCACAGGAAAAATCCAGGAGAAAAAAATTCTAAAAAGAAATAATTTTCCAGGACCAGAGATCCCAGCAAGTAACTCGGTCCTTACTCCTGACTAGGCAGAAAAAAACTGAGGATCTATAGCACAGAGAGGGAGTATACCCCCTGGGACTGCCCATAGGCATAGCCAGACTTTTCTTCTGCCTAGTGTCCTACACCTTTAGGGGGCAGTATAACCCAATGGTTAAGAAGATCAGGAGCGGTGTCCATCAATGAACAAAAGAGAAATAATGCTTTTGTTTTATTTTTTTCAAAATGGTTGGTCTCAAAAAATAACGCAGTTGTGATCAAATACCACCAAAAAAATTCTCTACTTGTGGGAAAAAAAGGACATAAATTGTATTTGGGTACAGCATTGCATGACCGTGCAATTGTCAAATAAAGTAATGAAGTGCTGTATCGCAAAAAATGGCCTGATCATGAAGGGGGGTAAACCTTTTGGAGGTCAAGTAGTAATGTTATCAATGCGACAGCTGTGCAACAGTCAAAGCCAAAGTCGCCCCAATTCAAAGTTGCATCAAAGCTGCAATGTAATGTCGCAACAAAAATCGCACGACTTTGAAGTCACACAAGTGTAAATGGAGCCTTAGTATAGCATCTCAATGATTGTAGAAGATAATTTATTCAATGCAGAAGTTGTTAAAAAATAAATAAAAATTACCAATGCATTTGGGGATGTTCCAACAGCCCCCCCCCTTCCTCAGGGCTTGACAATGCTGAACTAGAAAAAAACGTTTGGATTTTCTGCAGTCATAATTTTAAAAACAGCAAAAATTATTTTAATCATCATAATGTCCTGGTAAAGGGAGCCTCTTGGAAACCCCAAAATGTTTTGTCTGTTTTTTTAATGACTACTAAATAAACATTTTCTGGACTGTCAACAATATCTTGGTGCACTCTTCTACAAACTATGGGAAAGAACTGAGCATTTTGGTTGATAGATTTCACCAGTGGAGTCCCTGAGAAATACACAAAGCCAGATCATTCAGTTTTCAAGGCCTGGGGAAGGGGGACCTTAGCCCCCCCAAAATATGTTTAAAATCATAAATAATTTGTCGCTGATACATAAAGGTCCATAAAAAGGGCAAAAGCCTGATATTATGGCAGTCCGTATATAATAATAATGTCCATATATATGGCTTTAGCCAAAAAAGAACAAGTCCACTGTTTCAGGACTAGCCTACAGAGGGGGGAGTAAAAGCAAATTCCCAAAACATGTAACATGCCTCTTAGTGTAGACTGAAAGATTATTTATTGTAGAATAAAAGAATCAAACTCACATGGGTATGTGTAACACAAGCTTTTCAGGTGAAGTATCACCTAAGGGATGTTCTGAGGTGTAGGGGCTGGATGTGCCCGTGCTGGAGCCGTGTCCGCCACTGGTAACGCTGATTCCGGCCAGCGATGTCTGTAATGAGGAAACAGACAGGACCGAGGGGTGGACCGCACACTGGAACGCAGCACTTGCCTCTGACGTCACTAGTACGCGATGCGTTTCTGAGCATGCGCAGTAAAGAGGATACTTCAATGCGAGCCCCTTTTTCAAGCTAGTAATGGGTGAGCCTGTACTTATATCTATTTGTCAGACATCTACACTTAACTAGTATACATTGCATTATACAGCGGTTTTATTTTCCCAAATGTTTTATGTCTCCTTGTATTGAATTATCAGTTTTTTCTTGGAAATATACCGTATATTGACCACTAGATTGTGGGATGTGTATAAAAATCAGTACAGACTTACCCATTACTAGCTTGAAAAAGGAGCATGCATTGTAGTATCCTCTTTACTGCGCATGCTCTGAAACACGTCATAGACTAGTGACATCAGAGGCGAGTGCTGCCTTCCAGCTTGCGGTCCACCCCTCGATCCTGTCTTTTTCCTTACCACAGACATCGCTGGCCGGGATCAGCGTTACCAGTGTCGGACACGGCTCCAGCACGGGCACATCCAGCCCCTACACCTCAGAACGTTACCTGGGTGATACTTCACATGAAAAGCTTGTGTTACACATACCCATGTGAGTTTGATTCTTTTATTCTACAATAAATAATCTTACAGTCTACACTCAGAGGTGCCTCTCTTTCTGTTTTCTTCCCCAAAATATGTTGGCTAGTTAGTGAAAGTTTCAAACAGTCATGTCTTGTTTGTTTTTGATGAATAGGCAACCATTCGTAGATCTCAGGAATAGAAAGTAGATGATGCTGAAGCTCTAACAGGTTTAGTAAAATAGCCAAACATTTTTTTCTTTCACCAAACAGGGCTTTCTGTCAGAACTCAAGGAGATATTTAGGGAAAAATACAAAAACAATTGATTAAACAGCAATGTTTCATAAATAAGCTCAGTAGGACCCTGTTCCCATTAAGCGATTTGGAATCATAGCCAGAATCAGTGCGATGCTGCCCGCGACTCCAAATCGTAGCAAAATGCGTGTTTGGGTGCCATTATTCTTAAAGTGATTGTAAGGTCTTGTTTTTTTTTCTATTAAAATAATAAACATGTTATACTTACATCCTCTGTGCAGTTGCGAAGGGCAGCCCAGATCCTCCTCTTCTCAGGCCCCACTTTGGCTTTCCTGGCCCCTCCCCCCTGTTGAGTGCCCCCACAGCAAGCAGCTTACTATGGGGGCACCTGAGCCAAGCTGCAGCTCCGAGTATCCATTTAGACACGAAGCTGCCATTTGGCCTCGCCCCTCTCTCTCCCAATTGACTAACTGAGTTTGATTGACACTGCTGAGGCACTCGTGGACAGTGTTGGATAGAGAGGGGGCTCAGGGGAGCTGCTGCACATAGAAGGCTTTTTATCCTAATGCATAAATTGCATTAAGATAAAAAACCTTCCGACTTTACAACCACTTTAATGGTACCTCAAACACCGTATGATTTTACTGCGATTGTCGCAACACGTAGCAAAAAGTACGTTTTAAAAGCGCACTTTTTTTTTCAGCTAAAAAGGAGCAGGAGCTTCTTTTGGGCAGCAATGTGTCACGCATAGGGGAAGCCTGTTCACTTCAATGGGCTGCCCTGTACGTGACACGCGGAAATGCTTGTAAATCATGCTTTCAAAATCGCAAGCCGGAATGCTTGTTACTGTAACGCAATGTCTGAATGAGGCATATCTTTCAAGCAAGTGCAATCAAAAGAAAATGACCCAATATTGACGCAGTTATTTATACACTTAAAAAATATTAAATATTTCAGCTCTGTTTAACTTTAACCCTCATCCAACACAAATATATGCTTAAAGTGGTTCTAAAAGGCTGAAGGTTTTAACATTCATGCATTCTATGCATGAAGGTAAAAAACCTTCTGTGTGCAGCGGCACCCCCAGCCCCCCTTAATACTTACCTTAGCTCCCTCCAATCCAGCGATGTTCACGATAGCCTTGGCTGTCCTGGGACTCTCCCATTCTCATTGGCTGAGACAGCAGCAGGAGCCCACTGGCACCCACTGCTGTCAATTACAGCCAGTGAGCCAATGAGGAGAGAGCGGGGGGAAGATGGGCAGAGCTGTGGCTCTATGTGTCTTATGGACGCATAGAGCAGTAGCTCGGGAGCGAGCATGCAGCGGTGCCCCCCAGCAAGTGGCTTTCTCTGGGGGCATTGCTTAAGGGGGAGGAGTCAGACACACCAGCGAGGGATCCAAAAAGAAGAGGTATGCGGCTGCTCTGTGCAGATATGTATAACGTGTTTGTTATTTAAAAAAAAAAAAAAAAAAAGCGTTAATACCAGTCTAAATCTTCTAGTAACTAGTTCTGAGCATGAAGATAAATTAATCAGTTCATCTCAACCCCCCCCCCCCCCATGTTTGTCAAAAAATGAATGATCTAAAATAATTAGAAACTATATAAATATTTTTAACCACTTGCCTACCGGGGTAGTTGCACTGTTATTTTCCAAATGCATAGTTTGGAAAAAATACACTAAAACTAATTATATCACAAGGCCCCCGCCAGCGCTCCTGGTTCGTCCTCTTCTCGGTGTGCCACTATATGAAGCTGCTTCCTATGGTAGCACACCTCCTTTCTCAACCCCAGGCCACGCTGCCTGTGTCAATGGAAACAGACAGCACGGCTCAGCTCTGCCCACCACCTCCTCATCACAGTATTTGGCTCCCACTGCCTCAGCAAGCTTGCGAGCGCGTGGAGAGCCGCTAAAGACAGGCACACTGCTGTACTGAGATCAGCATACTGCTGCCTAAACATTTTTTACCTTAATGCAGTAAATGCATTAAGGTAAACGTTTTTAGGGTTTAGAACCACTTTAAAGTGTATCTAAATCCAAAAGCAAAAATCTAATATATAGCAGCTTACCAGTCCTTAGATGGGGTGGCTACATGAGTTTCCTTTTATCCAGCTAAGAACATGTTCAGCAAGTACAAAAAATACCTGTTAATCTTGCCAGAAATGCAGTTCTTGTCACCGCCTATAAGCTGAAAACACAGCATAAACCATGTTAGTAAACTACTAATTCTATTAAACCCCTTGTAATGGGGATGAACAAAGGCAGAGCCTGTTTGAAGGCCAGCCTTGTGTGTCAAGCAGAGCTCCTTCCATAGGTACAAGGAAGAAGTGTAGTCATAAAAGGATAAAAAAGGCACTATTTACAGGATTATTAACTAAAAATAAAAGGAAAGGTTTGAATAAAATGTAGCAATCAGGTAGTTCTAAGTCTCCATTCACACTACCGCGGCTTGTAAGGCGACACAAGTCGCTCCAACTTAGAAAAAGGGTGCTGTACTACTTCGGGGCGATCTGGGAGCGACTTGCATAGACATTCATTATATGAAGTCCGTGCAAGTCGCTTGCAAGTCGCGGCGCACACAACTTCCTAGGTCGCCCCCGAAGTTGTGCCGCTTCAGTGTGAATGCGGTCTAACAGACATCCTGTACTGGGGTGACAATACCACCCATTTACAGATACAGTACAGTGAGTGAGCACTGTCACTCTACAATAGGAATCGTGTTACTGGCAAGAACACTGCGTGAATAAAAAAAAAAAAAGCAGCCACCTCATTTAAGAGCTAGTAAACTGCAAAATAAACAATATTTGTTTTTTGGGTTTGCATACACTTTAAATTATAGTTATGCACGGTAATGCTGATAAGCATAATACAGGTATGGTTAGTATAAAGTACCAGTCTAACACTTACCAAAAGAAGCCTGATCCCTGTGTCCAGATCAATGTTCCACCAGACGGTCGTGTTAAAAACAAAGAGCTGTACAATTGATACGGTGACCATCTCCAGCAAGGCATTTTCTGTGTTCTGCCATATCTAGAGGAAAATAAAAAACACCTTGCACATGACCACTAAAATAATTTACACACAATTCTAAAACTTTTATATATGGCCACAAAAAGGGGACACAAATATAACAGAGCAGCCACAAAATTTCTATAGTTAAGAGATGAAAAATATTTGCAAAATTCTCATCGCTGAGAAACCTGTGCCAAAAGCCCTTCATCAAGATCTAATAAAATATATTTTAAGAGTGCTGGGAAGGAAGGCGTTGCAGTGATTCACAGAGATGCAAAATATTTGGACCTTATCATTAACCAGAAGCTTAGCTTCCATATTGTATATTCTGAAAGTCAGTCTATAACCCGGTAGAAGTTCTATGGTGATGAAACGCATAGGGTGGAGTGGCTTGATCACGTCATCCCGTTACCTGGAAGTGGAAGCGGACGCCATGCGCATGTTTGTTATACTCGCTTTCAAATAAAAATTTGTCTAAAGGTTTTACACTGTTTAGTGTTCTTGATTCATATGTACCACGTATAAGGAGTTTGAGGTACTTTCCTGGAATCACACCCTAAGATACCATCCTGGAGATTGTGCTGTCTTGTTTAGGCACTGCTAGAGGGAGCGAGTCCCCAAAAGCCCGTTAGACCCGCCTGTATATAGGGGGTTTACGAACTCTGGTAAGAGGACATCTCATTAGGGTGTTGGTGACTGGCTTCTTTGGTGAAGGGGAGGAGACAGCATCTGTCTTCAATCCTTTGGCTGTTGGACCCATAGTCTTTTTACTTTTTTTCATTTATGGACTGTTTTTCACATTAGACTATATTGGATTAATATATTGATTACACAATTTTCAGCGCAACACTTTATGTTCACATATGCATTTTGGTGATAAATACAGTATCTCACTGATGTGTTTTCAGCTTTTTGTTATATAATTAGCACACAAGCGCAGTAATTTTTGGTTTACACTTTAACTGAAGGGGTCATGGTAGCAGTCTTCAGAACTGAACTTATGAATAATTATAATTAGGTGATTTTTGGCCTCCCTATAGCTGTTCAGTGAGGATAATAGTCTGGGTTGGACAGCAAAAAAACATTTACAATTAACAAAGGAATAACAATCAGAGTAAAGAGCTGCTTATCCTAACAATTGGTCATTACATTTAATTTGTTCACCCACTGGGACTTTAATACAGCCAAACACAAGTATACCACCAACACATTGTATAGAAAAATATTAAACAACAACTTTATTAATACAAAAGCATATCAAAACATAGCACATTCTAAAATGTACATAAGCCCTGGTATGGAAACAGTACCAATGTACTGCAAGGTAAAAACCCCTCTATATATATATATATATATATATATAAATAAATAAATAATAATAAGCAGGAAATAATAGTTTACAATAGAATTTCCCAAATAGTAAATTTGGCCAGAATAAGCCCCTGTGTTTCACTCAAGTATAAAATGTTCTAAACACTTGGACACCAGTCCGTACAGTTCAACCTATGATGAGTGTGTGTGTATGTGTTTATGTCAATAGTACACCGTATACCCCTGTATGTTGTGTTAGTTAAGGTGCCCATCTAATAATTTTTGAAACTCCCTGCTGATACCACTGCTTGTGGAAGAGAATTCCACATCCTTACTGCTCTGACAATAAAGAACCCTTTACGCAGTTTAAGGTTAAACTGATCTCTTCCAATTTTAGTGAATGGCTGCGTCTTTTTAAAATTTTCTTTGACTGAATAGTTTGTTCCCTATGCTAGGGTCGCCAGTACGGTATTTGCTCATTGATATCATATCCCCTCTCAAGCGTCTCCTCTCCAGAGAGAATAAGTTCAATGCTTGTAGTCTTTCCTCATAGCTGAAGTCCTCTAGTCCCTTTATTACCTTTGTTGCCCTTCTCTGTACTCTCTGGTAAAGGGACACATTAAGGACTAGTTGGTAAATATTCTTGTAAAGGGACACATTAGGGCTTGTGGGGGTCACAGAGTTCCTAACCCCTACCTATTCCATGAACAGTTTGTAGCAGGTGGAACAGGGTTGACCCCCTACAAGCAGCACATACAGTATGTGTATAGGGAATCTGTCAAACATACATCATTTAAAGTGAGTGTCTTGTTTTTTGCCAATAAAAATAAACATATTATACTTACCTCCCCTGTGCAGTAGTTTTGTTTTCTTCTCGGTCCCTCTTTGGCTCTCCTGGCCCCTCCCTCCCTTTGAGTGCCCCCACAGCAAGTAGCTTGCTATGGGGGCACCCGAGCTAAGTCCCAGCTCCGTGTATCCATTCAGACACAAAACTCTCTCTCCTCATTGGCTAACGTACGTTGATTAACAGCAGCAAGAGCCAATGGCGCCGCTGCTGTGTCTTAACCAATGAGGAGGGAAGTCCCGGACGGCTGAGACAGTTGTGGACATCGCTGGATTGAGAGGGGGTTCAGGTAAGCATTAGGGGGGGCTGCAGCACACAGAAGGCTTTTTATTTTAATGCATACAATGCATTAAGATAAAAAATCCTTCTGACTTTTCAACCACTTTAAGTGGGCAGAACAATCCATTTCACTTTGACTGAGAGCACAAAGGTACACTGCAAAAATGCTACTCATTGGCTTTAATGAACCCAAGACAGCTCCTCTTTACTTTTTTCAAATGGAGCATGGAATGAATGATGCTTGGGCATACTGTAGTTGCATGTGTATGCAAGCCCTTTCATCTATTAACTGAACTATCGATAGTCAAATAAATAAAATAGACACATATGCTTTTTTTCTCAAATTCATGTCAAATTGCTAAGTAACACCTTTTGGTTATACGTAATGCATTAATCGATCTGAAATAACTAAAGTACTAAAACAAATATTAGTAGCTGAAAACCTATCATTCATTTTTACAGACACTTTTAATCAAACTTTAGAAAGCTGCATTATACTGCATTTATATGGCTTGGCCAGTGAGGTAGAAGCAGGTAAGTAGTATTCTTCCTGTTCTCGTAGCAATCTTGTCGATAGTAAGTGGCCAACAGCAACAGGGTTGCAAGTGTGACAGAGGCCTAATGGTACACTGAGCTGGACGTTCTGGCTGAGCACAGTTACAATGCTATCTGGAGCAGTTCATTGTATTAAAACATTAATTAAAAAAAAGACTCCATTTCATTGATACATCTATAACAGAAACGTTTTTGACACAGCACTCCCTTACCATCCTATAAGCCCTTGTGAGTCCAATGCAGGCTGATACCGAAGGCAGTGAATGCAGTGAAGTATCCAGAGAGAGGTAAGCCGCCATCATTAAAGGAGACACTAAAAAAAAATAGGAACAAAATAAAAGGGTCAGACCATTCAGTAATTACCATTTTACTTTTGAGTAGATTCCACTGGGATAAGTCACCTTCTAATTTATATACCCCTGGGTTGTATCAGTAAAAAAAAACTCCTACATCTGACTTCCCAGCTCCTAGCATCTGCTTTGGCTTTTCTAAGAAACTCTCCCAGATGGATTTTTCAGTTCAGAGAAAAAAGTCTCGGAAATGTGTAAGAGGTTGAATGGTCCAGCCAAGACTAAAAGTGCATATAAAGCTAGACAGATACAGTAGATAAAAACTACACTGGGAAATTATTAAACCCATTCCATTTGCTGTATTTGTGCCTTTGGTGGGATTTCTTTTCTCTTTCTGTACCAAAGACACAACTACAAGTGAGAGGAAATATCTTTAAAATGAAAGGAAATATCTTCTTAGAAAGTTGTCACTGAAACAGATGTCCTCTCTATTCCTGTCCTGTGACAACTGTAACACTTTGGATTTTGAATCACTTCCAATTACAGAGACAATGATCACCAGGTCAAAGAGATCATCTTGATCTCACAAACAGAAACAGAGACAAAAAAAGAGTATCTATGGTCAAAATTAAAAAAAAAAAAAAAAAAATTGTATTAATTTCCACATTGTATTTAAGTTATTTCTAGCCTACTCATATTAATCTGATCGACCTTGAAGTTTGTAGACTAAAGGGCCATACACACTATAAGATTTTCTGAAGACTTTTTCATTTAGACTTACCAAAACCATATAATATGAGATCAAACCTAAACACTTTCAATTTGTATGCAATCTGGCAGGCCCTTGCACTACATAGAAAAGGTAAATCTGAAGGAAATCTAACCACAAAAGTTGGATAGTGTGTATCCAGCTTTACTTTGTGAAGATCCCTCCGCATTTACTTCATTGAATTCTGTGGCACATATTCACTATGCCCTGTGAGAAGGCACTGCTCTGTCATGGAATTCACAAAGCTTGCCTTCTGATCTACAGAGGTGCTGAGAGGAGGAGCTTCAGGAGTCTGAGTCAGTAAAGGAATTACTGCTTGCAGATAGCAAGGTACCATGGGATATATAGTCCTTAGAAATTGAAAGTTGAAATTATGTCCTTAAGAGCATAGGACCTGGGGAAAAGTCGCTTGATTCACCTGACAATGGTGAAGTGAAAAAGCTGGATGCTTTCTACAAGACCCCACAGGCAAAACAAAGAGCGTGCAAACAAAGGCTGTGGCAGTCAGGTAGACCCTGACAGCTCGTACCACATCAAGGCAATGTAAGGCAATTTTCTTGTTATATTTGTTGTTCTTGTTATATTTTGGGGAAGAATAAAAACAAGAAAGGAGAATGTCCTTATTGAAGTGTAAAGAAAAGACCATCTTCTGTAGGAAGGAAAGTTTTGGTCTAAAAACCACTATGTCCTTGTGTGAAACAAGAAAGGGCTCTGCCGACTCAGAAACAGAAGTAATGGCCAACCGGAAGATAACTTGCAAGTGAGGTCTTCCAATGGAATGTCTGGAATTAATTCAAATTTTATATATATATATATATATATATATATATATATATATATATATATATATATATATACATATACACACAGTAAAACCTTGGATTGCGAGCATAATTCGCTCCGGAAACATGCTTGTAATCCAAAGCACTCTTATATCAAAGCGAATTTTCCCATAAGAAATAATGGAAACTCAGATGATTCGTTCCACAACCATTTATTCATAAGTCTTTCAGTTTATAGTCCATATAAAAAGATTATAGCAATGTGATAGGTTGTGTAACTATAAAATGTCCATCCACAAATGGCGCCTCCACAAGGGGATTAGAAGCAAAATCCAGCAGGAGCTACAGAGTATAAAAGAGAAGAGAGGCGCCTCTAAGTGTAGCAGTATGGGGACATTTAATGAAGGTACAACATTTAGCAACTCACATGGTTGATGATTAAAGAGGCACATCTAAGTATGCAGGCATCCGGGGTAAAGCTGTCCACATAGACTATCTTCTGTACCACTGGCTCTCACCGATGTCAGTCTGCAAATGTGATTGGGAAGACTACCCTGCAGTAGAGTGATCTGAAAGCAAGACTTTGAATCGCTCGTGGAGCGCATCGTGGAAGGGTGTGATGAACATGGCAGTGTGGAGGATGGTCTATGTGGACAGCTTTACCCCGGATGCCTGCATCCTTAGATGTGCCTGTTTTAATCATCAACCATGTGAGCTGCTAAATATTGAACCTTCATTAAATGTAACAATATTGCTACACTTAGAGGCGCCTCTTTTATACCCAGTTGTGACATGACACTACTTGTATATCAAGACATCGCTTGTATATCAAGTCAAAATTTATTTAAAAAATTTGCTTGTCTTGCAAAGCGCTCTCAAACCAAGTTACTCTCAAACCAAGGTTTTACTGTATATATATATATATATATATATATATATATATATATATATATATATATATATATATATAGATAGATAGATAGATAGATAGATAGATAGATAGATAGATAGATATATTAGTCAGGTCAATACATTTTGGGACATCAACACAATTCTAATCTTTTTGGCTCTATACACCACCACAAAGGATTTTAAATGACACAAACAAAATGTGCTTTAAATGCAGATTTTCAGCTTTAATTTGAGGGTATTTACGTCCAAATCAGGTAAATGGTGTAGGAATTACAACAGTTTGTATATGTGCCTCCCACTTTTTAAGGGACCAAAAGTAGTGGGACAGATTAACAATCATAAATCAAACTTTCACTTTTTAATACTTGGCTGCAAATCCTTTGCTGTCAATTACAGCCTGAAGTCTGGAACGCATAGACATCACCAGACGCTGGGTTTCATCCCTGGTGATACTCTGCCAGGCCTCTACTGCAACTGTCTTCAGTTCTTGCTTGTTCTTGGGGCATTTTGCCTTAAGTTTTGTCTTCAGCAAGTGAAATGCATGCTCAATCGGATTCAGGTCAGGTGATTGACTTGGCCATTGCATAATATTCCACTTTTTTCCCTTAAAAAACTCTTTGGTTGCTTTCTCAGTATGCTTCAGGTCATTATCCATCTGCACTGTGAAGCGCCGTCCAATGAGATCTGAAGCATTTGGCTGAATATGAGCAGATAATATTGCCCGAAACAATTCAAAATGCATCCTGCTGCTTTTGTCAGCAGTCACATCATCAATAAATACAAGAGAACCAGTTCAATTGGCAACCATACATGCCCACGCCATGACACTACCACCACCATGCTTCACTGATGAGGTTGTATGCTTTGGATCATGAGCAGTTCCTTTCCTTCTCAATACTCTTCTCTTCCCATCACTCTGGTACAAGTTGATATTGGTCTCATCTGTCCATAGGATGTTGTTCCAGAACTGTGAAGGCTTTTTTAGATGTTGTTTGGTAAACTCTAATCTGGCCTTCCTGTTTTTGAGGCTCACCAATGGTTTAATCTTGTAGTGAACCCTCTGTATTCACTCTGGTGAAGTCTTCTCTTGATTGTTGACTTTGACACACATACACCTACCTCCTGGAGAGTGTTCTTGATCTGGCCAACTGTTGTGAAGGGTGTTTTCTTCACCAAGGAAAGAATTCTTCGGTCATCCACCACAGTTGTTTTCCGTGATCTTCCGGGTCTTTTGGTGTTGCTGAGCTCACCGGTGCGTTCTTTCTTTTTAAGGATGTTCCAAACAGTTGATTTGGCCACACCTAATGTTTTTGCTATCTCTCTGATAGGTTTGTTTTGTTTTTTCAGCCAATGATGGCTTGCTTCACTGATAGTGACAGCTCTTTGGATCTCATATTGAGAGTTGACAGCAACAGATTCCAAATGCAAATAGCACACTTGAAATTAACTCTGGACCTTTTATCTGCTCCTTTTAAATGGGATAATGAGGGAATAACACACACCTGGCCATGGATTAGCTGAGCAGCCAATTGTCACATTACTTTTGGTCCCTTAAAAAGTGGGAGGCAATACAAACGGTTGTAATTCCTGCACCTTTCACCTGATTTGGATGTAAATACCCTCAAATTAAAGCTGAAAGTCTGCAGTTAAAGCACATCTTGTTTTATTTCATATACATACTGCCTGGCAAAAAAAAAAAAAAGTAGCCACCTGGAATTACCTAGGGAAAATATCAAGCATGCAGTAACTATTCTATTGGATAGTTACTGCATGTGCACAAAGAATGAGGTCAGCTGACTACCTGAATATACTGAATGACCAGGTTATTCCATCAATCAAATTTTTCTTCCCTGATGGCACGGGCATATTCTAAGATGACAATGCCAGGATTCAACGGTCTCAAATTGTGAAAGAGTGGTTCAGGGAGCATGAGACATCATTTGCACACATGGATTGGCCACAACAGAGTCCAGAACTTAACCCCACTGAGAATCTTTGGGATGTGCTGGAGAAGGTTTTGCGCAGTGGTCTCCCATCATCAATACAAGATCTTGGTGAAAAATTAATGCAACACTGGATGGAAATAAATCTTTTGACATTGCAGAAGCTTATCAAAACAATCCTACAGCGAATGCATGCCGTAATCAAAGCTAAAGGTGGTCCAATGTGTGTGACCTTTTTTTTTTTGCTGGCGACTTTTTTGTTGGCCTGGCACTGTATATAGTTTACATCAGCAGCTCCCTGAATGAAAAAGGAGCTGTGTCCGTCAATGAACGAAATAGAAAATGGGATTTTTGATTTACCGTAAAATCCAAGCCGTCAAACCCAGCGACTGTAAAGCAGGATGAAGGATCAGTCCTTGGGACAGAATATCCTCCCTGAGAGGAAGCTTCCAAGGAACATCAGTGACCAGCCGCACCAGATCGGCGAACAAAGCCCAGCAAGGCCAGTTTGATGCCACAAAGATGACCAGAATTCCTTCTGCCTAGTTCCTGTGTAGAAGCCTGAGCAGAAGCTTGATAGGTGGAAAGGCGTAAATCAGCCAATACTGACCCCACGGGCCACCAGCGCATCTGTGGCATCCGCCAGAGGATCCCTTAACTGAGCCACAAACCTCTGCACCTTTCTGTTGAGCCAAGACGCCAACAGATCCACCTTGGGGGTGCCTCACCGGAAGACACAGCTGATGAAACACCTCCGGATGAGGGGACCACTCCCCGTGGTCCCACGCCTGATGTCTGAGATAATCCGCCTGCCAATTTTCCAGCCCAGAAAGGTTCACTGTGGAGAGGGCTGGAACGAACCGTTCTGCCCACCTTAGAATGCCGGCTACCTCCAGAGCCGCCAGGACACTTCTTGTGCCCCCATGATGATTGACATAAGCTACGGCCGTGGCATTGTCCGATTGAATGCGCAGTGGACAACCCTGAAGACGATCCGTCCAATGATCAAGACACAGTCTGATCGCTCTGAGTTCCAAGACACTGATCGGTAGTCTGGACGCTTCCAGCGTCCAGATCCCCTTAGCAGAATGCTTGCCGAGGACGCCTCCCCAGCCAGACAGGCTGGCATCCGTGGTGACCAATGTCCAATACAAGGGGAGGAAAGATTTTACCAGCCAAAACGCCGGAGAACAAAGCTACCATATCATGGAATCCCTGATTCCCCCCACTCTGCCAGGTCTGATTTTCCAGAGACTGGGGAGTCTTTTCCCATTTGGTCAGAATCTCCCTTTGCAGGGACCTCGTATGGAACTATGCAAACAAAACCGCTTCAAAGGTAGACACTATCAGGCCCAGCACCCGCATGCAAGTCCGGATGGTTGACCGTCTGTTGGACAGCAGGAGGCTAATTGCAGCCTGCAATTTTTGGGAGTTTGTCCAGAGGAAGAAGCACTCTGGCTAAGGCCGAGTCCAGAGTCAGGCCCAGATAGTCCAGCTTCCTGGACAGAACCAGAGCAGACTTCTGAAGGTTCAGAATCCAGCCGAAACTCCCAGAGAGTTCGTATTGTGATCTCCAGGTTATCCACCAGAGCAGAGGGAGATTCCGCTCACAGAAGGAGATTGTCCAAGTAGCCCAGAACCACAATCCCCTGCTGGCGTAGCAAGGCTAGCACTTTTGTGAAGACCAGAGGAGCAGAGGCAAGACCAAAGGGTAACTCCACAAACTGATAATGCTTCTTTCCCACAGCAAAGCAGAGAAAACACTGGTAACTGGCACATATTGGAATGTGAAGGTAGGCATCCTTGATATCGATAAGAGGCGAGGAAATACCCCTGACGCAGGGATGCCACCGGCGTGTGAATGGGCACCATTCTGAACTTCTGTACCCGCACAAAGCAGTTTAGCGCCTTGATGTCCAGGATTTGACGCACTTTGCCTTCCTTCCTGGGGACTGTGAACAGGTTTGAGTAAAAACCCTGAAACCGTTCCGAAGTCGGAACCGGGACAATCACTCCTTGAAGGAACAGCTCTTGTACTGCCCCAAACAGACCCTGTAAGCGGTCTGGGAACAGGCGCAAGTTGGAAGGAAAAAACCTTGCCGGGGGACAAGAGCAAAACTCAATCTTGTAGCCAGGCCAAATTACTTTGTGGACCCACTTGTCTTGAACTAGGGAAATCCACGGTCCAGAAACCAGCGAAAACATCCCCCGATCCCCGATACGGGTGGGGGCACACCATCATCCTGAAGGAGCCTTGTTCACGGGTCTGGAGAAGCCCGATCTTGGCTTGCTAGACCAGGTTCATTTGGATTCTCCTGAAGAGGCCCTGAAAGGCTTTGAGCCCTTGTCAGTCAACCCTGAAAAAACTTCATATGAGCTGAGGAGGGCCCACGTCTACGATGAGGTTCCCTGCCCTTAGTAGCCTGCGGAAGAAAAGTACTCTTCCCTCCTGTGAGACCTTTAATGATGTCATCCAGGGTTGCTCCAAACAGGCAATCTCCTTGGAAAGGAAGATCATTCAAGCCCTTTTTTGAAGTCTGATCCGCAGACCAGCACTTGAGCCAAAAGACACACCGAAGGACCACTGCTACAGAGAGGCGAGCCATCAGGGGAGATGCATCTAAAGAGGCATCACAGAAAAAACTGCAGCCCCTGGACCAGCTGGTCTGTCAGCTCGGCAAAGGCAGGGGGGAGCTGTTTCCCCTCCAGGTCACAACGTAAGAGCTTAGCCCACTCGGTCAGAGTTTGCGACACTAGGGCAATGGTGAATATCGGCCTCATTCCTGAACCAGCCAGAGTGTACATATGGCAGGCCACAGCCTCCACCTTCCAGGTCAGTCAGATCCTTAAAAGGCCGGGGGACTCTTCAACCGGAATCATGGTTGCCTTGTTTAATCTGGAAACTGGAGGGTCCACCACCGGCGGCACAGTCCACTTCTTAAGAAGGGACTCCTCATAGAGGTAACGCCTAGTAAAGCGCTTAGGGACCCCACGGGGACGCTTTGTTCGTCCCCACTCTATAGTGACAATTCTGTCAAAATAGGCAGGGAAAGGAAACACCTTTGCTGCTCTGGATGGCTTGTGAGTGCCAAAGGGTACCGGCTCCTCCGTCGCAGTTTCAGCTGCGTTCTCCATTTTCAGGTCTTCACGTACAAATACAATCAGTGCATCCACCAGCGCCTTCTCATGCGCGGTCGCAGATGTGGAGGAATCATCCTCACTGTCAGAGGATTCCAGGCGCGTGGTTGCAGACCCAGCAGGGTGACCCACGTCCACGGCGGTCAAATCAGATTTTAAGATCTGATGAGACAGATGAGGCAGGGGAAGGCTGGGGGTGCTTTTTGCTAGCCCATCGCCCGCAAGCCACCTCCACCCGGCACACAAGGGACTCCAGGACCGCCGTCAGTGCATGGATAGATGGCTGGAACCGGAGGGCCCCGCAGTCTCAGAGAGGGGATCAGGTGGGGATCACCAGGGGGACCCCACAAAAAAGTGTAAAACACTACTAAGGGACAACCCCCACCATGCTGGCAGCACCACCTGGTCGCCAGGCACAAAGCGATCCTCAGCAGAGATGTAGAGGACTCCACCAGACTCACCACACACAGAGACAAGCACCTGAAGCCCCCAGGATAATCTGCACTACACGTGCGGCGATCAGGAAGTAAAATGATCCAGGAGTCAGCATCAGGAGATGAGGGGGGCTCCCACCACCGAAATCGCCGCCCACAGGGCTCCGCTATGATGGCCCCTGATCTTTTCAATGGCAAACCACAGCAAAATGGCTGCCAGACTACACAAACATGGCCGCCCTGTTTAGAACACACAGGCTACAACAAAATGGCAGCCCCGTGCGGCACCACGAGGCATACAGGTACCCAGGATTGGGAGACCAGGCCTCAAAGACAGATCCAGGCAGGCCGCAGGGCCCTGGCAGGAGCCCCCACCAGGTACAACCCCCCTGCACAGTCGATCGTCCAGTTGCTGGCAGCGCATCCCCCAGCCCCCATCACCAGTCAGCACCCTGCCCCCACCCCAGGAAAGTGACCAGACCAGACAACCCAAACAGCCCCAGCGTATGTGGAAGGGGGAGGGGCAGGATGAGGGCTTCTCCAAGGGGGGTTTCCTGCGGGGAAGAGGGGAGCCCGGGGGTCTGACCGTCCCAAGGAGGGGCCCACGTCCACCCCAAAACCCTCCAGGGGGAGAGGGGGGACAGCTATTCACCATACCAGGAACCAGGTGGGCACCACTCCAGACAGAACCCCTCTCCATCGAAATTAGGGGGTTGTCAACCAGGAGGAATGCTGAGACTCGGGCCTAGACCTCACAAGGCATTTACCTGGCAGGCCAGCCCCCGTTTAGTGGGGCTATGATGCGGCTGACCTAGCACAGAGCTGAGGTCTCCGCGCGCGCGCTGGAACAACTGGGGTGACCACTGGATCTAGTTATCCAGCCCATTGCCCAGTCCAGCAGTTGATTGTAGATCTCGGAAGAAAAATCAAGGGGGAAAAATTTTTCTATCTAAAAATCTTTGCCAGGACCATACCAGCAAGGAACTAGGTCCTTACTCCTGACTAGGCAGAAAAAACTGAGTGGCTATAGCAGAGAGAGGGAGTATACCCCCTGGGACTGCCCATGGGTGTAGCCAGAATTTTTTTCTGCCTAGTGTCCTACTCCTGTAGGGGGCAGTATGACCCAATGGTTATGAATACCAGGAGCTGTGTCCCTCAATGAACGAAAGAGAAACTGGAATTTCACTGAAGAGATATATGGGTGTGCTCTAGAGGTGGCCTTAGCAAGGTTTTTGCCAGTGTCTAAACACCTGAAGGTAGCCTGCATATAACCTATGGACTATGAATTAAAGTCCTGTACTGTACGACTAGGATAAGAAGTTTTTGGCCTAACCTACAATTTGTCTCTACATCTTTTACCAGTACGTTCAAAAGGTATATACATTAATTAACGCTGGATAGAACAGGACAGTGCTAAAATCACAGAGATGCCTTCTAAACACATTCCAATAAATACAGACAAGGGATCTACAATCTGAATAACATGTGCTGGCCAAAGACGCTAGAGAAAAGTCGAAAGTGCTATCCATATATGAGAGTGGCCAGATCTTAAACACAAACCCATTTGTGTTTAGTCCTATAAAGAAAAGCATTATTCTCATGAAGAAAACACTAGCAATAAGACAGTGCTTTCTAATCACTTTTCCTGAAAAATCTTGGGTGGCTGTGCCTGTGCATACGTAGCCCCTTTGAGAATGTTCCATAATTCACAGCATTACATTTAGAACTCCTAATGGTTAACTGATTATATACTTCCTACACTACCCCAAGCATTTTTATTTTATCAAAGCCAAGGTCCACTTTTTTGATCAATGTAAGCTATGTGCATGAAAGAAAAAAAAAAGAAAAGAGAAAAAAAATTGCCCTACCGACCTATCCTTGACAGGTTAATCCAGTCAAGCAAAGTGCAGCTCAGAGCATTTCTAATTCACACACAAAGAAAAGAGGTGTGGGAACTTTTATGTTGTATGGCAGATAGCTGCCATAACCCCACTATTTTTTTTTCAGGGCGCGCGGTCCTATTTCACATAAAAGTGGTCCCAGCGGTGGATTTGCCTCCTGGTCAATTTTCCCGCTTACCGGAGCAGTCGGTAAGCGGGGAAAAACAATCCGGTCCTTTCCCCTCCTAGGCAGGAAGTCGAGTGAGGACAAGCTGGCCCCCCCTCGACTCTATGGCCTTGGAGGACCCAGATCTCACAATAAAGAGGACCTGTCCAGCTTATTTCTTTTACAAGCGATGTTTACCTTCCTTGTAATAGGAATAAAAGTGATAAAAAAATGTTTAAAGGCACAGTGTAAAAATAAAAAATGTGAGGTATCACCGCAATCGGTAGAGTGAGAGCAATAATTCTAGCCCTAGACCTCCGCTGTAACTCTAAACTGGTAACCTGTAGAAATTTTTAAAGCGTCGCCTATGGAGATTTTTAAGTACCAATGTTTATCGTCATTCCACGAGCGTGCGCAATTTTGAAGCATGACATGTTGGGTATCTATTTACTCGGCGTAACATTATCTTTCGCATTATAGAAAAAAATTGGGCTAACTTTACTGTTTTCTTATTTTTTAATTTAAAGAAATGTATTTTTTCCAAAAAATTGCTTTTGTAAGACCGCTGCGCAAATACGGTGTGACATAAAGTATTGCAAGGATCCCTATTTTATTCTTGAGGGTCTCTGCTAAAAAAAAAATATATGTTTGGGGGTTCTAAGTAATTTTCTAGCAAAAAATACAGATTTTAACTTGTAAACAGCAAGTGTCAGAAAAAGGCCTGGTCCTTAAGTGGTTAAATACAGTGATTGAATCACCTGTAGTGACTGTTTGGTGAATGTCACATTCACTGCTTTATAACTATGCTTCTATGTATTTTTCATTTTAAATCAGGATATTCTATTGGGTTAATACATAAAATTGACCTTTAGTTTACTTACACATTTCTTTTAAATGTTTTTAAAGGAAACTTGTACTGAGGGAAATAATTACTGACATTGTTGACCACTTTTTGAAATTACTAGTTGTCTGGTTGTATCTGGATTCAGTAATGTAAGGCTTCATGTACACAGGATATCTGAAAACCTCTGCTGAATGTTGGAACTTGACAGCCAGTAACCGACGGCTAAAAACGTCTATTTTTCCACAATTACATACTGTGTTTATGCGGTGTTTGCGTTTAGAATCGTTTTTACATTGTAAAATGGTCAGAAATGTATCCCCATTGAAAACATCTATAAATGAAATGCTTATAAAAATGGATTTTTGTAAGAACTTACCGTAAAATCCTTTTCTCTTAAGCTCATTGACAGACGTAGTCTTCTTGATTCTCAAGAGCTGGGTTATGTTGTCTCCGCAGGAGTAGGACTAGGCAGAATGACAAAACGTTCTGGCTCCACCCTAGGGGCAGTCCCTGAGGGTATATCCTCCCTCTCTCTGCTACAGGGAATCAGTTCTGTTTAAAGCAGTACAGAGAATTTAACCCAACCCAACTCAAAGATAGAGGGGCGGGTACTACGTCTGTCAATGAGCTTAAGAGAAAAGGATTTTACGGTAAGTTCTTACAAAAATCCATTTTTCTCTATCGCTCATTGACAGACGTAGTCTTCTTGATTCTCAAGAGCTGGGACATCCAGAAGCAGTGCCACAAATGAGGGGTGGGATTGACAAAATCAAATCCAATCTAGAAGGCCCAACCGGTGCCAAACTAGAAATTTTAAAGGCTCATTATAAACAAAGAATGAGGCTAAAGAAAAAATTTTCCAACGGAAAAAAACCCTCGAGGTAGACCACTGGTCTCCTCAAATTGCGGCCTGCAAAACCTTGCGGCCAAATGAGGCATCAGACGATGCCATTACATCAACTTTATAATGTTTAGAGAAGGTATGCACCGACGACCAGGTAGCCGCCTTGCACACCTGGACCACTGACGCCTGATGGCGAAAGGCCCATGACGCACTAAGTGCCCGAGTGGAGTGCGCCTTAACAGGGAACGGGGGCTCCCGACCCTTATGGAAATGGTCGCGGCAGATGCAGGCAACCCCTTTTTGGGTCCATCTGGGATCACAAAAAGTGAATCCGTCTTGCGAAACGAGTCTGTCGTTTTCAAGTATACCCTGATCGCCCGGACCACATCCAAGGAGTGCAAAGCAAATTCCCGAGGATGACTGGGCTTAGGACACAGGGAAGGTAATACAATTTCTTCATTCAGATGAAATTCTGAAACCACTTTTGGTAGGAAGGATGGATTCGGACGAAGAACCACCTTATCTCTATGAACCACCAGATATGGTGAACGACAAGATAATGCGGCCAGTTCTGACACCCTGCGTGCAGAAGTAATAGCCACCAAGAAGACCACCTTCTGGGACAACGTGGGTAGAGGAATCTCCCTAATATCTTCAAAGGGAGGTTTCTGAAGAACCGACAACACTAAATTAAGATCCCAGGGGGGTAACGGCGCATGCACTGGCGGAGCCAGATGTCGCACCCCCTGGATGAAATTCCGCACCAAGGAATGAGTAGCCAAAGGCTTCTGAAAGAAGATGGCTAATGCTGAGACCTGACCCTTGATAGTACTCAAGGCCAGTTTCTGCTCAACCCCTTGTTGCAGAAAAGCCAATATTCGACTAATCGAATAAGACCGAGGACGGAACCCCAAAGGTTCACACCATGCAATGTAGGACTTCCATGTGCGATGATAAATCTTTCTGGAAGTCGCTTTCCTTGCTTCAACTAGAGTAGGAATAACTGAAGCTGACAAACCTTTGTCCTTCAGCACCTGGGTCTCAATAGCCAGGCCGTTAAAGCCAGCGATCGTAAAGCAGGATGGAAGATCGGTCCCTGAGACAGTAGATCCTCCCTGAGAGGAAGTCTCCACGGGACGTCCGCCACCAGTCTGACCATGTCGGCGTACCAAGCTCGACGAGGCCAGTCCGGAGCTACCAGGATTACTGGGATTCCTTCCTCCTCTACCCTGCGAAGAAGTCTTGGCAGTAACGCGAGAGGAGGGAAGGCATATATTAGCTGGTATTGCCCCCACGGGGCGATCAGTGCGTCTGCGGTTTCTACTAGAGGATCGCGGGAGCGAGCCACGAATCTCTGAACTTTCCTGTTGAATCGTGATGCCAACAGATCCACATCCGGGGTGCCCCACCGTAGGCACAACTGGTGGAAAACGTCTGGATGGAGGGACCATTCCCCCTGATCCAGGGTCTGACGGCTGAGATAATCTGCCTGCCAATTCTCCACCCCCGGAATGAACACCGCAGAGATTGCTGGAACAAATCGTTCCGCCCAGCGAAGAATGTAAGCCACTTCTTTGGCCGCTCGGACACTCTTGGTGCCCCCCTGATGATTGACATAAGCCACGGCCGTGGCATTGTCCGACTGGATCCGAACCGGGCTGCCCTGGAGCTGCTCGGTCCAGTGAATCAGACAAAGTCTGTTTGCTCTCAGTTCCAATACATTTATCGGTAACCTGGATTCTTCCGGGGACCAAAGTCCCTGGACAGATAACTGACCAAGAATTCCTCCCCATCCGGATAGACTGGCATCCGTGGTCACTATCGTCCAATATATTGGCAAAAATGACTTTCCCTGGCTGAGCATTGGAGACCGAAGCCACCAAACCAGAGACTCTCTGGTCTGTTTGCTCAATCGTATCAGATTGTCCAGGGATTCCGGATTCCGATTCCATCTGAGAAGAATCTCTTGCTGAAGAATTCGGGTATGGGACTGGGCAAATGGGACTGCTTCGAATGAAGCCACCATCAACCCCAGAACCCTCATGCACGTCCGAAGGGAAGACCAGCTGTTGGACAGTAACAACTGGACTGCTGATTGAATCTTTCGAAGTTTCCCTACCGGAAGGAAAACTCTCGTCCTGACTGTGTCTAGAATTAGACCCAGATATTCGAGCCTCTGGGTGGGAACCAGAAATGACTTTTGCTGGTTCACCAGCCACCCGAATTCCTGTAAAGAAATCATAGTAATTTCTATGTTTTGTAGCAAGGTCTGAGGAGACTCTGCATGAAGCAGAAGATCGTCTAGGTAACCTAGAATCGATATACCTCTTTGGCGCAGAAGTGCCAACATTGGGGCCAACACCTTTGTGAAGACCCGCGGAGCCGTGGCGAGACCGAAAGGTAACGCCACAAACTGATAGTGGTTCTCCTCTACGGAAAAGCGTAGAAAACGCTGATGTCCTGCGAAAATGGGAATGTGAAGATAGGCGTCCTTGATGTCTATGGACGCTAGGACATCCCCTGGATGCAGGAAGGCTGCTACCGTGCGAATGGACTCCATTCTGAATCTTCTTATGTTGACGAAAGAATTGAGTGCTCTTAAGTCCAGAATTGGACGCACTTTGCCCTCTTTCCTGGGTATTGTAAACAGGTTTGAATAAAACCCTTGAAACCGTTCTGTCCAAGGAACGTGGACTACCACTCCTTGTTGTAGTAAATCTGTGACTGCTCTCCGCAGATCTTCTAAACGATCTGCGGATAGACGGATATTGGAAGGGAAGAATCGCGCCGGTGGGAGAGATCGAAACTCGATCTTGTACCCTGACCTTATGACTTCGCAAACCCATTTGTCCGGGATTCTGGAAAGCCATGGATCCGGGAACCGGCGAAGACGTCCCCCCACCCCAGTTATGGGTGGGGGCGCACCTTCAGGCTTTGGATGGTTTATCTTCAGGTCTGGAGGGGGCGGGCTTTTGCTTGCCCGACCAACGACCCCTGACGCCTCCTGCAGGAGCTTTGGAGGACTTAGTTTTTTCACCCGCTGGACGAAAAAACCTCTTGTGAGCAGAAAAAGAAGGCCCTCGTCTTTGACGAGTTCCTCTACCTTTAAAATTTTGCGGTAAAAAGGTGCTTTTTCCACCGGTGAGATCCTTAATGATCTCATCTAAGTTGGCTCCAAATAGACGCTCTCCTGAAAAGGGGATATTAGCCAATGCTTTTTTGGAACCTTGGTCGGCTAACCAACCTTTTAGCCACAGTGTACGCCTGAGAACCACTGCTGAGACTGATGCTCGCGCCATTAATGGAGTGGCGTCTAACGCCGCATCACATACAAACTGTAACCCCTGTATCATTTGTTCCAACAAATCTGATACCGCCTGAGGGACTTCTTCTAAGTCCCGGCGTAACCACTTGGTCCATTCAGTTACAGCCTGCGAAACCAGACCAATAGCAATTATTGGTCTGAAAGCTGATCCAATCAAGGAAAACATGGTGCGAGACATAGCTTCTATCTTGCGATCCACTGGATCTTTAAAAGACGGAGCGTCTTCTAAAGGAATAACCGTGGCTTTATTCAATCTAGCAATGGGTGAATCCACCACAGGTGGTTCTGTCCATTTCTTAATAAGGGTTTCCTCAAACGGATAACGCCTGTCAATGCGTTTAGAAATATTAAAAGTGCGTTTTGGCAGACGCCATTCTTCTTCGATTGGATTGCCAAAACATTTGGGCAATGGTAAAAACCTTCGCCATTTTGATGCGCTTTTTAGTCCCAAAAGGGATCTCAGTTTCAGCTATTTCTGATGGAATACCCTGTAACCTTAAAGTCTCTTGAACAGATACAATGAGTGCGTTTACCAACGCTTCCTCTCGGGCTATGGCGGATGCCGAAACATCCTCCTCACTGTCTGAAGAGACAGGACCCGAGACACCAATACCAGATGAAGTACCTGCAACTGCAGAAATAGGCTCAGAGTCTGAATCCGAAGTTTCAGATAATAAGGGGTTAGGCGGGGGTCGCTTTCTTGCGCCCTGTCCCTGACAAGCCACTTCCACCCGGGACACAAAAGTTTCCATAATAGCTGACAAAGATTCAATTGTCAATGGGGTGCTGGAGGATCCCGCAGACCCCTCGAGGGGATCCGGAGGAGATACATGAGTGGCAGGGTCCATGTTAATACAGGACACCTTTGCCAGCAAAAACAAAAAAACTTTTTTTTTTTTTTTTTTTTTGTGTGTCTCCCCCTAGCGCAATAGCGCCCCTCAGAGTACCTGCTTCTCGATCCCAGAGAGAGAGAGAGGGACCCCCAAGGCTCACCAACCGATGCAGTGCAGTTTCCAACAAACTGCAGTCAGCGTCTGTCTTACACAGACTGGAAGGAGCTGTTTGCTTTTTCCCCGGGCAGAAGGCGTGGCTCCGCCCCCTGTGTACGCCTTCCGGCGTTCCCAGCCCTCCACGAGGTAGCTGGGCTCACAAAACATGGCCGCCCCCATAGAAGAGACATAAGACTCCAAAAACATGGCGGCCGGCGTGACCTGAGGACATACAGGCATTCGGTCTACGGCAAAATGGCGGCGGACCGCCGATATCGTCTTCCCAGCACATCCACCTGCACTCTGCTAAGAGGTGACATATGGATCTACAGAGATACACTGCACATAAGGTAGGATTATACCTCCTATGTCTGCTGTAATGTTACAGTCTGCTGGGTAGAGTGTTAGCTCTTGAACCAAGTCCACTTCCCACAAACACATGCTGTATTACAAGGGGGACTTGTAAGTATCAGATATATACTGACCATATATGGAGGGGCCCATAGTATATACTGCCTCATAATGAGGAAAAAAGGGAACGTTTACTCACCATACCGAACCGACAGGCACCCTCTCTTCACAATACCCTCTCCACCGAGGTGGGGGTTTGTGGACGCCTCGACTCTCTGGTACCTGGCGTCCAAGCGAGACTTTTAACTCGCAAAGTCAGTCCCTTTACTGGGACTCCGTCGCGGCCGACTCAGCGCACTGGTCTGCACGCGCTTTTAGGCAGAAACCGGGGTGACCACTGGATTTCAACATCCAGCCCGTCGCCCGGCCCCGCATACTTACTTGAATATGTCGCGGCCGACCAAGCGCAATGCCATGGTCTGCACGCGCTCGTAGGCCGGCTGGGGTGACCACAAGTGTCGCCCAGTCCGGCATTTTTGCTTGAAGATCTCACAGGAAAAAAACACTGGAGAAAACTACCTAAAAAATTTCTTTTTCTCAAAGAAAAAAAGTCTTGCCAGGACCAAAAGATCCCAGCAAGGAACTTAGGTCCTTACTCCTGACTAGACAGAAAAAAACTGATTCCCTGTAGCAGAGAGAGGGAGGATATACCCTCAGGGACTGCCCCTAGGGTGGAGCCAGAACGTTTTGTCATTCTGCCTAGTCCTACTCCTGCGGAGACAACATAACCCAGCTCTTGAGAATCAAGAAGACTACGTCTGTCAATGAGCGATAGAGAAATGCAAGTTACCACATTTAAACTTGTTTGTATGCTGTTAAAAGGCTGTTATTTGGCATTTCAAATGCCAATAAACTTCCGTCTGAACGCATTTTTTAGCTTTCAAAAAAGGCCACTAAACTCAACTGCCAAAGCGGCCTCCCTGCACTGGATCACGTACCTAGCATGTGATCCACGCGCTCGGACAGGGGGTACGCACGTGCCCCCACCGGCCGGACTGTACTATGATTCGTCACAGCACATGCCAGTCACCGGGTCCCAGCCAATGATTGACCGCCGACACATGGTGATTGGCTCTATGAGCTTCCTTGAACACAGCCCTGTGAATGTAAACACAGAGCTGTGTTCAGTAACAGTAACAGGGAATCTTGTTGTTTGTTCATTCCCTGCTATATAGGCAATGGAAATTTTGGGTAGGCGAACTACCACCACCAGGATGGTGGTAAACCCCTCAAAGGGAGGCAAGTCCACAATGAAGCCCATGGCAATCATTTCCCATGTTCGGATCCAGAGCATAGTGTGGAGGCCTGTTGGATGAATGACTTTAGACTGGCTGGATCAGCAAATAAATTCTGGGCAGACAAGATAGGGCTTGGGGATTCGGGTGATTCGGGAAACATATGGGATACAGCATCTACCTTCCCATCCTTGGTTCCTGGGCGGTAGGTTATGTGGAAATTTAATCTGGAAAAAAATAGAGCCCATCTAGCTTGCCGGGGTCCAGATTTTTATGATCCGTGAACATCAAAATCGGGTGGCTAGCACCTTCCAAGAGGTACCTCCATTTTTCAAGGCTACTTTGATTGCCAGGAGTTCTCATTGCCCACATCATAATGCCTTTCAGCTTGGCTTATTTTCTTCTGAGAAAATCAAGATATCATCCAAATAGACAAATTAGGGATAGATCAAGATACTCTCTGAAAATGTATTTTATCAAGTGTTTGAACGTTGCGGGGGCATTACATAATCCAAAGTGCATCAGGAGATACTCAAAGTTTTCAAAGCGAGTCCGGAAGGCAGTTTTCCATTTGTTGCCTTCCCTGATGCAAACTGGTTTGTAGGGACCCCCCAGTTTTGTGAACACTTGGGCTGTCCAGAATCTTTGAGGGAGTGATCCTTTTTCTCGACAAAGAAGATGCCCACCCCGGCAGGTGAGATAGAGGGGCAAGTAAACCCCTTTGCAAGGTTTTCGTCTATGTACTGCTAGAGGGCTTCCAGCTCGAGTTTGGATAGCAGAAAGATCGGACCGAAGGGTATCTTTGCCCCTGGAAGCAGTTCGTTTGGGCAACCATAAGACCGAAGAGTTGGCAGTATATTGGCCTTTTTCTTGTCAAATACATTAAGGAAATCATGGTAAGCAGGAGGAACGGATTGACTGGCATCTGATACTGGTTGAACAGAGGCATGCAGGAGGATTATGGGGTAAAGAGATGCCACAATGCTGTAGACAGTAGTTAGATAAAAAGATGATCTCTCCTTTGGACCAATCGATTTGCGGGTTGTGTGCCTCCAGCCAAGGTATTCATAGAATGGCCGGTAACATAAGAGATCTGATTACATAAAAATGAAGGAACCCCTGGTGACCCGAGTCGGTGGTTTATAGAATAGGGATGGTCTCCTTGGTAATGGGTCCTGAGCTAGGAGTGGTGCCATCAGCTAGTTGCACGTCAAGGCTTTTTCAAGTGAAGAGAGTGCTTGGCAAGGTTAATGTCCATGAAAAAACTGCAGGCTCCAGAGTCAATGATTACCCGCAGCTTAACCCCCTTTGTAGTGCACCTGCAATGAGATGGAGATAATGAGTGGATAGAGTCCCGAAAAGCTGGAGATACGAAGGGTATGGCTGACTGGACTTACTTGGTCGAATACAGCAGTTGCGTAAGAAATGGCCCATGGCTCCACAGTATAGGCATAGGTTGCCTTGTCATCGGTGCACCCTAAATTCAGATGTCAGAGCGAGTCGAAGAAGGCTGATTTGCATTGGTTCTACTTCAGAAGTGTTGGTGGCCTGAGAAGCAGTGGCAGGAACAGTTGATCCCGGAACCTTTGGCAATACCCATGTGGGCCTAAAGGCATGCGTTTGGAGCATCAGAACTTCAACCCTGGCTAACCCATCTTTGAGGATTTTGGACAAGCCCAGCCGGAACTGGTAGTTCAAAGCCCCGTCACTCCATCTGGTATCAGCTGACCATTTGCAGTACTCCACACTGTAGTCCTCCACAAATCGTTGGCCTTGTTTTAGGGCATGAAGGGCGAACTCAGGGGTGGCAGTTCTTTCCGGATTGTCATAGAGAGCAGCCATGGCTTTGAAGAACGATGCAACAGAATTTAGTGCTGGGTTCTTTCGTTACTACAGGCTGTGAGCCCAAGATTAAAGTTTGTCAGATAAGAGGGAAATAGTGAACCCCACCTTGACAAGTGCAAAAGTCCTTGGTTGCAGGGCAAATTAAAGTTGGCAGGCATTTGTGATGACCCTGAATTTATGTTGGTCCCCTGAAAAGTGTTCAGGAGTGGGGACTCTGGGCTCTGCAGGCGGCAGCACCACACTGCTTTGGCAGTGACAGATACACTTTACTGAGAGATCTGGGGTCTATTTGACCCCAGATCTCTCCTCTGCCATCAGAAGCATCTGATCAAACTGACATGTAAACAAGAAACTGAACAAGAAAAAATCCTTGTCGCTTCCTTCCAGTTTCATACACCATAGAGATGATCGGGAATGGATGTTCCTCCTTCCTCTATTGCAAACCGGCTGACCGCCCACATAAGTCCGGGGCTGACTGTTGGAACAGGAAAGCCCAAGAAAGGCGGTAGAAAGTGGGGAGGCCCCCTGTAAAAGTGATCATGAAGCTGTAAAGAATATTGGATCACTTTTACAGAAAAAAGAATTGCCTGATCCAAAAAAGGATACCAGTATCATGGCTGAAGCTGCAGCAATGATCCTGCCATAATAACTTAAAACCTAGAACCTACTGGTACATCCTACTGCAGGAAAATCTGCCAATTGAGAACTTGTGAAATTCATTTGGACCTATAAAACACCAAAACTAAGGCTAAATTCACTCTGGTGCGATGCAGGAACCATGGTGATTCCTATGCAGTTTTCCACACTGCATCAGAATTGCACGCAGATCACACTGTGCTCTGCGAATCGCTGAGGGTGTCAATATAAAATTAATGACACCCTAAATCAGTTTGCAGAACGTAGTGCGAACTGAGGAATCAAATGGAATCGGATCACATGGGTCTGAACACTCATGCGATCTGATTCCAGTGTGGACAAAAAAAGGATTCTGCACCATTTTGGTTCCGAATGCAATGCGAATTTAGCCATACAAACTGTATGGCTGAACACAGACATTGCATGTGATGTGCACAGGAATGCTGTGCGAATCACATGCGATGTCTGCAATTGCATTAGTGTGAACCCAACCAAAATTGTAGCCTCCTATCCCTCCCCAGGTCTCATGGTGAGGTGGCAATTCCAAACATAATAAAATATCACACTGCATCCTCATCCAGCCCCCCCCCCCCCTCTCCCCGAAAAAACAACAAAAAAAAAAAAACAACAATCTTGGCTGGAGTTAGGCTTTATACAACTGTAGGAATTCAATACTTACCCAAAGTGAGTAAAATGCTCCTTACAAGAGATGCTTTCTGTAATCGACTTTGTTTCTTCATGAAGACATTTAGCATCCTAATGTCATTTTGGAAAAAGGGATTTCTTATGATCCCCAGAATATAAGCACCTTGAATTTCTCTGAGCATCCACAAAAAGACTAAAAGTACAATGAGGCAGTAGCTCACGATGGCCTGCGGACTTTTTAAGGAAAAGGTTGAATAACAAAAGTGATGTAACAGGCTGGACTCCAGCAGGACCAAGCTCAAAATGACACAGTAAAATAACGGCTCTTTCCAAGTCATTTTCCAGTGGAAGCCATCACTAATTCTTGTACACCTGCTGCTTTTACTGAGGAGGACAATTGCCATCTCTGTTAAATTAAGACTGAGGATGAAGCCAAATCCGCTTATGAACAAAACAACACCAACTGAATTTGAAATGAAATAGGCCGATATGGTTACTCCAGCTGATATGATAAAAGTAATTAACAACCTGCCAAAAAAGAAACAAAGTAATTAAAACATGAAAATTTATCAAATTTAAAATATGATACATAATTTTCATTAATGCATATTATGTACAGTTTTGGTATTTTGTTTTTTATTTCCTTTCTCTAATTTTGTTTGGTAATCCTGCCAGTGGGGATGCTCCCCATCACAGGGTGATAATGCAAAGTTGTCACCCTGTGCTCCCAAGAACCACGGGCTGAAATGTCAGACAGACAGTGCGACAGCAACATGTTCTATGCATAGAGTGCCAGTTACACCATCTAAAATGTCCCCAGATCTATCAATGACAGTGGTTTTGAGGACTGTGCACTTGATGTTCAGGGCAAGTTTACTTACAAATAACAACACAGATACCTTTTAATGACACTTTTATGCAGAGCTCCAGGTAAAACAAACTTTAGTCCTATTATGTATTCATTCAAAAGTCTTCAAAGTTTCAGAGAAATATTTAAAGGATGAGATTCCAAGTCCAGAATAATAATCTTCTAACATGGTACCCTTTCTGTTTCTGCCTGCCTGACCAGCCTAATTATAAGACAATAGCCTTGTGATCTTGTGATGTAGAAGCTGTGAATTCAAGTTATTATTTTTGTAATTTTTTTATGGTCAGAACAAACAGACAAAAATGGACAACAAATAAATGTATTGTATATTATTATTAAAGCGGGTATAAAAGCCTAAGTTAAAAGTTCCCTCCTCCTACCTATCCTGCTGAGAGCCGGTTCACATACAGACCACCCGACTTGCCGGGGCGACCTGTGAAGTCGCGGTGCACAGCGCACAGCGCGACCTCGGAGCGACATGCACAGACTTCATATCATTGAAGTCAATGCAGGTCGCCCCAAAGTAGTACAGGACCCTTTTTATAAGTCGGAGCGACTTGTGTCGCTCCTATTAGAACGGGTCCTGTGCTAATCTATGGCAGGCGATCCACGGCGACTTGTCAGGCGACCAAGTCGCCTGACAAGTCGCCCCAGTGTGAACCGGCTCTAAACCTAAAGATGTGTGTATTTACTTTTTTTTTTAACTTAATCCTTTTTTAATAATATTTTTTTATATCAACATGGTACAGAAAGGGGGAAAAAAATTGTCATATTAAAAAAAAAAAAGAAAGCAATAATGTACATGCTTATTTATATAAAACAACTTTTTGCCTCCCTTTTTTTAAAAATTTCTAAAAGTTTCTTAACTACAAGATATAGGGTAGTAGCATGTTACAATCCTATATATTTATACATGAATAATAAATACATAAACCTATACATTATTACATACCAAGAAAAAAAAAAAGGGAGAGCACTTACATTGCTTTTTCCTAAGAAAACATACTCAGCATTGATTACCCATCTATTCTTTAACTCAGAAAAAATAAATTCCAAACAAATCAAATCAGGTCAGAAGCCTAATTCCATGTCCATATATATAAAACGTACCTATTTTTAATCTGCTCTGATCTAGTCATGTGATCCTGCAGCTCTTGCTCCCCTGTGTCATTGAGCGACTGCTGCATGGGAGAGAAGGCAGCGGCTAGGCCGTGGGAACCTATGAGTGATATCATGACTCTGAATTCCTAGTGGTTGTCGAGCACTCTGTGAGCCAGAGCTTCATGATCACTGACCAGACTGGATTAAAAATAGGTAATTACATACACCTTTTTTATACAGGTTAGGAAAGATTAGTAGGGGGACACTAAATAAGTAATGAACAGGCCACCATTTTTCTAGATAAATATATTTTTAAAGGTGTTACTGATATGACATTTTCACCACATCGGTAACAACCCATGCAATCCTTACATCACAGCAAAGCCACCAGCTGAAATCTATCAGTAATTAAAAAGCAATCCTGTCCCTTGTCAGTGCAAATTAATATCAGCTGGTTCAGTCTCAACTGATGGCCTATAAAAAGGTGTCTCTTTACCAAGATGTCACACAAGAATCTCATCTCATAATGGGTAAAAGCAAAGAGCTCTTGCAAAACCTTCACAACCTTGTTGAAAACATACTGATGGCATTGGTTACAGAAGGATTTCTAAACTTTTGAATGCTCCAGTGAGCACTGTTGGGGGCCATAATCCGGAAGTGGAAAGAACATAATTTTACCATAAACCGGCCACAACCAGGTGCTCCTCGCAAGATTTCGGACAGATTAGTGAAAAAAAGTATCTGAAAAGTTGTCCAAGAGCAAAGGACCACTTGTGGAGAGCTTTAGAAAGACCTGGAATTCGCAGGTACAATTGTTTCAAAGAAAATAATAAGTAATCCACTCAACCGCCATGGCCTGTATGCGTGCTCATCACAACTCAGCAAGACTCCATTGCTGGAAAAAAAGCATGTTGAAGCTCATTTAAAAAGTTTACTGCACAACATTTAGACAAGCCTGTAAAATACTGGGAGAATATAGTCTGTTCAGATGAGACCAAAATTTAACTCTTTGGATGCCATAATACACACCATGTTTGGAGGTCACATGGTACTGCACATCACCCCAAAAACACCTCCATACCAACAGTGAAATTTGGGAAACATCATGGTGTGGGGCTGTTACTGGCAAACTTCATATCATTGAAGGAAGGATGCATTGAAAAAATGAACCAAGACATTCTTGATAAAAAATCTGTTCCCATCTACCAGGAGGATGAAGATGAAATGAGGGTGGACATTTCCGCAAGACGATGATCCCAAACACAAAGCTAAGGAAACTCTCCACTGGTTTCAAAGGAAAAAAATAAAGCTGCTTGAATGGCCCAGCCAGTCACCTGACTTGAATCCAACAGAAAACCTATGTAAAAAACTAAAGATCAGGGGTAAAGTGGTAGTATACTCCACTATTTGACTTTTATCTACAGGTAAGCCTACAATAAGGCTTAGCTGTAGGTACAATTAATATCTCCTAAACCTGCATGGTTTAGGAGATATTCGCCCTACATGCAGCCGCTGACTTCAGCGGCGCATGCGCTCTGAAGGATCCGGCGGAGCTTCAGAGCTTCTTGCCGGTCCTTGCCGGAAAGTGAAACTCCCGTGCATGCGTGTCATCGCGGCTCCGGCAACTCACATCGCCGGAGCCGCAGAACCAGGAAGAGACGCCGAGGCAACATGACAGACACCTTAGCGTTGTCCAGGAGACCGTGTAGGGGCTTTGTTTTAAGGTAAGTATGTCATAATGAGCTAGTATGCGATGCATATGCCTTTGTCCTGCAGGTTTTTTTTTTTTTTTTTTACTGAGTATACAACCGCTTTAAAAGAAGGTGCTCACAGAACCTTCAAGATTTAAAGAACTGCGTGTGGAAGAATTGGCCAAAATCACATCTGAGCAATGCATGGGACTAGTTTCTCCATACAGGAGGCGTCTTGAAGCTGTCATTACCAACAAAGGATTTCGTACAAAGTAATACATAAATTTCAGTTAGTGTGTTTAAATACTTTTTCCTGTGTCATTCCATTTTATTACACATAGCTTCATTTTTTAACTTATTTGTTTTGATCTCTCTGTACGTATGGATTGAATGGGTTATTACCGACATGGTGAAAATTTCATGTAAATAGCACCTTTAAAAATATAATATATATATATACAAGCTGTGCTAAATGACAAACAAGCGGATAACTAAATCTGTGTAAAAAGGTAAAAACAATATTCTACAATAAGATGATCTAATATTGACCAATAACGTATATGAATAAATAAACAAATTATATATTAATAGTCCAAAAAGTCCCAAAAAAGTGACACTAAGTGCAGATTGTAATTAAATAGTGCTGAGTGATATCCACTGCCAGTGCTCAATCTGTCACCAACTGTAGGTCTGCTTACCGGAAGCCGAATAAATGAGGCTTATCGATCACCAGGCGAATGGGTTTCAAAAGCAGCAGGAATTGTATTATTGTAGAATATTAGGTTTACATTTTTACATGGATTTTGTTATACACTATTTATTATTTAGCGCAGCTTGTATATATTATATTTGACATTTGGTGACATCTCACTGGAAGCTGCTGCTTTCATTTAAATTTTACTAGTGCGGTTATATTTTGTGGATTTGACCTTTAAAAATATATTTACATAGAAAAATGGTGTCGTGTTCAATACTTTTTTCACGTGTGTGTGTGTGTGTGTGTGTGTGTGTGTGTGTGTGTGTGTGTGTGTGTGTGTGTGTGTGTGTGTGTGTGTGTGTGTGTGTGTGTGTGTGTGTGTGTGTGTGTGTGTGTGTGTGTGTGTGTGTGTGTGTGTTGTGTGTGTGTGTGTGTGTGTGTGTGTGTGAATGTGTGCATACTATTTTTTTCCCCCTATTTGAAATGTGAGGTTTGTTTTACTTTTTACACTGAAGTTAGACTTTAAAGACAAGGTACAAAAGCTTAATATTTTGATTACTCTGCAATGACCTCATGAATGTATGAAATGAAAGCAAAATAAAAGTTACCGCAAGTTACTGGACATTGGCGATCCTCCTAAGGCAAACTCCAGCGTCTGCTCCATTCCCCAGAGGACTAGTGCATCAAGAGGTGGTAGAATTCCCAAAGCCCAAAGAAATGGCAGAAACAGGAATATGACATGCAAGATTTTATTGGCCAAAACTAAGGCTGGCACAGACACAACAAACCTACAATGAAAGAGAAGTTATTCATTTGTATACAAAAGCTTGTGACTAGAAAAAGGTCAGTATTAAAGGAAAACTCAAATTAAAAAGAGCCAATAAAGATGAAGAGTATCCTCTCATTTTATAAAATTGGTTTGCTTTTTTATCCCGCTTCTTGACCACCCATCCAAAGTGTACTGCGGATGGGCGGCCTGTGCAGGCAAAGCGACATACTGGTATGTCACTGCCTACTCTTCCCTCCACCAACACCCGCTGTGACTGTACACAGTGGGAGTCTGTCAGTATTTCCCGGCCATGATTCATGTCCGGGACCTGTTGATCGGCGGTGTCCAAACACAGCAGAGAGCCCTGTGTTGACAATCAACACAGGGCTCTGTATAGAGGGAACGATCAGTCTGTTTCCTTTTCCTGCAAAGCAGGAATAAGAAACAATGAGATACTTAGTAAAAAAAGCATCATATAATACACATAGTACACACTGTTAGGCACATATTTAACCCCTTGATCACCCCTAGATGTTAACCCCTACCCAGCCAGTGTCATTAGTATAGTGACAGTGTATAGTATTATCACTGATCACTGTTTTAGTGCCACTGGTGATATTAGTCAGTTCCCCCCTAGCGCCAGTTAGTGTCAGATTGCCTGCAGCACTATCACAGTCCCACTCCAAGTCTCTTGATCACCGTAGTATAAAAATAGTATAGTAGTATAAAAGTTCAAGTATATATACTGTACCATAGTTTGTAAATGCTATAACTTTCACGCAAACCAATCATTATACACTTTTTTTATCAAAGACATGTAGCAGAATACATTTTGGCCAAGATTTATGAAGAAAATAGGATTTTTGTTACTTACCGTAAAATCCATTTCTCTGAGTTAATTGAGGGACACAGCACTCCATATTCAGAACCATAGGGTTATATCGCCCCCTACAGTAGTAGGACACTAGGCAGACAAAACAACTTGGCTATGCCTATGTGTAGTCCTAGGTGGTATACACCCCCCTCTCTGCTATAGGCCTTCAGTTTAGTAACAAGTAGTATCAGAAGTATCAGAACGTCATAGCGGGGTGGGTGCTGTGTCCGTCAATGAACTCAGAGAAATGAATTTTACGGTAAGTAACAAAAATCCGTTCATTGACGGATACACAGCGCTCCATATTCAGAACCATAGGGATGTCCGCAAGCAGTGGCAAAAACATGAGGGGTGGGACAAAAAAAGCCAACCAAGTAACCGGAGCGCAAAAAAAAAAAAATGAACTGGAGCCCAACCTGAACAATACACCCCCAAAGAGGGAACAGACTGAACAGCAGCCTGCAAAGGAAGCATCCACAGATGCCAAAACATCCACTTTGTAGAACTTTGTGAAAGTGTGCACCGACGAGCAGGTGGCCGCCTTGCAAATCTGCACCACTGACACCTGATGACGGAAGGCCCAAGAAGTACTATGCGCCCGAGTAAAGCGTGCCATTACAGGGAAAGGAGGAACACGACCCTTGATACTGTAGAATAGGTCTGAGTCACCGTCTGTCTGATCCATCTGGAAATGGACAGACAGTCCTTTTCTTGGCCCATCCGTGGTCACAAAAAGTGAGTCTGACCTCTGAAAGGCCTCAGTGGCTGCCAGATACACCCGAATTGCCTGAACCACACCAAGAGTATGTAATGCAAATTCCTTGGGATGAGGGGGCCTGGGACACAAAGAAGGCAGCACAATGCCTTCATTCAAATGGAGGCTTCTGGAGAATTGAGAGCACCAGGTTCAAATCCCGCAGCGGTAGAGGACACCTCACTGGCGGATGTCAGGTGTCGAACTCCTTGAATAAAAGTATGCACCAAAGAATGCAGGCCAAGGTTCGCTGAAAGAAGACCACCAAGGCAGACACCTGACCCTTGATGTACTTAAGGCCAACTTCTGCTTAACACCACTTTGAAGGAAGGTCAAAATTCGAGCCACTGAAAAGGAACAAGGGTGAACACCGATCGACCTACATCACGCAATGTACGCTTTCCACATACGATGGTAAATCTTTCCAGGTAGACTTTCTAGCCTTCAGCATAGTCAAAATCATCAACCCAGGCAAACCTCTATCCTTCAGCACCTGGCTTTTAACAGCCAGGCTGTCAAAGCCTGCGATTGTAAAGCAGGATGGAAGATCAGCCCTTGGGACAGCAGGTCCTCCCTGAGAGGCAGCCCCCAAGGGATGTCAGTGACCAATCGCAGTAGGTCAGTGTACCAAGACTGGGCGAGGCCAATCTGGGGCTACCAGAATTACTGAAATCGCTTTGACCTCGATCCTGTGCAGAAGCCGCGGAAGAAGATTGAGAGGAGGGAAGGCGTAGATCAGGCGATACTGGCCCCACGGGGCCACTAGACCATCTGTGGCGTCCACCAGAGGATCCTGTGACCTTGCCACAAACTTCTGGTACCTTTCTGTTGAGCCCAGATGCCAACAGGTCCACCTCGGGAGTGCCCCACCGCAGACAGATCAGATGAAACACGTCTGGATGAAGGGACCACTCCCCTAGGTCCAATGCCTGCCATCTAAAATATTATGCCCGTCAATTTTCCACACCTGGAATATGCATGGCGGAGAGGGCTACAACAAAGCGTTCTGCCCACTGGAAAATGCCAGATACCTCCAGAGCCGCCAACACCCTTTTAATTCCACCCTGTTGATTGACATAAGCCACAGTCTGATTGCCCGAAATTCTAAGACATTGATCAGTAGTCTGGATTCTGCCAGAGTCCAACAAGCCTGAGTGGAGCTCAGTTCCAGGACACCTCCCCATCAGGACAGGCTGACATCTGTTGTGACCACTGTCCAATACAAGGGGAGAAAAGACCTGCCCTGCTGAAGAGGTTTCCCGGCTCAGCCGAATCGGATTGTCCAGAGAGCTTGGACACTTAATTTCACCAGGATCTCCCTCTGAAGGAACCTCATATGGAACAGTGCAAACAGGACAGCGCCTAGAAGGTAGACACCATCAGGCCCAGCACTTGCATGCCAATCCAAGGGTGGACCACCTGTGGGACAGCAACCGATGAATCGCAGTATGCAACTTCTGGAGTTTGTCCAGAGGAAGAAACACTCAGCCCAGAGCTGAATCCAGAGTCAGACCCAGGTAATCCAATTTCTTGGATGGGTTCAGGGCAGACTTCTGGTCGTTCGGGAGCCAACTGAACTCCTTCAAAGTCTATATAGTGATCACCATGTCATCAGTCAATGCAGATGAAGACTCCGCATGCAAGAGGAGTTCGTCCAAGTAGCCCAGCACAGCAATCCCTGCTGACGTAGTAACTCTAAAACCTGGGCCAACAACTTTGAGAAGACACGAGCAGCAGAGGCGAAACCAAAGGGTAACGCCAGGAACCAATAGTGCTCTTCTCCCACAGCAAAGCAGAGGAAACGTTGGTCTTGGGCACATATTGGAATGTGCAAGTAAGCATCTTTGATGTCAATAGAGGTTAGGAAATCCCCATGATGTGGGGATGCCACCACTGTGCGAATGGACGCCATTGTGAATATCTGTACCCGCACAAAACAGTTCAGGGCCTTGAGGCCCAGAATCCGAAGAATCTTGTCCTCCTTCTTTGGGACCGTAAACAGGTTTGAATAAAAACCTTGAAACAATTCTGATACCGGAAACGGGCAATCACTCCCTGAAGCAACAGGTCCTGCATCTCCCCGAAGAGAGCTTGCAGCCGATCCGGAGGCAGACACATATTGGAGGGAAAGAAGCTTTCTGGAGGGCAAGAACTAAACTATATTTTGTAACCAGACAGAATTACTTTGTGGACCCATTTGTTCCTCACCAAGAAGGTCCATGGGCCCAGGAACCAGCAAAGACGCCCCCCCATCCCAGGCATGGGTGAGGGCACACCATGTTGGAGGCGGCCTTGTATGCGGGACTAGAGAAACCCGCTCTAGGCTTGCCAGACAAAGGCCGCTTGGAACCTCCTGAGGTGGACTTGAAAGGTTTTGAACCCTTGTCAGTGGACACTGATGGATGAAAAAACTTTCTGTGTGCTGAGGAAGAATGGCTGCGTCTGTGACGAGTCTCCTTCCCCTTCCCAGACTGTGGAAGAAAAGTGCTCTTCCCCCCGCACGAGACTCTTATTGATGTCATCCAGGGTAGCCCCAAACAGGCGATCGCCTTGAAAGGGCAAACAGTTCGAGCTTTTTTTTTTTTTAGAGGTTTGGTCCACAGACCAACACTTAAGCCACAACACATACCTAAGCACCACTGAGGAAACAGAGAGCTTAGAAATCAAGGAAGCAGTGTCCAGAGAGGCATCGCCGACAAATTGCAGCCCCTGGATCAACTGGTCCATCAACTCAACAAAGGCAAGTGGAATCTGCTCCCCCACCCAGACCATGGCGCAAAAGTTTAGCCCACTCAGTTAGAGTTTGCGACACCAGAGCAATGGCCAGGACCAGCCGTAACGCCGAATCAGCAATAGTGAACATGTTGCGGGCCACAGACTCCGCTTTTCTATCAGCTGGATCTTTAAAGGCCAGGGATTCCTCTACTGGAATCATGGTTGCCTTATTTAATCTGGAGACAGGAGGGTCCACCACTAGTGGGAAGTCCACTTCTTTAGAAGTGACTCTTCAAAGGGGTACCTCACTGTAAAACATTTAGGAACCACAAAGGGACGTTTTTGGGTGCTCCTAATCTTTGTAGACAAACTTGTCAAAATAGGAGGGATAAGGAAACACTTTTGCCGTGTGAGATGGCTTGTGAGTACCAAAAGCATCCGCCGCCTCCTCAGCTGCATCCTCCATCTTCAATGTCTCCTGCACAGATGTAACCAGTGCATCAACCAGCATCTTCTCGTGCGCAGCTGCAGTTGCGGAGGAATCATTCTCACTATCTGACAGATCAGGAAGCATGGCTACAAGCCCCACAGTGTGGGCAATGTCTGGGGCGACGGAGCCAGATTCAGGATCTGAAAAGACAGATAAGCAGGGTAGGGCAGGGAGCGCTTTCTGTAAGCCCCCCGTCCAAAGCCAGCCTCCACCCTGGAAACAAAGGATCCCAGGACTGCGGTCAGTGCATCAATAGAAGGCTGGGACAATGAGGAACCTGCTGCATCCGAGAGGGGGTCAGGTGGGGAAACATGTTCCTGAGACACCATAAGTAAAAAGGAGGAACCCACCAGCAAATGTGTCTTGCACCGCCAGGGGACTCACCTACCCTGAGGCACTGCACCAGCACTACCACAGGGGTACAAAGCAACGTATCCTGCTACCTGCAGCAGAGAGAGGGAGGGACCCCACCAGAACTCACCCCCCCACCGGAGGAGCGCTGGTCTGCACCAGAGATAGCCAGGGATTCACATGCGGCGTCCAAGGAAAAAGGAAACCCAGGAGTCAACACTAGGGGAAAGAGGAGAGCCCCACCACAATATTCACTGACCTGAAGGCTCTACTGTCATGGCTTCCGCTCCTGTGTACACTGGACCAACCAAATGGCAAAATGGCCGCTTCCACACGCTGCGCCCATGAGCCTCCCAGGGACCTGGAAAGCATCTGTGGAGCCTAGGCCACAACTCTGCGGCAGGAGGGGGACCCGGGGCCACAAGACCACCAAAACAGGGGTTCCCCTCCCCACCGGTACTGTGCTGCACACACTACCAACGTCCACCACCATCCCGCCACGCTACCCCCAGGTCGGGTAGGACTTGGGGAGGTGGGTAGGACAAGGGTGGCCCACAGGGACCACACAAAACACAGGGGCCTAGGGGGAAGGAGGGGAACCCGCAGGGCCGACCATCCGGGGGTGCCCGCGTCCGCCCCTTACTGCACCCAGGAGCAGATGGGGGACATCAAACCCATGGAAACCAGGCGAGACCTCACGAGACGTTTAACTCGCATGCCAGCCCCTGTCCAGTGGGGCTATGTCGTGGTTAAAGGCCAGACTGGGAGCACCACTGGATCTGACTATACAGCCCATCGCCCAGCCCGGTAGTAGTTCTCACAAAAAATGACATTTAAAGAGAAAAAAATTGCCAGAACCAAAGATCCCAGAAGGGAGTTTGGTCCTTACTCCTGACTAAGCAGGAAAAAACTAAAGGCCTATAGCAGAGAGGGGGATGCCTAGTGTCCTACTCCTGTAGGGGGCAATGTAACCATGTGGTTCTGAATATGGAGCGCTGTGTCCGTTAATGAAGGAAAGAAAAATTCTATTTTTTAAACTTTTTTATTGGATATGTTTTATAGCAGAATGTAAAACATGTTGTTGTTTCCACCAAAACTTTCAGTCTTTTTTCGTTTATGTTGCAAAAAATAAAAAACCCAGTGGTGATCAAATACCACCAAAAGAAAGCACTTTACTTGTGAGAATTGTTTTTTATAAATTTCATTTGGGTACAGAGTTGCATGACCGCGCAATTACCAGGTAAAGTAGTGCAGTGGTAAATAAAAAAAAAATGGCCTGGTCGTGAAGGGGGGTAAAACCTTCCAGAGCGGAAGTGGTTATTGTGAGTTCTGCAGTACCTGTAGTGAATATTGCATGGTAATTACATGCAGCTGGGGAAGTTTTATAATTAGCGACACACCTGAAAACGAGCATATGATGAAAAGATTTTATACAACCTATAAAATGGGAGATTCAAGCACATAAATGAAATTAAAAGTAAATCTTTTCCTGTAAAATATGAGTTTGGTCCTCCCAAGCTTACTGAGATTTCCTATTGGCCTTACAATGTGACAGGCTTCCTCATTGGTCAATAAGGAGTCCAAATGAAGTAGAACCAAGCTTGGCTTTTACAGGTAAAGTTAAGTATATTTTTCCACCTGGCTTAGGCTACGTTCACATGTAGGCGTTTTGGGGGTGTTTTTCTGCTCTAGGATCAGCTCAAAACGCCCAACAAGACATACCCTATTCATTTCAATGGCCCCTGTTCACATCTGAGCGTTTTGACGCCGTGAGCAAAACGCCCAACGCTCAAAAAAGTACATGAGCTTCTTTTTGGGCAGATTACAGGCGTTTTCCATTGGTCTCTAGTCAATCTAAAAACGCCTGCACAAAAAACGCCTGTAAAACGCCTGCAAAAACGCCCATAAAAACGCCTGTAATAGCAACGCCAAGATGTGAACGTAGCCTAAATCTCTATATTTCCTGACATGTATTTTCTCTAAGGCTACATTCACACCTGAGCGTAGCGTTTTCGCGCTTTTTTTTTATTTCCCGATTTTACCGTGATTTTTACCGCGATTTACAGGCGTTTTTACAGGCGTTTTTTGTGCAGGCGTTTTTAGATTGAATAGAAACCAATGGAAAACGCCTGTAATCTGCCCAAAAAGAAGCTCATGTACTTTTTTGAGTGTTGGGCGTTTTGCTTACAGCGTCAAAACGCTCAGATGTGAACAGGGGCCATTGAAATGAATAGGATTTGTCTTGTTGGGCGTTTTGAGAGCTGATCCTAGAGCAGAAAAACTCCCCAAAAACGCCCCAAAACGCCTAGATGTGAACGGAGCCTAAAGGTAACATCTGCTATTGTATCTATTCACAATATGAACAGTCCGAGTTGCCTGGTTAGTGATAGGTGTGCTTTAAAGCATTACTTCACTTTTACCGAAAAACTGCCTATGCACATAAAGAGTTTCTATAGATAAAAACAAACTGTGCAGCTTTAAGTATAAGCCACCTACATACCTTCCAAAGCCTGGCTAAATCTCCCAGAGAGGACATCCCTCTATCTTGCCTTGTTGCTTGGATGTCAATAAGGCGCTTCCAGCTGTTACTGCTAACCCCACCATTAAAGAAGCAAGCTCTCAAAGCCTCACACATGCGCGGTTCACTATCTCCTCTAAGGCAGCATCGCTGAACTCTGTGCTACTGCAATGGGGAGGAGAGAGTGCATGCAAGCACCTTTGAATTGGAGAAAAATAGCTTGCTCCTGTGATGGTGGGGGACAACTGGGCGTGTCTTAGCAACGTCCTAGCAACAAGGCAGGCATAAACACCCAGGCAACTTACATATCCATAAAACGGGTATTTCACATTTGAGCAGGTTGTGACAGGTTGGCTAAAACATTTGGGAGAAACTCCTATTCCTAAAGCCAATTTTCTTTATCTCCTAGGAAGGCCATAAAGAGACTGAGAAGCATGGTGGCTGCGGCATGTAAACATCCCCATCCACTGCCCAATGCAACTTAAGGAGGGAAGGCTGCTGGTTGGCAAAACATGGCTCAACGGTGCATTTTTGCTGGCCCAACTGCAAGTCTAAACAAAGCCTAATGCCCCGTACACACGCGTCGATAGTTGGCCGTAAATTTTCGGCCAATGTCCGATCGGCTGATTTTCGGCTTGTTAGTATGATGCTTTCGACAACCGACTCCGACTTTTCGGCCGAAAAAAATCTGGTGTGTAGGCTATAAAATTTTTGTTGGCCGTCACCACAACGGCCGATTTTCCGTCAGTCAGTACAGATTTCGGCAGACAAAGATCTGATGAGCAAGACTGGGCATGCTCAGAGATGAAAAAACTCACGGAAAGTAAACCATCACATGACATCACTTCTGAAGTAGATTTTTGTTGGCCGAGAAAATTCGTGTGCAGTCTAGAGCACATTTCAACCAACACAACAACACTGGACAAAAGTCGGCCGATCGGTCAGCCGATAATCGCTGCGTGTGTACGAGGCATAAGACTGCCTTGGAAAGATGTACATTTGTCCAAAAAAAGAAAAATATCACAACATTTCCAATACTTATCAGAAGCAATTTGGGTTACCTGTATGCAAGGTCTACAGCAATGAAAGCCAAAATATAGACAGGTCGCAGAAGAGGTGTAATTTCGTAGGTGTCTTGAGCATGAAAAGTTGCTGTCTCAGTGGCGGAGTTTACAATTAGAGAATATTCACCTATACAAATAGTTATCCAACCAAATATAAAAATCATAACTGTCCCTCCTAAATTGCCATACAGCAAGTCTAATCTGTATGGTAATAAATACCAGGTTCCTAATCCACATAACACCCCAGCAAGAATGGAATGAAAAATAACGTTCGCTATGAATTTCTTGCCAGGAATAACAAACTTTACAGTTTCTGAGTCCAGACAGCCGGAAAAGTCATAATCATCCTCATCGGTGAGGGTGTTTTGATTCTGTAGTCTTTCTACAGTAGAGGTCCTTCGTCGAGCATATTGGTTTAAAAGTTGTATAATAAAGGAAGCAAGGAGCATTAGTCCTCCAGAAAGTACTGATGCGTAATAATCCTGTATGATTCTGACTTCGCACAGCACAGTGCCCACACCGCCTAATACCCATGGTGTCAGAAAGAGGATGACCTGATTGATATATATGTAAGGAGGAGCACTGTATCCTAATTTAAATCGAGGACCGCCCAGAACAGTTTGAGGAAAGCGTTTCCAGACGAATTCCTGCTTGTAGTCGTTCAGTAAAGGAACATCAGGACCCATTCTTTATAGTCACAGTTCTGGGTAGGGTTTCATCATTTGTGCAGCAAAATGACAATACCTACAGAGAGAGACACAAAAATATAATAATTTAGGCTTAAATATGTATAACATAAATAAATGAGTTGATAAATTAGAAAAGCATTAGCATTGATATCTTAAGAAGCTTGAAAAATAAGAGATTTTTGTCTTACCATAAAATCCTTTTCTCTGAAGTTCATTGACGGACACAGCTCCATATCTTCTTGACCCTTGAGTTTATGCTGCCCTCTACAGGAGTAGGACACTAGGAGGAGAAAAAATTGACTATGCCTATAGGGCAGTCCCAGGGAGTATACTCCCACTTCCTGCTATAGGTCTTCAGTTTTGTAACAAGCAGTGTCAGAACATAAAATCCAAATGATCAAAGGGGCAGGTGCTCGTCAATGAACATCAGAGAAAAGGATTTTAGGGTAAGACAAAAATCCAGTTTTCTCTTTCGTTCATTCACGGACACAGCTCCATATCTTCTTGACCCTTGGGACGTCCCAAAGCAGTGTCAACATGAGAGGTGGGAAGAACACAGCAAGAAACACACTTCCCAAAGGCTAAACATAGCCAACCAAGTAAAACAGGAGCTCAACCAGAAACAACTGGAGCTTAACTGACAAAAAGACTGATGATTTTTGGAACGACTCAGTTGCTCCCAGGTACACTCTGATTGCCCGAACCACATCCAAAGAATGTAGGGAAATCGCTTTAGGGTGCTTAGGCTTAGGACACAAGAAAGGAAACACAATGTCTTCATTTAAATGGAAACCAGAGACGACCTTAGGAAGGAACGACTGGCAGGAAAGAAGCACCACTTTGTCTCTGTGAACCACCCAATACGGTGAGCGACAGGACAATGCAGGCAACTCTGACACCCTGCGCGCAGAAGTAATAGCCGCCGAGTAGGCTACCTTCTGTGACAGAGTAAGTAGAGGAACCTCACAAATATTTTAAAAAGGTGGGTTCTAAAGAATGGACAGCACCAAATTGAGGTCCCACGGAGGTAAGGGAGACCTCACGGGGGGAGCCAGGTGGCGGACTCCCTGAACAAAGGTGTGAACCAAGGAATTTGGGGCCAAGGGGAGCTGAAAGAAAATCGCCAGGGCCAAAAGCTGGCCTTTGATGGTGCCCAAGGCCAAACGCTAATCTACGCTTCTTTGGAGAAATTTCAAGACAAGAGACACTGAAAAGGAATGGGGAGAGACCCCCCTCCCCCCGAGACTCACACCAAGCAATGTAAGCCCTCCAGACTTGATTATAAATCTTCCTAGAGGTGGATTTTCTAGATTTAAAACAGCATAGGAATTATAGGAATTATTGGTTCAGACACCCCTCTATCTTTTCACACCTGGCTTTCAATAGCCATGCTGTTAAAGCCAGCGATTGTAAAGCAGGATGGAAGATCGGTCCTTGAGCTAACAGATCTTCCCTGAGAGGGAGTCTCCAAGGGACATCGGTGACCAGCCGTACTAGGTCTCCGTACCAGGACCTGCGAGGCCAGTTCGGAGCCACTAGGATGACCAGAATCCCATCTGCCTCGATTCTTCGCAGGAGCCTTGGCAGAAGAGTTATCGGAGAAAATGCGTACAACAGATGATACTGCCCCCAGGGAGCAGCCAGAGCATCTGTGGTGTCGGCCAGATGATCCTGAGACCTTGCTACGAACCTCTGCACCTTCCTGAGACGAGAGGCTAACAGGTCCACATCGGGAGTCCCTCACCGGAGACACAGTTGATGAAACACTTCCTGGTGGAGAGACCAATCTCCCTGATCCACCGTCTGCCGACTGAGGCAGTCAGCCAGCCAATTTTCCACCCCTGGAATATGCACAGCAGAGATGTTTGGAAGAAACTGTTCTGCCCATCTTAGAGCACCTGCTACTTCCCGGGCTGCTAGGACACTTTTGGTGCATCCTTGATGATTGACATATGCCACGGCTGTGGCATTGTCCGATTTAATCCTTACAGGGCACCCCTGCAGACGATCTGTCCATTGAGTCAGGCAAAGCCTGATCGCCCGAATTTCCAGCATATTGATGGGCAGGCTGGACTCCTTTCAGAGTCCAAACCCCCTGAGCACAATCCGTGCCCAAAACACCTCCCCACCCCGACAAGCTGGCATCCATGGTGACCATTGTCCAGTACAAGGGGAGAAAAGATTTTCCCTGTCGAAGCGCCGCAGAGCAGAGCCACCAGATCAGGGATCCCCTCGTACCCTGGCTCAACAGAATCAGATTGTCTAGAGAGAGACAATTCAGTTTCCATCAGAACTCTTGTAAAGTGCGCACTGAAATGTCCAGAGTGTCTTTGAGGGCATTCAGGGACTCTGCTCGCAGAAGGAGGTCATCCAAGTACCCCAGTACCGCAATCCCTGCCTTAGCAATGCGAACACCGGGGCCAAAACTTTTGTGAACACCCGAGGAGAGACTAAAAGGTAACGCCAGGAATCGATAGTGCTCTTTGCCCACGGCAAAGCGAAGGAAAGGCTGATGCCCGACATATATTGGGATATGAAGGTAAGCGTCCTTGATATCGATAGAGGCCAGGAAATCCCCTTGATGAAGGGATGCTATTACCGTGCGAATGGACCCTATTCAAAATTTCTGAACCTGCACAAAGCGGTTCAAGGCCTCGAGGTCCAGGATTGGACGGACCTTGCCTTCCTTCCTGGTAACAGTAAATAAGTATGAATAGAACCCCTGAAAGCATTCCAATTCCAGAAACCGGTACAATGACTCCCTGTGAGAGCAGATCCTGTACTGTCCCGAGAAGACCTAGTAGGCGATCTGGGGACAAACGCAGGTTGGAAGGGAAGAACCTTGCCGGAGGCAAAGACCGAAACTCGATCTTGTAACCAGACTGAAACAACTCGTGGACCCATTTGTCTTGAATAAAGGAGGTCCACGGATCCGGAAAGAATCAAAGACATGCCCCCACCCCAGATACAGGTGAGGGTGCCCCTTCAGGCAGAAGTGGGCTTGTCTGCGGTCTCGGAGGAATCCGCTCTCGACTTACCAGGCCAGGGCCTCTTGGAGCCCCCTGCGGGGTTATGGGTGGGTTTTGATCCCTGGTCCTTAGATCCCGAAGGACAAAAAGACCGCTTATGGGCCAAGAAGAAAGGGTCATGTTTATGACAAGACTCCTTGTTCCTGGTAGTCTGTGGAAGCAGAGTACTCTTACCTCCAGAAAGTCCCCTAATGATCTCTTCCATTGAAGCTCCGAACAAACAGTCTCCTACAAAAAGGAGATTAGTCAATACCTTCTTGGAAGCCTGGTCTGCAGACCAGTATTTCAGCGATATCATGATGCAAAGAGTCACCACTGTCACAGACACCCTGCAGGCTAAGGGGGCCGCATCCAGAGAGGCATCACAGATGTACGGAAACCCCTGGACCAACTGGTCCGCCAGGTCAGGAAGAGGCTGTCCCCCTTCCATATCCTGGCACAGGAACTTAGCCCATTCCATTAAGGTCTGGAAAACCAAGGTTATGGCAAAAACCGGTCACAGAATGGAACCGGCCATAGTAAAAAGGTATTGGACCAGAGATTCAGCTCTCTTGTCAAAAGGGTCCTTAAAGGACAGAGAGTCCTCCACCGGAAGAAGGGTGGCTTTATTCAACCTGGAAACTTGAGAGTCCACCACAGGTGGTACTGTCAGTTTCTTTAGAAGGGACTCTTCAAAAGGATACCTGCTAGCGAAGCACTTAGGGACCCCGACAATGCGTTTGGGGGGAACTTCGTGACGATGTTGTCGAAATAGGCGGGAGAGGGAATACCTTTGCCGCTTTGGAGGCTCTGCGGGTACCGAATTGCACCTGCGCAGCCGACGCTGCAGTAGTTTCCAGTTTCAAAGTTTCCCGCACTGATATAATCAGTGCATCCACAAGCGCCTTTTCGTGTGTGGCTTTAGTGGAAGAGGAATCATCCTCACTATCAGAGCACTCAGGGTGCGTGGACTTAGATCCAGTAGGCGTCCGTGGCGGCCAAATCCTCCTCAGAATCTGAGGAAGCAGAGGATGCAGGTGAAGGCAGAGGACCCTTTTAACTCATCCTATTTTGGAGGGCCATAACTACCTTAGACACTAGTGACAAGGCGGACTGGGACCCCGCAGCCTCTGAGAGGGGGTCAGGTGGGGACACGTGCTCCAGGGACTCCATGGGTTAACCTGGGGACCGCTAGCAAAGTGTAGAAATTGCCGTTAAAAGTACCACCACCGCTGTACCAGCGGTACCACAGGTCCCAGTACACCAAATACCGCTATAGCAGAAAAAGGGAGCCGTTTATCACCCACAGGGACTCACTACCCCTCACTCAGATGCAGAGTCAGAGTTTCAGGCTGCACGCCGTGCGGCGATCAGAGAGAAAGAGGAAGTTCAAGGAACTGCCACTACAGGCCCACCACTGATTCACTGCTCCATAGACTTCAAAAACATGACCGCCTGTGATAGCAATGGGAAACTATAAGAAAATGGCCCCCGGAATACACAAACATGGCCGCCAATATATGCAGCAGCCATCCACGGCAAAATGGTGGCTTCATGCGGCGCACACGCGGCTCCTGGGACCCCCAGAGGAGGGGCCCATGTCCACCATGAACAACCACCAGAGGGGAAGGGGGACACTACTCACAATTCCTTGGAACCAGGCGAGCATCGCTCCAGGCAGACCACCGCACTATCTTGGAATGGGGGGGGCTGCGGGCCAGAGGCCCGCTGCAACTCAGGTCATGACCAGGGCTACACGTCCTCACGAGGCGTTTAACTCACTGGCCAGCCCCTGTCCAGTGGGGCTATGTTGCGGCCAACCCCGCTCGGACCTAAGGTCGGGTTGCGCTCGCTGGCCAGACTGGGAAGACTGTAAGAATCTAGGATATCCAGTGCGTCGCCCAGTACGGCAGTTGATTATAGCTCTCACAGGAACCAGTTGATTGTAGTTCTCCCAGGAACAGGAACTAATAACAGAAAAAATTCAGTTTAAAAAGGAAAAAATTCTAGGACCCAGCAGGGAAGTAGGTCCTAACTGAAGACCTATAGCAGGAAGTGGGAGTATACTCCCTGGGACTGCACTATAGGCGTAGTCAAAAAATTTTTTACGCCTAGTGTCCTACTCCTGTAGGGTAGCATAAACCCAAGGGTCAAGAAGATATGGAGCTGTGTCCATCAATGAATGAAAGAGAAATAAGAAGTGTGTCTGTATATGTGCATGGGTATGAGCAGTGACGTTGCTAGTGCTGGACACACAGAGCAGGTGCCACGCATCTCCAGTGTGGTGCCTTAAGTCTCAGACGCCAGGATTGCCAGTCACTGAAGCAGCTGGCATCTCTTCCCACTAGCGCCCTGTCAAAACAATAAACCTCAGAGCAGGAGAAAGCTTCCCCTGGGCTCCTCCTTGGCTCTGATGTATCACAGGACACAACATCAGTAAGGGAAAGATGGGAGGAAGGACATCCCCTGGCATTCTGCTGTTCTGTGTCAGTGGTCTGTAGGTTCAGGGAGAGAGGGACAATTATACTGAGGGCGGGGGGGGGGGCACAATGACCTCTGAGTGTGAGGGAGCTGGTGCTCCTGACCTCTGCACACTGTGCGTTACACAAAGTGGACCCTTGTATTGTGTGCATTGTGTACTCCTGCACTTTGTGTGTTACAAAGTCCTGGTCCTTGCACTGGGCATTTGATACTCCTAACCTTTAAAATATGTACATTATTTACTCCTGCTCCCTGCACTACTTAGGCCTGACTTCTGCATGCAGTGTTACATATAAATGACCCATGCACTCTGTGCGTTCCTCCTAAGCCAATGCAATATATGCCTTAAGTGCTCCTGACTCTTGCACTCTTTGCATTATTCACCCGTGATGCATGCATGCACTCTGCTCCTTACAGACTCTTGCATATACTGTATAGGTGCACCTCATAAAATTAGATTATCAAAAGGTTAATTTACTTCAGTAATTCAATTAAAAAAGTGAAATACATATTTTATATAGATTCGTTACTTACAGAGTGATATATTTCATGCATTTCTTTCTTTTAATTTTGATGATTATGGCTTACAGCTAGTGAAAACCCAAAATTCAGTATCTCAGAAAATTAGATTATTACATAAGACCAAAAAAAAGGATTTTTAATACAGAAATGTTGGGGTACTAAAAAATCAGCCTGCTGAACTACTGAGGTGTTAGGGAAATTCAAATTTCTTTGATAGTGGCTTTCAGCTTGTCTGCATTGTTGGGTCTGGTGTCTCTCATCTTCCTCTTGACAATACCTCAGAGATTCTCTATAGGGTTTAGGTCAGATGAGTTTGCTGACCAATCAAGAACAGTGATACCATAATCATTAAAAAAGGTATTAATACTTTTGGCAGTGTGGACAGGTGTCAAGTCCTGCTAGAAAATGAAATCAGCATCTCCATAAAGCTGGTCAGCAAAGGGAAGCATGAAGTGCTCTAGAATTTCCTGGTAGAGGGCTGCGCTGACTTTGGACTTGACAAAACATCAACACTGATTGACTAGAGCACTTGATGCTTCCCTCTGCTGACCAGCTTTATGAAGATACTGATTTAATTTTCCAGTAGGACTTGGTACCTGCCCACACTGCCAAAATTACCAATACTTGGTTTAATGATCGTGTATCACTGTACTTGGTTGGCCAGCAAATTTGCCTGACCTAAACCCCATAGAGAATCTGTGGGGTATTGTCAAGAAGAAGATGAAAGACACCACAAGGTCGCTATCAAAGAAACCTGGGCTTCCATAACACTTCAGCAGTGCCACAGGCTGATCGCATTGAGGCAGTAATTCATGCAAAAGGAGCCCCAACCAAGTATTGAGTGCATACTATACTGTACATAGACATACTTTTCAGTAAAACAACATTGCTGTATTAAAAATCCCCCTTTTTTTTTTTATTGGTCTTATGTAATATTCTAATTTTATGAGATACGGAATGTTGGGTTTTCACTAGCTGTAAGCCATAATCATCAAAATTAAAAAAAGAAATGCTTGAAATATATCACTCTGTGTAACGCATCTATATAAAATATATGAGTTTCACTTTTTGAATTAAATTACTGAAATAAATTAACTTTTTGATGATACTAAAATTTTATGAGATGCACCTGTACACTACATAAGCGATATTGAATTAAATTTAAAGGCAGTCTAGTCAGTAAAATGTTTTCCAGCAGAGGTCCGAATCCCATTTACAGTGATGAAAATAATTATTTGATCCCCTGCAGATTTTGTAAGTTTGCCCACTTACAAAGAAATAAAGGGTCTATAATTTTTATCATAGGTGTATTTTAAATAATAGAGACAGAACATCCACCAAACATCCAGAAAAAACACATGATACAAATGTTATAAATTAAGTTTCAGTTCAGTAAGTAAAATGCGTATTTGATCCCCTACCAACCAACAATAATTCTGGCTCCCACAGACTGGCTACAGTATGTGCTCATGTCCTACCAGCTCGCCCGTATTTCATATATAGGAAAGCCTCAACACTAAGAGACAGGATAGCCCCTGGAGTGGTTGATCCCGCTATACAGAGGGAAAGTAGACTTTTTTCCTTTCTATCGGGGTTCTATGCATGTGGACAATGCCCAGCATGCAAACACTCCAAGTGTAATTTGAAAAAACTTAAAGCGTTTACTGCAGCAGCTACTGGTAGAAATTGTCAGATTAAGGATGTGAAAAGGAAAAATTGGTGGAACATGCGTTATGGTACCTACTGGAGATGAAGGTGTAAGCTGCCTCCAACATACCCCTTTTGATAGGGGTACTGTATCAGGTTATATGTGTAGAGGGTTGGTCTATGGTGCTCCCTATTTAAGAGGGGTTGTGTCCACCTCTTTTTACAAAACAATTTGTAATGTTTAAATCAACTGGTGAATGTTGCCCATGTAGTGATGTGTCTCATAAAGTGCTGTAGTGCATATATAATTATAAATAGTGGCAACTTAAACTCACAATTTCAAATAAATAATTGTGTACAACCTATTATAGAAAGTGCCAGTGCTATCCGTGCTGTGGTTAGTGCCAGAAAATAAATAAATATTTAAATAATTACCAATCATAAACCACAAGTGCAAACTACAATGCCACCTATGGATATGTGCAATTGATTATTGTAAAGTGCCAGTGTTATTTGTGCCGTAATTGGTACCAGAAAGTACAAAGGAAATATTTCCTGCCTGTGTTATATACACTGACCACGAGGGGGGCTGTAAATAGCAATCCCTGGTGTGTCTTTTTGTGCATAACTCAAAAAGTGCAAGAAAGTGACATTGCAATAAATATATAAATAATGTCTTTTAAGGTGCTTAGTTCAGTCCCATCTGGCAGCTTATTGTGATGGTAAGAAACAGTCCAATAAATCCTTAGCACTGTATCAATGAAATTCCGTGCAATGTTTCGGGCTACAGTTCCCAGGATTCCCCGCGGCATGTGGAAGCTTCCGGGTCGGTGACGTCAGCAGGCACTACGTGTTTTGAGTTGTGTTACCGGAAGCAGCTGAGGATTTGAGCATCACCAGGCCCTACCAGTTACCGGCCCACAATTGGAACTACAGGAGACGGACAAGACAGTACCCTACAAACGCCTGTATCCCTGTTGAAAGGGGTGGGCAATCTGGTGAGCCTCACTCATAGTGGGGATCACGGGTGAATGCACAGAAGACACGGATACAGTGTTCCACCTGCACAGAATTTTATTGATACAGCACTAAGGATTTATTGGACTGTTTCTTACCATCACAATAAGCTGCCAGATGGGACTGAACTAAGCACCTTAAAAGACATTATTTATATATTTATTGCAATGTCACTTTCTTGCACTTTTTGAGTTTTGCACAAAAAGACACACCAGGGATTGCTATTTCCAGCCCCCCTGGTGGTCAGTGTATATAACTCAGGCAGGAAATATTTCCTTTGTATTTTCTGGTACCAATTACGGCACGAATAACACTGGCACTTTGCAATAATCAGTTGAAACATATCCATAGGTGGCATTGTAGTTTGCACTTGCGGTTTATGTTTGGTAATTATTTAAATATTTATTTATTTATTTTCTGGCACTAACCACAGCACGGATAGCACTGGCACTTCCTATAATAAGTTATACACAATTATTTATTTGAAATTGTGAGTTTAAGTTGCCATTATTTATAATTATATATGCACTACAGCACTTTATGAGACACATCACTACATGGGCAACATCTATCAGTTGATTTAACCACTTAAGCCCCGTAAGATTTTACCCCCTTCCTGACCAGGGCCTATTTTGCGATTCGGCACTGCGTGACTTTAACGGACAATTGCGCGGTCGTGCGACGCTGTACCCAAATGAAATTGACGTCCTTTTTTCGCACAAACAGAGCTTTCTTTTGGTATTTGATCACCTGTGTGATTTTTTGATCATGCGCTATAAACAAAAAAAGAGCGACAATTTTGCAAAAATAACAATATTTTTCACATTTTTTTATATGAAATTCCCCCAAAAAAATGTAAAAAATCTAAATTTTTTAACATTTTAGGCCAATTTGTTTTCTGCTTCATACGTTTGGTAAAAAAAAAAAAATTGCAAAAAGCGTATTTTGATTGGTTTGCGCAAAAGTAATTGCGTTTACTTACTAAGGGAAAGATTTTTGTAATTTTTATCGTTTTTTTTTAACGAGTAATGGCGGCGATCTGCAATTTTTTTTGCGGGACTGCGACGTTGCGACAGACAGATCGGACCCTTGACTGACATTTTTGACACTTTTGGGGGTACCAGTGACATTACTACAGTAATCAGTGCTATACATATGCACTGTTACTGTAAAAATTACACTGGCAGGGAAGGGGTTAACTTTATTTGAGAAGGAGGGGTTAAGTGTGTCCCTAGGGGCGTGCTTCTAACTGTGATTGGATGTGGCTTGTGATGTAACAGCAGAGATCTACGGTCCTACATAGCAGGACCGTATGATCTGTGCTGTTACACAAGGGAGATTGACAGGCGGCTTTGTTTACATTAGCCTCCTGCCTTTCTCCCGGTGTAACCGACGATCGCGAGTGAACGGCGGACATCGGGTCCGCCGCTCACAGGCACGGGGGGGTCCGTGAGCGAGCGGGAGCGCGCACGCTCCCTAGAGCCTCACAGGCTAGCGACGTAGATCTACGCCACTTTGCCTGTGAGGGGCTGACTGCCGATGTAGATAGACGTTAAGCAGTCGGCAAGTGGTTAAACATAATAAAATTGTTTTATAAAAAGAGGTGCACACAATCCCCCTTAAATAGGTAGCGCCATAGACCAACCCTTTACACATATACCCTGATATTAGATTAAGGAGTTGATCACATGCCAGACTCAGGTGGTTGTGTACATGCTGGAGTGTGATTGCGGCCTTCAATATGTGGGTAGAACCTCCAGGGCCTTACATGTATGCATTGGCAAACATATCAATAATATTAAAAAAGGCCTTAGGTCGCATAATGTATTCAAACACTTTAGGCTTTTTAACAACAGAGATCCCATGGGTCTGCAATTTTGGGGTGTTGAAAAAGTGAGTAGACAGTGGAGGGGAGGCCACTTCATCAGGCATCTAAGTCAAAGGGAATACTATTAGATATACGAGACTAAGGTTTTTAACCCAGCAGGTTTGAATGTTCAGTTCGATTTAAACTGTTAAACTCGGATAGATAATATTATGTTGTTTCATATATGCTCCAGGAATACTAGGAATTCTTATGGTATTTTAGAATATTCCTCCTATATATGGTGTTTTAATGTTTGTCTGTATAATTTAAAATAAGAGATAGTAGCGTGTGTGCCCATGTCAGTTTATAACATTTTTATGGCTTCTTTTATTTTGACTTAGGGTTGTTCCTTTTTTTATCTACAAATGTGGCCATATTAACAGTAGGGAATTGTTATTTTTACTTCTGTTTGGGAGTAACTTTTCAGGCATTGATCTGGTGTCTATGCCCAGTACTGATTTCTGGCCACTAGATGTCGGTCTTAAAGGCCCAGTCTCTGGTTGTATTGTGCCGGATCCTGAACGGTTCCTATGGCAGCGGTTATGCTATTTATACGTATGGGTGACTAGTTGGCTCCACCCCCGCTGACGAAGTCCCACAGGACGAAATGCGTACGGGAGGTGGAGCTTGCAATTTTGACATCACCCACTGCTATCTTGTTTGCCGAACGGCTCTCGCAACGGCTGGAGGCTTCGGCTGTACGCTGTACTCTTACATGCTGGAACATGTTTATATGCTGGAAACAGATCTACCTCTTGTAAGTGTTTTACCTAACAATAAATGTGAGATTTTAAATGGTATGCACTTAGATCTTTTCACTCTCATTTTTCAACTGTTTGGTGTGCGGATAACCCATCAGGCGAGTGGAGGTTCTCATATTATTATCAAGGCTTATTACACCGCTGGTGTCAAGTGGAGGACCTAGGAGATCCTGTGATTCTGACCTAAGCCTGTTTGACCCACTGGTACTACAGGGGTCTTAAAATGAGGTGAGCACAATTGAGTGCTTTCAGGTGAAGGGAGTGTCACTGCTAGTGGATTTCTTCCAGCACCCTCTGAGGACTACAGCTATCATCAATAGACTTTTTGAGAGGAACTTTTGGGGCTTAATACTTTTATATGGACTCTTTTTATTCTTGATATATTTTATCTTGGATTAATTTATGATTTGCGCGGCACTTTTTATGCTTATGAGCTACAGTTCATTGAGAGCATGATCCCCCCTTCAGAGACTGGGCCGTAGGGTAGTATTCCAACACGATAATGACCCCAAACACAACTCAAGGATGACCACTGCCTTGCTAAAGAAGCTGAGGTTAACGGTGAAGGACAGGCCAAGCATGTCTCCAGTTCTAAACCCTTTTCAGCATCTGTGGGGCATCCTCAAAGGGAATGGTGGAGGAGCGCAAGGTCTCTAACATCCACCAGCTCAGTGATATCATCATGGAGGAGTGGAAGAGGACTCCAGTGGCAACCTATGAAGTTCTGATGAACTCGATGCCCAAGAGGGTTAAGGCAGTGCTGGAAAATAATGGTGGCCACACAAAATATTGACACTTTTGGCCCAATTTGGACATTTTCACTTAGGGGTGCACTCACTTTTGTTGCCAGCGTTTTAGACATTAATGGCTGTGTGTTTAGTTATTGTGAGGGGACAGCAAATGTACACTGTTATACAAGCTGTACACTCACTTTTGATATATATACAGTATCTCACAAAAGTGAGTACACCCCTCACGTTTTTGTAAATATTTTATTATATCTTTTCATGTGACAACACTGAAGAAATTACACTTTGCTACAATGTAAAGTCGTGCACCCTAAGTGACAATGTCCAAATTGGATCAAAAGTCTCAATATTTTGTGTTGCCACCATTACTTTCCAGCACTACCTTAACCCTCTTAGGCATGGAGTTCATCAGAGCTTCACAAGATGCCACTGGAGTCCTCTTCCACTCCTTCATGACGAAATCACAGAGCTGGTGGATGTTAGAGACCTTGCGTTCCTCCACCTTCTGTTTGAGGATCCCCCACAAATGCTCAATAGGGTTTAAGTCTGGAGACATGCTTGGCCAGTCCATCACCTTTACCCTTAACTTCTTTAGCAAGGTAGTGGTCATCTTGGAGGTGTGTTTTGGGTCGTTATGTTGGAATACTGCCCTGTGGCCCAGTCTCCGTTGGGAGAGGATCATGCTCAGCTTTAGTTTGTCACAGTACATGTGGGCATTCATGGTTCCCTTAATGAACCGTAACTCCCCTGTGCCAGCAGCACTCATGCTACCCCAGACCATGCTAGACTGTAGGCAAGACACACTTGCCTTTGTACTCCTCACCTGGTTGCCGCCACACATGTTTGACACCATCTGAACCAAATAAGTTTATCTTGGTCTCATCAGACCACAGGACATGTCTTCAGTAATCTGTGTCCTTAGTCTGCTTGTTTTCAGCAAACTGTTTTCGGGCATTCTTGTGCATCATCATTAGAAGAGGCTTCCTTCTGGGACGACAGCCATGCAGATCAATTTGATGCAATGTGCAGTGTATGGTCTGAGCACTGACAGGCTGACCCCCCGTCCCCCCATTTCAACCTCTGCAGCAATGCTGGCAGCACTCATACGTCTATTTCCCAAAGGCAACCTCTGGATATGAGCATGTGCACTCAACTTTTTTGGTCGACAATGGCGACGCCTGTTCTGAGTGGAACCTGTCCTGTTAAACCACTGTATGGTCTTGGCCACCATGCTGCAGCTCAGTTTCAGGGTCTTGGCAATCTTCATTAGTGACATTAATGACTGTGTGTTGAGTTATTTTGAGGGGACAGCAAATTTACACTGTTATACAAGCTGTACACTCACTACTTTACATTGTAGCAAAGTGTAATTTCTTCAATGTTGTCACATGAAAAGATATAATAAAATATTTACAAAAATGTGAGGGGTGTACCTCACTTTTGTGAGATACTGTATATGTAGATTTTTTTTTTTTTCAGTGGTCAATTTATTACTTAGGATTAAACCCCAAAACACATTCTGCTATTCCTCCCAAGAATAGGGATACCACATGTGACTTTTTTGCAGACTAGCCATAATACGGGACCCAAAATCCAGGGAGCACCTTCAACCTTTCAAGAGGCATAAATTAGGTGTCTAATCCAGGGCTTAACAAATTTGCTTGGAATCTAGGAGCCAGCTAAAAAAGTTAGGAGCCAGGTTTTTTTCTGCGCATCCTGAATGGATGGCTTCTGTCCGACCGGCTGCTATACACACGGGCCGAATGGCGGCCAGTTTTTAATGAACCTGCTGATGTTGCCTGGCATTTGGCCCATGTGTACTTGGCTAGATTGTGTGATGGGCAGTGGCTCACTAGGGAAGGACAGTGCAGCAAGGTGGAAGCGATAGGAGATCCAGTGATCCAGTAACTAATGCCGCGTTAGGCCCCTTTCACACGGGCACTTCCGCTAAGCGGAATCCGCTTGCTCAGCTGGGATTTCTTCGCTAATCCCTGCTGAGCAGGCAGAAGACAGGTTTTGTCTGCTGCCCTATGCAGAGTGAACATGGACACAGTCCCGCTTTCCTCTATGGGGCAGTTGGATGGAAATGGATGGAACGTAGGACCACCATCAGTCTGTTTTTGGCAGACGATCAGATGGCGGCGTTTGTCAGTGGACATCTGGTCTCCATAGGAGGAGACTAGAGGGTCCGATCAGGTCCACCTGAAAAACTGACAAGCAGACCTGATCAGACAGCCCTTGTAAAAGAGGCCTTCGGCTATGTGACAAGACAGGGAGAGAATGAAAAAAAAATGTATTTTAATGGAAAATAAAAATACTGTTTCCATCTTTGTGAGATTGTAAATGGAACTGAGGCTGTTCCGACCAGCTGCCCCACACTCCCTGTCTACTCACTGGTAAGGACAGGGCACCAGATCAAGCCCTCAACATCTTCAACCTCTTTTCTTGGGAAAGAGATGGTCAGGCAGTGAGAACAGGTAGGGAAACACTCAGCGCCGCCAGTGACTGCTTGTTGCAGCCCCAGCCACCACAAGAGGGTGCCAGTTCCCCGATATCAGCGTTTCCCTACAGCAGGCCGCAAAGCCGTGGCCCTAATTACTGGCCGGAGCAGCATCTTAGTCCATGCACCCACGGGCAGAGGCCGCATGGTACAAAACATGTGCCGAAAGTGTAGCTCAGGCGCCAGGCCACAAATTCTAGTCGCCAATGTGACCTGGCACCTGGGGTTTGTCAAGCCCTGGTCTAATCGCATGTTTGGAGCCCCAGGACAATGGAAATCATGCACACTGGACATTCTTGTTTTTGTGCTTCTAGGGGCATCAGACTTTTTTTTTCCTGCCTCTAAAACCCCCCTTTCTGTTAGCCTATGTGTCCATGCAAACATGGGGGTTGATTTACTAAAACTGAAGAGTGCAAAATCTGGTGCAGTTCGGCATAAAAACCAATCGGCTTCCAGGTTTTTTGTCAAACCTAATTGAACACGCTGAAGTTATCAGCCGATTAGTTACCATCCACAGCTGCAGCAGGTTTTGCACTTTGAAGTTTTAGTAAATCAACCCATAGGCTTTTAGAGGCAGAAAAAAAACCATTAGCCAGTGCTTCCACGTTCACTGGCATTTTGGCAGAAAAAATCCTGGATGCTGAGAAACACATTTTTGCTCCTCTTCCTGAGTATGGAGATACCACATGTGACAACTTTTTCAAAGCCTAGCAGCATTGAGGGACCCAAAATCCAAGACACAATTTCAGGCTTGCAAGGGGCACAAATTACGGATCCAATTTCCTGAGTACCTATCACATTTTGGAGGCAAACATCCAAAAGTATTTTATAAGAGGCATGGTGAGCCTTTTGAATATTTCATTTATTGTCACATAGTTTTGATAAATGAAGAAAGATTTTTTTTTTACACAGAGTTGTCAATTAATAAGATATTCCTAACATGCAGTATGGGCATCTTTAGAATTACACCCCAAAACACATTATGCTACTCCTCCCGAGTACAGAAATACCACATATGTGAGACCTTTTTGCACAGAGGAGCCAAAGTTGTAAATTGAATAGGACATTTTTCACACACAGCATTGGCATAGTTAGAGTTTCACCCCAAAACACATTCTGCTACTCCTCCTAAGTATGAGGATACCACATGTGTGAGACTTTTTCAATGTATGAACTGATTGTGTACTCGACATTGCATCTTATGCTTCACAAAAATAAACTAATTGTATCAAAAACAGTGTACTTTATTGGTTGCCTCTGTACAAGTAGTCAGGGAATATAGCTAAATGTAGTATCACCTATAGCAGTCCTCATTCTTATACGCCAAGCAAGCCTAACCTACTGGTAGGTGGCTGCCCTCAGGAATGCCATGTTCACAGGCCAGGAGGTACAGGAGACTGAAAAAGTAGCTGTGCTTTTAACAGTGCAGTTGCTCACTGGGGATGATTGGGACTGGTGTCTTGCAGGAACATAGTCAGTGGGACGTGCAGATGGGTCAGTTCAGGCAATAGGCAGAGACATGGTCAGTAAACAGACAAAGGATTAGTCCAGGCAGCAGGCAGAAACATGGTAAATAAACATGCCAAGGTCAGTACAGGCAGTGGCAAAAACACTGTACTGATGTGGCAGTGATCAGGAACACTGTTGCTGGCTGCACTGGCTCTGATGACACTGTACTGGTTAACAATCAGCAACATTGTTGGTGATATTTGTGGTGTGGCAGTGATCAGGAAAACTGTTGATGGCTTAAACTGGTCTGGCAACACTGCAGACTGGTGTGGTAGTGATCAGAATTACTGTTGCTGGCTTACATTGGTCTGGTGAAACTGGGACTAGTGTGGTGGCAACTGTTAATGGCATTGGTCTGGTGACACTGTAGGAAACACTCTGTTTACTCTCACAACTGATCGTTCTGGGAGAAAAAGGTGCAACATGCAGCCTTTGTTTAAAAGTGTGATCACTGTGACTGGTCACAGCAATCACATTAGTTTAATTTACCAAGGGCAAAGGGATCATGTGAAGAGCAGAACTAGTGCTATGGAGATATATATCCATGTACCTAAATTCAGGTTGACAACAGCCCAGAATGTAAACCAGTCACTGTAAAGATAGGTATATATAGGTGTATGAGTGGCCATAAGTGGTACTAGATGGCAAAAAATCAATAGTAGCAACTAATGAATTGAATAAAAGAAATAAAGGTATTCAAAAAATATAGTGAAAATAAGAGCATGAGAACCGTGAAAAAAGTGAAAAAAACAACCAAACTCAACTTAATGAAAGTGAATAAAAAAATGAAAATACATTGGAAATAATAAAAAGTGTAAGAATGAGCTGACTTACTATGACAATAATTATGTGTGTGTGCAATACCAAAGATATGGTGCAAAAAAGTGAAGTCCTGCTCTTTCATCAAAATCCCCAAGCATCCAAGTTAGATATCCCCAATGCCATGTATGCTGCCCAAGACATGTGGGGAGGGCCAGAGCGTGAGAGCACACTCGGTTTTGGGATCCCCTCAAAGACATGTAACAAATAGAAGAGGGCACCAGATCAGTATAAGCAAGATAAAAAGTGTAATTTATTAAGTATCACTTACATGTAAACAAGCTGTAAACTGCACACAGGGCTGGTATAGTTGCTTAGCTGAAAGTAGTGGTATCGATGGACTGGGGGGCAATTGCAGACATCGCTAACGAAGGAGGCGGGGCCTTGGAAACACGTTGCGGCCTACCTCCTCTCTCATTCTGTCTGCATGTGCACTCAGCTGCAGTGGTGTGTGTCAGAGCCCCGAATGCCGCAGGCTCTCCCCACATCGATTCCTGGTCTGTGCCTGCAATTGCCCACCAGTCCATCGAGACCACTTGTTCACATATAAGTCATAATTAATAAAATTACAGTTTTTATCTTGCTTATACTGATCTGGTACCCTCTTCTATTTGTTAAAGAGGAGCTCCAGTCTGTAAAAAAAAAAAAAAAAAAAAAAAAGTCAGCAGCTACTGATTGCCCCGCCTTCTTCTGGGACCTGTGTGTGACCCAGAAGGCAGCGTGGGGAAGGAGGGGGTCTAGAAATGTCGTAGATCCCCGATCAACAATCTTACCTGGAAGTGGGATCGGGTGTTAAATATGCCAAAAAGTGCTAAATGTGGCAGTGGAGAGGGGGAATGTGCGAACAAGTGGAGCTTCCCCCTTTGGGTGGAGCTCCACTTTAAGGTCTTTTACAATCCTAGCAATGTCCTTGTATGTGAGTGTAGCTATACACACACACACTAACACAGTACTGAAGAGAAAAAAACCCAGACCACTCACTGGAAAGGATAAGCCCCATTCACACTTGAGTGTTTTTTCTGCTTGTTTCCCTACACCTGACTACGCCATACTATGCAGAATCCCATTGTTATGGTGTCTGTTCACACCTGTACGCTCAGTTGCCCCACACTCTATGCCCAAAAGAGAACATGAGCCTTTTGTTAAGCGTATTCAGGCGTCTTTGATCCCACAGGCTTCAATGCAAATGCCTATAATATGCACATATTCACATCTGAAGAATTCCTCTTCTACCATAGAACTGCTCTCCTCCCCTTGGGCAGCCCAACTCCTGAAGCTTGATACTGTACATTTGCAAAAACGCCTGTAATATGCCTGCAGATAAAACGCTTCAAAATCATCAGGAATACAACCTGCCCAGGTGTGATTGCAGGCTTTTAGAAACCTCCATTATTTTGCTCACATAATGCTAGGATGGACACACTGGAAATAATCCAGACACTTAAAACAATAGAAATGCATAATTAGAATGAACAGACAAAGGCTCGGTCCCTAAAGCAATATTTATGAACCTTCAAGACCAGGGAATCACTACCAACACATGAAACTTTGCAAGCCTTGATCTCAGGCCTGAAATATAACGTGCATGTAAAGCCCAAACATTTTTTAGCTTAAGTAAGGGAGTAGTTAAAGTGATATTAAAGTCTCGTTTTTTTGTTTTTTTTTACGTTAAAAATAACAAACATGTTATACTTACCTGCTCTGTACAGTTGGTTTTGCACAAAGCAGCCCAGATCCTCCTCTTCTGGGGTCCTCTTCAGCTCTCTTGGCTCCTCCCTCCTGTTGAGTGCCTCCATAGCAAGCAGCTTGCTATGGGGGCACCTGAGCTGATCTGCAGCTCCCTGTGTCCATTCAGACACAGAGCCATGGCCTGGCCTGCCCTCTTTCTCTCCTCATTGGCTCACTTGAAAGAAGAGGGAGCCCTTCTCAGCAAATGAGGAGGGGAGTCCTGGACAGCCAAGTCCCTTGTGCTACATTGTTGGATTTAGAGCGACCTAAGGTAAGCATTAGTGGGGCTGATGCACACAGAAAGAATGTATTAGGAAAAAAAAAAAAAAAACATTCTGCCTTTACAATCACTATAAAGTGTATCTGAAGGTAAAACTTTATAATTTTGTAAGGAATAGAAATCCTGTCAGGTTTTTTATTGCTACCTGTGTCCCTGCCAGGGAGCTTTACTCTCTCCATTTGTCTCTATTTGTCCTGGTTTTGGAGTTGCCACCAGAACAGCAATAGCAGGGAAATCATCCAATGGGTACAATGTTCCAACTGTGTAAGAGGGGATTTACCTCACTTTGGAGAGAGTTGCTCTCACTTTCTGTTACATCTACAGAATAGGAATTGAATGAAAAGCTTTTAAACAGGACAGAGAATTTTTTTCAAAAAACCTGACCGGGGTGTTATCCATTGCTGAATGTTGCTGAACATGTTTTCACTTTGTATATACTCTTAGATGCTTGTTGGATCTTTAAGGCCTGTTTAGATTTATTTTTTTTAAATAATGGCCTGCCAAGGCAAAAACAAATGCACTGCAATGCATTTGCGTTGTCTTGACTGGGGCGCCATTCAAAATGAAGGGTTCAGCAACACAATGCAATAGTTTACATGGGTCCTTAAATTGGAAGTAAAGCTCCACACATTACTTCTACCTATAGGTAAGCCTATAATAAGGCTTACCTACAGGTAGTGTAAATATCTCCCAAACATGCACCATTTACATCACTGATGCATGCGCTCTGAAGGAACGGCCAGCCGTGCCATTCCATCCGAGTCCTGTGCCATAATCGGAGGCTCCCGCCCGCATGTGACGTCATTGTGGCTCTGGCCAGTCACAGAGCCGGAGTCCGTGAACCCGGGAGCAAGACAGGTGAAGATGGGAGCCCGCTGTACTTCTCAGATATTGGCGTGGGAGTGTTTCCTTTTAAGGTTAGTTAAACATAATGTGCTAGTATGCCTTTACCTTTCAGGGTGTAAAAAAAAAAAAGATTAAAAGAAAATCAAGCGGTTTACCGCTTTAAAGTGGTTCTAAAGGCCAGCGGTAAAGTGGTTCTAAAGGCCAGCGGTATACCACTTTAAAGTGGTTCTAAAGGCAGAAGTTTTTTTTTATCTTAATGCATTAAGATAATAAATCCTTCTGTGTGCAGCAGCCCACGTCACCCCCCCAATACTTACCTGAACCCATCTCGATACAGCGATATTGCACGAGAGCCTCTGTTATCCGGGACTCTCCCTCATCAAATGCTGAGACACAGCAGTGAGCAACAGTGGCTCCCGCTGCTGTCAAAGACAGTAAGCCAATGAGGAAAGAGAAGGGGTGGGGCTGAGCCGCAGCTCCATGTCTGAATGGGAGCACTCTGCAGGAAAGCCAGAAAACCATTACACAGAGCAGCTAGGTATGACATGTTTGTTATTTTTAAACGAAAAAAACAAGACTATTATCACTTTAAAGTGGTTCTAAAGGCAGGTTTTCACCTCAATGTATTTCTATTAAAAAACTTTCTGTGCAGGTCATCCCCTTATATTTACCTGAGCAACATCTCGATCCAGCGATGTGCATGAGAGACAGTGGCTCCCCAGGCCCTCTCTCTCCTCATTGGCTCCTGCTGCTGTTACTCACAGCCAGTGAGCCAATGAGGAGAGAGCAAGGGGTGGGGCAATGTAAATAAACATTGCCTATTCACATGAGTGCAGTTCGGGAGCGAGCCTGCTCCAGTGCTCTCATACCAAGAGGCTTGCTATTGGGGGTAATCGGCAGGGGAGAGCAGCCGAGTGCCAGGACCCAAAAAATTAGAGGATCGGGGCTGCTCTGTGCAAAGCCATCGCAAAGATCAGGTAAGTAGAACATGTTTGCAATTTTTTTAAACTTAGCTTTAGAATCACTTTAATTTACCATTTGCGTCCCATCGTTTAGGATTATCTTCACTTTCTGTCCCAGAGGCACAACAGGTAAAGCACTCAAAACTCAAAGGAAGTCCCCTATTAGGCAGTTGTCAGCGTCCCCTTTGGAAGATTTTCTCTAACCGAGTCCTGACCTGTTACAAAGCTCTGATTTCCCATCACTTTTTATACCAGAGGCAATTGGCACCAGGATAAACAGAGAAGGAGAATCTCCCTATCAGGGGACACAAACAGCAATAAAAATCTGACAGGGTTTTAGCACTTCCTCACTTTTCCCATGGAATCCAAAAAAAAGTAAAAATGGAGAGTTTGACTTTACAAACACTTAAAAGAACAATTTTATTTTAGATAAGTTAAATATCCCCCCAGCAGTGCAAATATACTAAAATACTTACCTTTACCTCTGCTCCAGAGCTCTTCATTGCGTGCAGCAGCCTATTCAGTGGCGGCTGGTGCATTGGGGGCACAGGGGCGCCGCCCCCCCTATCCATGTGTCCTGCCCCCTAATCTACATGTGGGGTGCCGGACGCATGGACTTCAATGGGGCTTTTTTTTTTAGCAATGTGATTAGAGCCAGAGGCTCTAATAGGCTAAAAAAAAGGTGGTCTTGGGGCACAGAGCACTGCGCCCCGAGCCCACCCAGTTGTGTGACAATAGTGAATGAAAATTTGCTATTGTCACACAGATCCTCCTCCTGGCCAATCAGGAAGCGGGTCTTGAGACCTGTTTCCCGATTGGCCTAAAGAAGAAGCCATGCCATTGGGCATTGAGGAGGAGGGAGGAGACGCAGAAGACAGGAGGACGAAGCCAAAGCCGCCGCTACCTGCTGCTGCAGATATCCAGGCAGGGTGAGTGAGTGGGGAAGGGGGGGGTCCTGTCCTCTGTCCTGCTGTGGTCCTGGGGGGGGGGGGGTATGGTGCACAGGCCTGGTGTGGTCCGGGGGGTATGGTGCGGTCCATCTGGCCCCCCCCCCCCGGCCCATGGAGCACCAGCCGCCACTGAGCCTATTTGTAAAAGACATCATGACGAGGCCCTATGCTTAGTGCGTAAATAATAGTGATCGGCCGATTATCGGCAACACCGATATATCAGTGGCCAATATGCACTTTCCCCGATGTATCGGAATCGGCCTTTGGATTTACCGATATTGCCAATATTTCGGGAAAGTGATGCCTGCAGCTAGAGGCATCACCCCAGGACCGGCGTCCATAGCCGATGGTCGGCTGTCTTGAAATGACAACCGATGCGGCTGAGAAGCTGCTCGGCTGTCATTCCAAGGAGCAGGAGGGGAAGTCCCCCCCCCCTCCCGCCGCCTTCCGCGGTTCGCCCAGGTCTCCCGTCCCACCAGGAGACCTGGGCATCCTACTTGCAAGGCCGCCGAAGAGAAGACACGATCAAAGCCGCATTCTGCTCTGACCGGGTCTCCTTTTTTTTTAATTCGGCACCGAGTACCCGGTAGTGTAGAAACTTGCAGCATTCAAAACAGCCAAACTTGGCGTTTTGAATGCTTTTAAGTGCAGGAGGGGTTTGGGGTCCCCCAGATCCCTCCGCCACAGTACCTGTAGACATGAAAATATATATTTATATATATATTTATATATATATTTTTTTTTTTTAATGTCCGAAAATATCAGCCAATACCGATATCCAATGACAAAAATATCGGTATTGGTATCGGCATAAAAAAAATGATATCAATCTATCAATAGTAAATACGCCATACTCCTCTGGATGGTTCAGGTCATTATAAGGATGGGCTAACTATAGGAATAAATGGGTCGAGTGTGTGTGTATGTGCATTAGACATGTGCTATATTTATCATACTAAATGTAATACTTTTATGGTTTAAACGTCCAATATATAAAATCTTTATCAAGCAGATTAGCTCAATACAAATAAGCATTGAGCAAAGTTGCATTGAATGAAAAGCTACAGCATAAAAGCGCATTAGTGCCACAACATTTGTTGATTCAGGGTCTCTCTGTTCTATTGAGGCATTTTCTCAAACAAACTGCTTGTTAGCAGACGGTACTTGTGTGCCCTAAAATATCATTTATTCAACTGTAATTGATGCATTCACTTTTAAAATAAAATGGGTACCTTTTGTGTATAGCAGATGTGTCACTTTTGAGAATATAGGTCTTTTTTCATATTTTTTGTGTACTCTCGAGGAATAAAAAAAAAAAAAACTTGCAAAAATACATACATATACAGTATACAAACACATACTCACATCTATATGCCATTACAAAAATAACACGCTATATCGGCAATATTTTCCTGGCACAGACGTCTACAGAGCAAGACACCAAAACAACTTACAATGACAGTGCAGATGCAACAGGTTAGGAAATCCCCAGCCAGGGAAATAATAGATCCACTGGGATTATACGAGATCTATAAACATATAAATTGACTTAGTATTTACCTGCCAAACAACAGGAACTTTTCTTCTCATTTGCATCACAACCTTCAGATTTCCTGTTAAAAAAAAAAAGGGAATTCAAATCAATATCTGCTTCTTTTCATAAAAAAAACTTGTTCATCTAATAAAAAGGCATAAAAAAAACGGAAAAACGGTCTTCCGCATAATTCAGTTTTTTTTAACAACAGGCAGATAAAAAAGTTAGATGTTTTAAAAGTCATACCTTGTAGACATTTCTTTCCAAGTCGTATATCTATAATGCTTTCAAATAAAACTTTCTCTTTTTTATCGCATTGGCAACTTTTAGCTTTTGGTGTCAGAAACTTTTGTGCGGCATTGCGTTCCCTTAGTGATTGTAAACTGAACACCTAGCAACCTCTAACAGTGACACAGTACACCAGTTATTCAGGTGACTGGCCTCTGAGTCACAGCATGCAAGTAAACTCCTCACTAGTAAATACAGAAAGGATAAAAGAATAAAATAACGTAACAGTTCACATTCGTTATTCTTAAGGGGAATGTACAGTGTTACCTCAGCTTGAGTCAATAATGTAATGCAAAACTCACATTTTTGTACAATGTGCTGGATAAGAAAGTATTAAATCCAACGAGGTACATGCCACAGTTTACATTTTTTTCTGGGTATCGGGAGGATAACCACTGCTATGCTTCCAGCACCCCAACGATGGACCCTCTGGTTCCAGCTCCTGAGGCTGCAGAGTCGCATGCAACCATTGTGCTCCCCCCTCGCCTTCTCCTGCCCAACCACCGAGTGAGTGCTTTGCTGTGGGTGTCCGGGTTGTCTGAATACAATAGCCATCAGCTGTTAGCATGGATCAATTTATTTTTCTTGTTCACCCCCATAGGTCTGAGCAAGAAAAATCAAGCAGTGTATGGCCAACCTAAATTTGACACTTTCACTCACTAACTCCTTTGTTAAAGCGTATGCCAGGGTAAAATAAAAGTACACAGATGCACTACATATCTACAACACATGCATATTTGCCCAGATTTTATGCCTTTAGAGAGACCCTGTCCCCAAACTAAAAAAAAAAAAAAAAAAAAAAAAAAAGGTACAAGCACTGAAAAATTAAGCAGTTTGTATGCTTATCTGCATTATTTTTAATTTCTATAAATTATTTTTTATTCACTTGCAAAGTGCCCCCGAACTAGCTGTAAAATGTAAACCCTTAAAGCGGTAGTATAGTGCTTTTTTCCACTTTTAACTACAGGTAAGCCTATAATAAGGCTTACCTGGAGTACAATTACTATCTCCTAAACCGGCACGGTTATTTGCACTGCATGCAACCGCTCACGCGAGCGGCGCATGCGCTCTGAAGGTCCGGTGGACCTTCAGCTTTCCTTGCCGGGAGCTTGCCGGAAAATGACTCCCGCGCATGTCATCGCGGCTCCGGCCAATCACAGCGCCGGAGCCCCCGAACCCGGAAGAGACGCCGAGGGATCATGTCAGCTCCCACAGCGGTGTCCGGGGGTCCGTGTTGGGGCTTCGTTCTAAGGTAAGTAATTCATAATGAGCTAGTATGCGATGCATGCTAGCTCATTATGCCTTTGTCTTGCAGGTTTTCTTTTTTTAGGTTTACAACCGCTTTAAGGCTACGTTCACATGTGGGCGCAGCAGATCACGGGCAGAATCACCGCGATTCTGCCCACGATCCGGCAATCATTGCAAATCGCGGGACGCCTGTGCGATGCCCGTGATTTGCAATGGCACCCCAAACGCTGTGCGATGTTGCAGCGATTTCCGCCTGCCGAATCACGGTAACATCGCGCAGACAGAATCGCGGGACGCATGACGCACAAAAGAAGCTCTTGTACCTTTTTTGGGCGTCATGCGTCCCGCGATTATGTTTGCGCGATATTACGCGGCAACATTGCACAGTGTTTGGGGTGCCATTGCAAATCACGGGCTTTGCACAGGCGACCCACGATTTGCAATGATTTCCGGATGGCAGGCAGAATCGCGGTGATTCTGCCCGTGATCCGCTGCGCCCACATGTGAACGTAGCCTAAAGAAAGTCAGTTCCCTGGCACAACCCATTCCGTTTTTACACGTCACAGCCCTCTCCTCTTCTAGGAGTGTCAATATACTGTCTGTGCTGGCCCAGATCCTCTATCACCTATTTTACCACCCTCTTGTGGCCTGGATATGTGAATAGGGACTAAGGTTTAGTAAGCTGTATATATCAAAATATCAAAACGTTTGTTCTTGGGTTTAAATATGCTTTTAAGAGGAATTTAATTATTTTAAGGATCATGTGATAAATGGAATGTAAATCATCTGAGTGTTAATTAAGTCTTGTGTATACTGCTTTCGGGTTTTTTGTTGAAAGAAGTTTGAGACGCTTCTGTGATCATTCAGAAATGGTGCTGAGGCCTGTAGCCTGTGCGTTTATGTGGCATGAGCCACTGGGTGCTGCATGCAGGCAGCACATTAAAGTCATGGCTGTGACAAATTCTTTAAGACCCCATTCACACTGCCGCGACCAGAAAGTCGCCTAATAAGGGGCGACTTGTTAGCGCGACTTTGCGCGAATTCAGCGTGACTTGTATGATAGACTACTTTGTACGACTATGTATTTGGCCAATCTGAATATGATGGTTCTGGGTCATGCTCAATCACACAAAAAAAAGTTCCTAAAAATTACAAAAAAATGTGTTTAGAGGAGTCACCATGGGGCAATGGCATAAATATTAACCCAACCGGAAATGGGAAACGCTCATAGACCCAACAGGCAGTGGGTTAATGTACCAGCCATAAAGGAGGCTCCAAAAACACATATGAGGGGAGGGGCAACATATGGGACTTTAATGGTGTCATACAATATGGGTAAAGACAGATTCATAAAGTTTTTTTAAAAAACAAGAATTTATTTATTACATCATAACAAAACATATCTTTAAAAGACAACAAACAGGATAATAAACCTATCAGAGAACATAAGGTATGATATCATATCGTTTATAGACAAGAGGGACATGGAGAAATACATATTATATCAGCAGAACCAGAAACTCTGGTAAGTAGGTGCAAAGGGTCCATGTCCATCTGAAATACTTTACATGTTTTGCGGTATTGAGACCGCTTCTTCAGAAGTTTTTTGTGCGTAAATAGTCAAACATATCTAATATGAGACAATACAACAAACACAGAAAAAAAGAAGAAAAAGAAAACAGCGTAAATGGTACAAAATTCAATGATACATATTGTACTATACCAGCTCACTAATAGCAACCCGTGTGGCAAGTACCCATGCATATATCCCCTACAGTGCCAAAAGAGGCCTAGTTGGAAAAGGTAGGTGATTAGAGGTGTGCGCCCAGCCATATACAGGTCCCCTGGGCGAGTGCGGTGGCCCAGAAGAAAGAAAGAAGGACTAGTAAAGGAAGGTAAAGGTGCTTATAAAGGAGAGTAATCACCGTATCGATATAAAATGGAACATATACCTCATAGTGTCCCTTAGTCCTCTGACGCTTTGTTTAAAAATAAGGAAGGGCCATATTATAACAGGGTAACATGGTGCTTAAAAACCCTGACCTAAGGAGAGGAATATATAATTAAAGTTAGAAGTTGTAATAGTAATGCCCCAAATCTAGTGGCACAGTCTAGCACAACAATACATATAAGTAAGAAATTATGTCCAAGGGTTAACATACCACGAGAATAGTCCAAAATGACATAGAGGGGCCAAAGAGGGCGGATGGGAGGGTAATCATAGAGCATATACAAATGCTAATATGGAGGAAGTTCATGAGATCCTCAAAAGATTCCCAATACTGGAGATGATCCAGGGTGGAACACTGTCAGCTTCAATATGGAAAGACTATACTATGAGAAAAAATTGTACAAGAAAAAAGGGCAACACCAATAGTAAATAGAGGGTAAAACATACCAGTCACATTCTATTTTAGAAAAAGACCAGTGGGTGTGCATAAGAGAATCTCTACCTGATATCCCAACCGCATACAAATGATGGCCGCCTAGAACACCTAAGACGCCGAGTCCCAGCCTTTATTCGCGCCACAATCCGGGCGCCAACCAATCCGCAGGGACCGGAAATGACGTCCGGACCCGCTGTCAAAATGCGCATGCGCAGATCCCTGCGCACGCGCATTGCTAATCTCGGACATTAGTGGAGATGAGCTCCACATCCGGAACAGCCAGAGGAGGCGGGGACCACGGGCGGAGAACCGCCCGTGTAAGAAAACCGCCCCCTCTCCTGACAGCGCGCACCCGCCCATTGGACCAGCCACGGCCATGGAGCATCCTCCAAACACCAGAAGGGGCAACTCTATACACATAGGCGCCATGCAAGGGGAAACGATCAGTGAGCCACATGAAGACCAAAAAAGGAACCTATAAAGAAACAATACAAAATTACAAATACAAAATGATACAAACACAATATAGTGTATTACATCAACAGCCGCTAATCGGGTGTTGGTGACAATCTACTACATGATGAATTTAAAGACTAACAAAAGCAGCTGGGTCTTAAGTTCCTAAAAATTGTCGTTTTTGATAGAGAGCCAATTACTGAAAAAAAAAAAAAAAAATGAGATTTCTTTGGATTTAGTGTCCGGGGGGTCTAAAAAGTGTACCTGTGAAGTTTCAGCTCTGTAGCATGTCCAGAACCAGAAAAAAAGAGAATTATTTTTCTTAGAATTTTTAGTAGCGCAGGGATGGGGCTCCGCTCCACCTGGGCGTTTTTGTTGCAGGCGTTTATCAGGCATTTTTTGGGCACCTATCAGTGCCCACCAGTACCACCTATCAGTGTCCAAAAGTGCTGCTGACCAGTGCCTTGTCATCAGTGTGACCTATCAGTGCTACCTACCAGTGCCTTTCAGTACTGCCTACCAGTGCCCATCAGTGTCACCTATCAGTGCAGCCTCATCTGTGCCTCCTCATCTGTGCCTCCTCATCAGTGCCTCCTCATCAGTGCCTCCTCATCAGTGCCTCCTCATCAGTGCCTCCTCATCAGTGCTGTCTCATCAGTACCCATCAGTGCAGCCTATCAGTGCCAGCTCATCAGCGCACATCAGTGAAAGAGAAAAATTACCCATTTGCAAAATTTAAAAAAAAACTATAAATAATGGGTTTTTTTTTTTCAAAATTTTCGGTCTTTTTTTGTTTCTTTAGCAAAAAATAAAAAATGATTAAATACCACCAAAAGAAAAGTCCATTTGTGTGAAAAAAATGATAAAAATTTAGCTTGGGTACAGCGTTGCATGACCGTGCAATTGTCATTCAAAGTGCAACAGTGCTGAAAGCTGAAAACTGGCCTGGGTATAAGTGCCCAGTAAGCAAGTGGTTAAAATGAAATTTTACCCATAACAACTTGATAAAAAATGTTCTTTAGCAAGGAAAATACATTCCACATTTATTGATTATTAGTGGTGCACCTAAATGAAAATTTCCGTGCCAAAATCGAAACCAAAAATTCAGGATGCACTTGGCCGAAATCAAAACTGATGTTTTTAAAATATATATATATTTTTTATAAATAAATGTATTATATCCGACTTTTTAATTAATGTCATGAATTTAAATTAATATGAATTTATTGTCGGCCATTATCGGCACCTTTTGAAGCAGTGTTAAAAATCCTGCTTGCTGCATTTCTGATGCATATTTGGCAAACTGCACCTCTACATTGAAATGCATTGAGAACGCAGCAAGAAAGAACCAAAAATGCACCCCTGTTGCGTTTTCAAGCATTTTTTGTCACGTGACCTACATAAAAAAATTTAAAAACACACCATAAGCAAGGTAAAATTGCATCAAAATCACAGTTGTATTGCTGTAAAATCGCAGTAAAATCACTTCAAAATCGCTGGCATTTTTGGCAGCCATTATCTGCATTTTTTTTCTTTTGCCACAACGCTAAAAACCCTATTTTCAGCTGATAATTTTCGGTGCATCACTAATAATTATGCTACCAAAATGATTGTGTGCTGTAAATTGCCCCCAGCATTCCTCCTGCTTCTTCTTGCTGGAGGCTGCCATTTTGCTGAAGCTCAGAGCCCCTGAGCAGCAGTAAATTATAAAGTGGAAGTAAATCCATCGATTTAACGGTTTATAACAAAAAAACAGTTACATTCCTGGAATGCCGGGACTTAGAACTATCATATTTGCTTGTGTCCTCAACCAAACTGTCAAACCATGAAATGGCTGGAGACATAACTGATCACATGTGCAGCACCATGGTGGTAGCAGATCAAACAGAAGCAGCTTCCTTGGTTTTAAAGGATAGGAGGGTTTAATTATACTTTAAGGCTGTCAGCAGATCGGCCTCTACAAACCCAGCAATGCTTAAAAATGAGAGCAACTGAGCATATGCAGAGCAGGGGAGACAGTGTGTTACTGGATTTTAAACAGTATAGGCACTTATTTTTAATGTTTTATATAGCTATACCTGCAAAAGGGGTCAGCCTGAAGTCATCTAGCAGGACTTAATTTTTTGACAAAAGTTCCACTTTAAGTGTAAGGTCTGTGTCAGGGTTTTGGCCTTCCGTTGATGATATCAGCTTAACATCAATATCAGACACTTCATTTCAAATTGACTGAAAGTGGCAGTTGACCTCCTGTCCCGCATTCGACTTGTTTTAAAGAGGAAGTAAACCCTCCTCTGCAAGTTTTACCTATAGGTAAGCCTATGATAAGGCTTACCTATAGGTACAGTAAATATCTTAATATTTACCTTACATGCAGCCAGTGACATCACTGGCGCATGCGCTCTGAAGGAACGGCCACTGGTGCCGTTCCTTCAGAGCCCCGTGCCGTGACCGTCGGCTCCCGCGTGCGTGTGCGGGATTGACGTTACCGCGGTTCCGGCCAATCAGATGGCCAGATGCCGCGCGACTGAACATGTTGCCCGTCATAGAGGTAAGCGGGCGGCACGGCGGGGGCTCGTTCTTAGGTAAGTATTTCATAATGAGCTAGTATGTGATGCATACTAGCTCATTATGTGTTTTTCTTTCAGGGTGAAAAAAAAAAAAAAAAAAAAAAGAAAAAATTGGGTTTACAACCTCTTTAAATGGGGTTTGCATTACCCTAGACATGTAGGGAAATGCAAAACCTGTATGAAGCAAATAAAAAACCTGTCAACACAGAACCTAAAAGTTTTCTCAAAAAAGTTCCAGCTATGCACAGAGCTGAAATGTTTAATTCACCTGCTTGTTAAAGCGGAACTAAACCCTCCTATCTTTTTCAGCCAAGGAGGTTTCTGTTTGATGTGCAGCTGCCATGGCCCTACACATGTGATCAGTTATGACTCCATCCAATGGATGGTTTGATAGTTTGGTTGGGAGCACAAACAAATGTGACAGCATTGCCAGAATCCAGGGAATGTACAGTGGGTACGGAAAGTATTCAGATCCCCTTAAATTTTTCACTCTTTGTTATATTGCAGCCATTTGCTAAAATCATTTAAGTTCATTCTTCTTCCTCATGAATGTACACATAGCACCCCATACTGACAGAAAAACACAGAATTGTTGACATTGTTGCAGATTTATTAAAAAAGAAAAACTGAAATATCACATGGTCCTAAGTATTCAGACCCTTTGCTCAGTATTTAGTAGAAGCCCCCTTTTGATCTAATACAGCCAGGAGTCTTTTTGGGAAAGATGCAACAAGTCTTTAACACCTGGATTTGGGGATCCTCTGCCATTCCTCCTTGCAGATCCTCTCCAGTTCTATCAGGTTGGATGGTAAACGTTGGTGGACAGCCATTTGTAGGTCTCTCCAGAGATGCTCCATTGGGTTTAAGTCAGGGCTCTGGCTGGGCCATTCAAGAACAGTCACGGAGTTGTTGTGAAGCCACTCCTTCGTTATTTTAGCTGTGTGCTTAGGGTCATTGTCTTGTTGGAAGGTAAACCTTCAGCCCAGTCTGAGGTCCAGAGCACTCTGGAGAAGGTTTTTGTCCAGGATATCCCTGTACTTGGCCGCATTCATCTTTCCCTCGATTGCAACCAGTCGTCCTGTCCCTGCAGCTGAAAAACACCCCCACAGCATGATGCTGCCACCACCATGCTTCACTGTTGGGACTGTATTGGACAGGTGATGAGCAGTGCCTGGTTTTCTCCACACATACCGCTTAGAATTAAGGCCAAAAAGTTCTATTTTGGTCTCATCAGACCAGAGAATCTTATTTCTCACCATCTTGGAGTCCTTCAGGTGTTTTTTAGCAAACTCCATGCAGGCTTTCATGTGTCTTACACTGAGGAGAGGCTTCCGTCGGGCCACTCTGCCATAAAGCCCCGACTGGTGGAGGGCTGCAGTGATGGTTGACTTTCTACAACTTTCTCCCATCTCCTGACTGCATCTCTGGAGCTCAGCCACAGTGATCTTTGGGTTCTTCTTTACCTCTCTCACCAAGGCTCTTCTCCCCCGATTGCTCAGTTTGGCCGGACGGCCAGCTCTAGGAAGGGTTCTGGTCGTCCCAAACGTCTTCCATTTGAGGATTATGGAGGCCACTGTGCTCTTAGGAACCTTAAGTGCAGCAGAAATCTTTTTGTAACCTTGGCCAGATCTGTGCCTTGCCACAATTCTGTCTCTGAGCTCTTCAGGCAGTTCCTTTGACCTCATGATTCTCATTTGCTCTGACATGCATTGTGATCTGGAAGGTCTTATATAGACAGGTGTGTGGCTTTCCTAATCAAGTCCAATCAGTATAATCAAACACAGCTGGACTCAAATGAAGGTGTAGAACCATCTCAAGGATGATCAGAAGAAATGGAAAGCACCGGAGTTAAATATATGAGTGTCACAGCAAAGGGTCTGAATACTTAGGACCATGTGATATTTCAGTTTTTCTTTTTTAATAAATCTGCAACAATGTCAACAATTCTGTGTTTTTCTGTCAGTATGGGGTGCTATGTGTATATTCATGAGGAAGAAGAATGAACTTAAATGATTTTAGCAAATGGCTGCAATATAACAAAGAGTGAAACATTTAAGGGGGTCTGAATACTTTCCGTACCCACTGTAGCTGTTTTTTGAAACTGTTAAATCGATGGGTTTAGTTCTGCTTTAAACAATTGTATTTCTGCATAAAAAAAAAAAAAAAGACTATATGAAAGCTAAAACCTGGAGAACAGAGAAGAGGAACAATGTTGAGTTATTGTCCATGTGACCACTTAGGTTCCACCTTTTACTCTTTGGGAATGTGGAAAAGGAATCTAATTGGTCATTATACACAACAGATCAATATTTGTTCCCACTTTCAGTTCTTGATATTTTCTAAATTGTATGTAGATTTTCCTGCTTAATGACCAGGCCCTATTTTGCAAATCGGCCCTGCCTTACTTTAACGGACAATTGCGTGGTTGTGCGACGCTGTACCGAAATAAAATTGACGTCCTTATTTTCCCACAAATAGAGCTTTCTTTTGGTGGTATTTGATCACCTGTGCGATTTTTATTTTTTGTGCTATAAACAAAAAAAAGAGTGCCAATTTTGAAAAAAAAAAAAAAAAAAAACAATGTTTCTCACATTCTGCTATATAACATTCCCCGCAAAAAAAAATGTAAAAACCAAAATTTTTTAACATTTTAGGCCAACTTGTTTTCTGCTACATATTTTTGGTAAAAAAAAAAAAAAAAATCGCAATAAGCGCATTTTGATTGCGCAAAAGTTATTGCGTCTACCATTCTGAGCTCTCTCACCCCTCCCTCCCGACACAAATTTATTTGTTTATTTATCTCATCAAGAATGCCATTTTTGTTGCAGAGGATGCTTAAAATCTGACTTGTATCTTAGTGTAGAAAATAACATATCTGAGGGGTGTTCAGTACACCATCTGTGTACAGAATACCTACAGGTAGTCATATTGCATTTTACAGAAAAGTACAACACTGCAGATTGAAAAGGAAAAGTAATTTTGAATAACATTCAATTAGTATATGACTTGTGTCGCAATTGTATATGCTATATTATTTATTTCTTTATTTTAGCTAATTTTGTTTCCCACAAAAGTGGAGTATGGCCTCTTTCACACGGAGCAGACCATATTGCGATCCACTCTGGCACTTTTTTTTTTTTTTTTTTACGGACACGGATGACACTTGTGTCATCCGGTCCGTATGTCCGCATATCATCCCATCCATTTGCGGGTGATTTACGGACATAATGTATGTCTATGGCATTGCGGATGTCAGCGGAATACCATCCGCTGACATCCGATTTTCTTCCTTTCAGTTCTGTTCCGTTTTTTGGAATAGAACAGAACCCTATTTTTCCTCCGTTAAAAAACGGAAAGGAAGCAAAATCGGATGTCAGCGGTGTCATCCGCAATGCCCATAGACTTACATTATGTCCGTATATCATCCGCAAACGGATGGGATGATATGCGGACATATGGAGCGGATGACACAAATGTCATCCGCTCCGTGGGAAAAAAAAAAAAAAAAAAGGAGCGGAGCCAGAAAACTGAACGGCCGTGTGAAAGAGCCCTAAGGCTCTTTTCATACTTGTACTTTGGAGTGCAACTTTGTTGCAATTTTGATGCAACTCAGGACGGGAACAACTTGGATACAACTTGGCTTTGACCAGTTATAATAGACAACTGTTACACACAAGTTGTATTGTACAACATTCAGGTATGACTTTCATGCAACTTCTGAGGGTTAACATTGAAGTCTATGGCCCTCAAGTTTCAGGAAAATTAGATCAAAGTAGTGCATGAACTACTTTGAAGTTGCTGCACCTTTAAGTTGCACATATATGAATGAGTATCATTGGAAAACATGGGGAAAGACATGCCGTGCAACTCTGATTTTCAAAGTTGCATGACAAGTTGCAAAAGTGTGAAAGGTGCTTTACCCTTCAAATGCAATGAAAATACTGTATTATCTGTTTCTGAGATTAGGCCGTGTATGAAGCATTTAGGATAACCACAACAACAAATGGGAATACCGCGCTTAAAAGGTGCTTAGTGCATGTTATTCATACTAATTACATTTAATAATTTACTTTCAGTGCTTTCAAATGTTTATAATAAAATCCCTTGTGCTAAAATTATATAGATATTCTCCAGTGCATAAAATTATATAAATATTCTCCAGTGCATAAAATTTAAAAAAATCTCATTAATAAATAAAATATTTCTTACAAGTGATGTAAATATGTGCTATAAACAATCCTTAAATATATCAAAATTTGTTAAAATAAAGTACCAGTGATAAATTATGTGCTTATAAGTTTCCAATAATTAAATAATTCAAAAGGGAAAAAGTGCCAAAGTGTCCTTATATATATAAATAAAATGGTGTATATTCAGACGCCTTTTCTTTCCCAAAATTCATGCAGGTGCTCTTCCATGCAGTGGCCACTAGGTGTCCTAAGCGCTCACCTCAATTGGCTTTATAACCAGCTTTGTATGGTATCATATGTAATGTTTCCTCCTTTTCTATGGTTGATGGGTCCGGTCACTAATTCTCACACTTATCCCTTTTAACACGATATTCCAGGGGGTGTGTGTGGAGCCTTTGAATCTCCAAAATAAATGGGGCCACAATAGTGAGGTACCGTTTGGTGATTTTATTAAAATAGATTAAAAATAACAGACTCACATTTTCCTTCGTCTTTGCCAATGCATAACAATTGTAATGTCGCTACGTCACTTCCGGTTTGGCGTCCTACGCGTTACGTTTCCAGGGATCCCTGGAAGAAGCTGTGTGGGCACGCAGCGTAACGCGTAGGACGCCAAACCGGAAGTGACGTAGCGACATTACAATTGTTATGCATTGGCAAAGACGAAGGAAAATGTGAGTCTGTTATTTTTAATCTATTTTAATAAAATCACCAAACGGTACCTCACTATTGTGGCCCCATTTATTTTGGAGATTCAAAGGCTCCACACACACCCCCTGGAATATCGTGTTAAAAGGGATAAGTGTGAGAATTAGTGACCGGACCCATCAACCATAGAAAAGGAGGAAACATTACATATGATACCATACAAAGCTGGTTATAAAGCCAATTGAGGTGAGCGCTTAGGACACCTAGTGGCCACTGCATGGAAGAGCACCTGCATGAATTTTGGGAAAGAAAAGGCGTCTGAATATACACCATTTTATTTATATATAAAAGGACACTTTGGCACTTTTTCACTTTTGAATTATTTAATTATTGGAAACTTATAAGCACATAATTTATCACTGGTACTTTATTTTAACAAATTTTGATATATTTAAGGATTGTTTATAGCACATATTTACATCACTTGTAAGAAATATTTTATTTATTAATGAGATTTTTTTAAATTTTATGCACTGGAGAATATTTATATAATTTTATGCACTGGAGAATATCTATATAATTTTAGCACAAGGGATTTTATTATAAACATTTGAAAGCACTGAAAGTAAATTATTAAATGTAATTAGTATGAATAACATGCACTAAGCACCTTTTAAGCGCGGTACTCCCCCCTGTTATAAATTTCTGAATTGCGTAGGTTACCAATAATAGTACCTGCAGCTTTAAAGGAATTTAGGATTCATATAGAGTGACAGCGCGAGAATTTCACCAACCCAATATACAACAACAAATGGGATGTGCGATGTCTGCCCATTCTCGAGAACCCAGGCCCTGTTATGGTGTTTTATACAACTAATTAGATGGATAAAAATGGAAAATACAAAGTAACGTGTTTCCTTCCTTATTAGACATGAGAACAATCACCAGCTATTGAGATTTTCCAGCAGGTTGGAAACTCTCTGCTCCATAACAAGCACCGCTGACAGTCATATAAACATAATCCCAGGACACCTCTACATGGTCTGATCTATGATCTTCACAAACTGCATCTGAAATGATTGCATAACTTTTAAAGATGGGGCAGTGCATGGCCACTCACAGACAGCATCTAACTTCAACTTGTTCAATTAAAGTGGTTGTTAAGCCCCTATGTGATCTTTACATCATCCCCTCTGTTAGATTACAACCTGCATCCTAGTGTCTGTGCTTTACTAAAAAAAAAAAAGCCGATTTCTACCTGTTTTCACAGCTCCTATCAGCGCTCACGTCACACTCTGCTCTCCCTGACTGACATCTCCAGCGGGCGGGGCCAAGAACTTCCTCTGATGTCAGCTGGTGAGGAAAGAAGGAGAGAGCCAGGAGTCACGTGACAGCCGAGTGGTGCTGTTAAAACCAGGGTTGTGGCGTCGGTAGATAAATGTTCCAACTCCGACTCCCCTGTATTAATATGCAAATGTATTTTATACATTCCTTGAAGGAAAGAAAGGAGCCAAAATGGCTCCTTTTCCTGCATGTCTTTTCAAAATTGCATCTGTTTTCGGGGCCCTGGCTGCAACAGTTAATTGCCGTAATTTGCCAATTAGTGTAGCTGCATGGTGATCTTTTAATCCATCTCTTATGGCAAGTTGCAGTGTATGAACAGCATATGATGAATAGCAAGTAGCAAGCTTCAATGCTTCTTCAACAAAGTTGTCTAAAAAAAATGTCAGCATTCTCTTCAGTTTCTGAACTTTCTCCAATACTTGCAGAGCTGTCTTCCTCTTAAGGGCTCTTTCACACGGGCGTTCCTTTTTTTTTGCCCGATCAGGTCCTTTTTTTTTTTTTGTAACGGACACGGATGACACTTGTGTCATCCGGTCCGTATGTCCGTTTTTCATCCCATCCGTTTGCGGATGAAAAACTGACATAATGCATGTCTATGTAAATACGGATGTCTGCTGATGACACCACTGACATCCGTTTTTGCTTCAGTTCCGTTTTTTGAAAGGAAGAAAAATTAGGCTCCTTTCACACGGCCGCTCCGTGTGTCCGCAAATCATCCAATCCGTTTGCGGATGATTTGCGGACATAATGTAAGTGAATGGCACTGCGGGTGTCAGCGGAATACCACCCGCTGACACCCGATTTTCCTCCATTCAGTTCTGTTCCGTTTTTACAATTGGAACAGAACCCATTTTTTCTTCCGTGTAAAACACGGAAAGGAAGGAAAATCGGATGTCAGCGGTGTCATCCGCTGACATCCGCAGTGCCATAGACATACATTATGTCCGCATATCATCCGCAAACGGATGGGATGATATGCGGGCACACGGAGCGGATGACAGAAATGTCATCCGCTCCGTGGTAAAAAAAAAAAAAAAAGTCCCGCAGCGGACCTTTCACACGGAGCGGCCGTGTGAAAGGAGCCATAGGGTTCTCCTCCGTTCAAAAAAACTGAACTGAACTGAACTGAACTGACAAAAAACGGATGTCAGAGGATGATCATCCGATGACATCCGTATTTACATAGAGATACATTATGTCCGTTTTTCATCCGCAAACGGATGGGATGAAAAACGGACATACGGAATGCCCGTGTGAAAGAGCCCTAAGCCCCGTACACATGTAGCCATTGTCGGCCGTAAATATTCGGCCAACGTCCGATCGGCCCATTGTCAGCTTGTTAGTAGGATGCTTCCGACCACCGACTGCGACTTTTCGGCCGAACAAAATCTGGTGTGCAGGCTTTAAAATTTTTGTTGGCCAACACCAGAACGGCCGATTGTTCTTCAGTCAGTACAGAATTCGGCCGACAAACAGCAGATGAGCAAGACTGGGCATGCTCAGAGAAGAAAAAACACACGGAAAGTTAACCATCACATGACATCACTTCTGCAGTCGGCTGTTGTTGGCCGACAAAATTCGTGTGCAGTCTTTAGCACTTTTCAACCGACAGGACAGCACCGGACAAAAGACGGCCGATCGTTCGGCCGACAATCGCTACGTGTGTACGGGGCTTAACTCTAATATCGGTTTGTTACCTTCTTCATCTGCGTTCATCTTCTCAATTGTGCTCAACGCGTTAGAAGCGTCATCTGTCACAACACATAAAATCTGTTCCTTTGTAATTTCAATATCTTCTATAACACCCTTCACTAACTTCTGAAGGTAATCACTGGTGTGATTTGCCTGAGTGTCCTTTAATCAGAGGGTCCGTGTTATTGTTTTGTTATTTTCATCCACAAATCTAACATTAATAGCAAAATAATTGACTCTGTGACGTGTGCATGCATCCATTTTAAGGAAGACAAAACGTCCTTTCAGAACTTTCTGCAGTTCTTCCTTTTTACATTTGGCCTCCTCATTTATACGTTTCCTTATACTAAGTCATTAAAGCGGTAGTATACCGCTTTTTTTCACTTTTAACTACAGGTAAGCCTATAATAAGGCTTACCTGTAGGTACAATTAATATCTCCTAAACTGGCACGGTTTAGGAGATATTACCACTGCATGAAGCCGCTGACGAGTGTGGCGCATGCGCTCTGAAGGTCCGGGGGGACCTTCAGAGTTCCTTGCCGGGAATTGCCGGAAAATGCACGCGGGAGTGACGTCATCGCGGCTCCGGCCAATCACAGCGCAGGAGCCGCCGAACCCGGAAGAGACACCGAGGGATCATGTCAGCGCCCACAGCGATGTCCGGGGGTCCGTGTCGGGGCTTCGTTTTAAGGTAAGTGTTTCATAATGAGCTAGTATGCAATGCATACTAGCTCATTATGCCTTTGTCTTGCAGGTTTTTTTTTTTTTTTCTTGGACGAGTTTACTACCGCTTTAATTATACTTTTTGTGAATTGGGACATTTAAACTTGCTTTTTTTTTAATTCCAATCTAAATTTAGTAGGAGTCGGAGTGGGTGCATTGTTTGCTGACTCCGACTCCAGGTACCCAAAATTTCCTCCGACTCCTCGACTCCGACTCCACAGCCCTGGTTAAAACAGTTAGAAATCGGCTTTTTTTAAAAAAATAAAACACAGGCACTAGGATACAGTTTGTAATCTAACAGAGGGGGATGATGTAAAGATCACATAGCTTTGAAGCAGCGGGGAGGGGAGCAGAGTGGCGCTAGTGAGCTGACAGGCAGGGAGGGGATGGGGGAGGAGGACAGAGGGAGACAGAGAAGAGCTGCAGATTGCTGCTGATGACGGAGACACGTACACGGACCACGATGTCAGGGCTCAGCAGCCATAATACACCGTGGTCAGTGTACAGGGAGGAGGGTAGAAACTGGCAGGATCAGCCTGGTATTTTAGATGATATGGGGGTGGGGGGGGGGGGCAAATTACACAGCACAAGCACTGCGCTCTATATCATGCTTTAAGGGAAGAGGAGGTTTCGGTTTTTTTTTGTTTTGGTTTTTTAAGGGTAACAAACGCTTTAAGCTTTAACAATAAAACCTGGAACTGGATTGGTTACTATGCACAGCTGCACCAGATTCTGTGTGCTCCAGCTTTTGTAAATATCCCTAAAAATGTCTCCAGTAGCATGTCACCAGTGTCCAACAACTCCTATAGTATGTTCACAATCTCTGACCATCTCTTGTATCACGTCCGCAGTCTCTGACCATCTCCTGTATCACGTCCGCAGTTTCTGACCATCTCCTGTATCACGTCGGCAGTCTCTGACCATCTCCTGTATCACGTCCGCAGCCTCTGACCATCTCCTGTATCACGTCCGCAGCCTCTGACCATCTCCTGTATCACGTCCGCAGCCTCTGACCATCTCCTGTATCACGTCCGCAGCCTCTGACCATCTCCTGTATCACGTCCGCAGTCTCTGACCATCAGTGTTAATTTCGTCGACTAAAACCGACTAAAACGTTTTCGTCGACTAACACAATTCAGATGACTAAAATACGACTAAAACTAAAATGGCATTTTAGTCAAAAGACTATAACTAAAACTAAATCGAAATTTGCTGCCAAAAATTAACACTGGTGCATGCTCAAAGCATAAATAATAACATATTAGATTTTTCACTCCAGGACCAGCAGTAGTATATAATGAGTTTGGAAATTGTAGAGAAATGCTTAAATAATGCATTACAAATTACAATTGAACTACACCCATTCAATTATAGATGACTAAAATGAGTTTTAGTCAACTAAAATGTAGGGCGTTTTAGTCGACTAAAATATACTGGAGTTTTAGTCGACTAAATACGACTAAAACTAAAACACTGGCAGAAGACTAAAATGGGACTAAAACTAAAATGCCATTTTAGTCCTAAGACTAAAACTAAATTGAAATTTGCTGCCAAAATTAACACTGCTGACCATCTCCTGTATCACGTCCGCAGCCTCTGACCATCTCCTGTATCACGTCCGCAATCTCTCAATCTCTGACCATCTCTTGTATCACGTCCACAGTCTCTGACCATCTCTTGCATCATGTCCGCAGTCTCTGACCATCTCTTGTATCACGTCCGCAGTCTCTGACCATGTCCTGTATCACGTCTGCAGTCTCTGACCATCTCTTATATCATGTCTGCAGTCTCTGACCATCTCTTGTATCATGTCTGCAGTCTCAAAACATCTATTGTATCCTGCTTGCAGTCTCTGACCATTTTCCTTCCTTATTATGTGTGCAGTCTGAATATTCAAAAATAACCTCACAAGTTCCTCTTTGGGTCATTCCTCAACCCGCAGTGAACATAAACAAAAGGGTGGGAACATTGACTAAATATGGTCATGTGTCCATAGAAGGTCACTGACATCACCAGCATCTCGCCCCTTGTGTGGCCTGACCTGCAGCTGATCCGACTTAAAGTGGTATTAAACCCAAAACTAAAAACGTATTATATTTCAGCTTACAATCATTAGATGTAGTGACTGCATTAGCTTTCATTTTCTGTTTTTTCTTTGGCTTTTTTTCCCCTCTGTTTCTCCTGGTGATCTGACTAGTAACACACCTCCTGTATTAGAGTGCCCCCACTCTTGATGAAGGTGCACAGGGGCACAGCAGACAGCAGCATTGTCAGTCTGGGGGGAGGGGGAGGGGGAGTGGTAAATGGACTAGTAGATTTAGATACACAAACAAATTGAAGCTAAACTCCAGCTAATACTTTACAACCAGTTATAGGAACTTTTTTTTCTCTCTTTTAGGATAAAGGTTTGCATACATCAATAAAAGCTGATCATTGTAAGCACCCCTGTCAGTGGTACATAGTTGTTCTCATCCCTGTAACTGACACATTCTGCTGGAGAGCTTGTTCTTTTGAAAAACAACAGATGTACTGGCTGAATCACCAGGTGAAAAAAAAGGAAAGAAAGCCTAAAAAGAAAATACAGTATTTCACAAAGTGAGTACACCCCTCACATTTTTGTAAATATTTTATTTTATCTTTTCATGTCACAACACTGAATAAATGACACTTTGCTACAATGTAAAGTAGTGAATGCACAGCTTGTATAACAGTGTACATTTTCTGTCCCCTCAAAATAACTCAACACACAGCCATTAATGTCTAAACTGCTGGCAACAAAAGTGAGTACACCCCTAAGTAAAAATGTCCAAATTGGGCCCAATCAGCCATTTTCCTCCCCGATGTCATGTGACTCATTAGTGTTACAAGGTCTCAGGTGGGAATGGGGAGCAGGTGTGTTAAATTTGGTGTTATCGCTCTCACTCTCTCATACTGGTCACTGGAAGTTTAACCTGGCACCTCATGGCAAAGGACCCTCTGAGGATCTAAAAAAAAAAAAAAGAATTGTTGCTCTACATATAGATTGCCTAGGCTATAAGAAGATTGCCAAGACCCTGAAACTGAGCTGCAGCACAGTGGCCAAGACCATACAGTGGTTTAACAGGACAGGTTCCACTCAGAACAGGGCTTGCCATGGTCGACCAAAGAAGTTGTGTGCACATGCTCGGCGTCATATCCAGAGGTTGTCTTTGGTAAATAGATGTATGAGTGCTGCCAGCATTGCTGCAAAGGTTGAAGGGGTGGGGGGTCAGCCTGTCAGTGCTCAGACCATACACCGCACACTGCATCAAATTGGTCTGCATGGCTGTCATCCCAGAAAGAAGCCTCTTCTAAAGATGATGCACAAAAAAATGTTTTCTGAAGACAAGCAGACTAAGGACATAGATTACTGGAACCATGTCCTGTGCTTTGATGAGACTAAAGCCCCGTACACACATAGCGATTGTCGGCCGAACGATCGGCCGTCTTTTGTCCGGTGCTGTCCTGTCGGTTTAAAAGTGCTAAAGACTGCACACGAATTTTGTTGGCCAACAACAGCCGACTGCAGAAGTGATGTCATGTGATGGTTAACTTTCCGTGTGTTTTTTCTTCTCTGAGCATGCCCAGTCTTGCTAATCTGCTGTTTGTCGGCCGAATTCTGTACTGACTGAGGAACAATCGGCCGTTCTGGTGTTGGGCAACAAAAATTTTAAAGCCTGCACACCAGATTCTGTTCGGCCGAAAAGTCGCAGTCGGTTGTCGGAAGCATCATACTAACAAGCCGACAATCGGCCAATCGGACGTTGGCCGAATATTTACGGCCGACAATCGATAAGTGTGTACGGGCCTTAAGATAAACTTTTTGGTTCAGATGGTGTCAAGCGTGTGTGGCGGCAACCAGGTGAGGAGTTCAGACCAGTGTGTCTTGCCTACAGTCAAGCATGGTGGTGGGAGTGTCATGGTCTGGGGCTGCATGAGTACTGTTGGCACTGGGGAGCTACAGTTCATTGAGGGAACCATGAATGCCAACATGTACTGTGACATACTTAAGCAGAGCATGATCCCTCCCTTCAGAGACTGGGCTGCAGGGCAGTATTCCAACATGATAATGACCCCAAACACACCTCCAAGGTGACCACTGTCTTGCTAAAGAAGCTGAGGGTAAAGTTGATGGACTGGCCAAGCATGTCTCCACACCTAAACCCTAGTGAGCATCTATGGGGCATCCTCAAACGGAAGGTGGAGGAGCGCAAGATCTCTAACATCCACCAGCTCTGTGATGTCATCATGGAGGAGTGGAAGAAGACTCCAGTGGTAACCTGTGAAGCTCTGGTAAACTCCATGCCCAAGAGGATTAAGGCAGTGCTGGAAAATAATGGTGGCCACACAAAATATTGACAGGTTTGGCCCAATTTCAACATTTTCACTTAGGGGTGTACTCACTTTTGTTGCCAGCGGTTTAGACATTGAGCTCCCGTTCACACTGGGGCGACGCTACTTTGCCGGGCGACCTCGGAGCGGCCGGCACGGACTTCATAACATTGAAGTCTATGCAGGTCGCTCCGGGTCGCCCCAAAGAAGCTCCGGACCCTTTTTCTAAGTTGGAGCGACTTGTGTCCGCAGCTTCTCTATGGAAGGCGACCTGTCAGGCGACCAGGTCGCCCCAGTGTGAACGGGGGCTAATGGCTGTGTGTTGAGTTATTTTGAGGGGACAGCAAATTTACACTGTTATACAAGCTGTACACTCACTACTTTACATTGTAGCAAAGTGTCATTTCTTCAGTGTTGTCACATGAAAAGATAGAATAAAATATTTACAAAAAGGTGAGAGGTCACATCACATCTAAGGGCTGGTAAGTGGCAGTAGAATAAATCTTTGCTTTTGGGTTTAGTGCAGCTTTACAAAGAGTGTGAAGTGGAATTTGGGATGGAGATGAGTCTGGAGGACGCCTGAGCTCTTCTCTATTGCACGCTCCTAGTTTTCGGGCGAGGGTCGTATTGCATTTGAGCTTTAAAAAAGTCGTACTGTGGTGACGAAGGGGTTAAACTGCGTTTTTTAAGAGGGGAACGCTTTTATTTATTTATTTTTTTAGCAAAGACAGGGTCTCTGGGATGTGCAGTCCCTGTACAGGAGGAGGGACTGTCCCTGGAAATCCAGGCCATGTAAACAAAGGGCCCTGTCCAGGAGCCATGCAGTGCTTGTGAAGGTATGTGGGTGCAGAGGGATGGCGCTGCTGAGACACAAACAATCATCTGTGTTGTATTTCTACAGCCCTCTCCATGCCCACCCCAGGGTGCCCAGGCTGCAGCAGGTGAAGGGTTAAAGCCGGGTAGTGATGGAGGCCTAGGTGAAGCCCGCACATTGCCTCCCCCCTCCTCCTCCTCCTCCTCCCGTCCTTCGTGTTGCACTCACCCGCCCCCCTCCGCTTCTCAGGCCCGGTACACCGCACACGGGATCCATCCGCTCTTCACCTTCTTCCTCCCGATCCCCCATCTCAGCACGGGCGCGCTCCCGCCGCGGGGACGCGCACAGCTGTGCCCGGGCTCCATGACACACAATGGAGGGAGCCGTGTGCAGGCCTGGCTGGGGGCTGTGGAGAGCCAGTGCGGGAGAATGTGAAATAAAAGGCCCCAAATGTGAAATAAAAGGCCCCAAAATGTGAAATAAAAAGACCCAAAATGTGAAATAAAAAGACCCAAAATGTGACATAAAAGGCCCCAAATCTTCCCCTGTATTATCATTCCTCATTCTTTTCATGCCATCACCGGTGCTGCTCACTGGGGTTCTGAGGAAATACATTTTGCAGCCCAATAAATCATTTTTTTCAAAAGTGGAAATGTTCATGTTCGCTTATTGATGTTATGAGTCAAGGGAAGATTGGCTTGAAAAACAATACATTCAATAAGGCCGTAGAGGGGCCATGCCACATTCAGCGTCTGCGTATACACTGTCCTGCGAATGGGGCGTATCATGAAATGAGCGGGCCAGTGTGCAAGATAAAAAGTGGGCCCTAGGCATTGATAAAAAAATGTGGTGCGCATAGCGTGCCGCAGCGACATGTGGCCGTGGCTTCAATTGCGCTTAAATATTGGACGTGGCTTAACCACTTAAGCCCCGGAAGATTTTACCCCCTTCCTGACCAGGGGGTATTTTGCGATTCGGCACTGCGTGACTTTAATGGACAATTGCGCGGTCGTGCGACGCTGTACCCAAATTAAATTGACGTCTTTTTTTTTCCCCCACAAACAGAGCTTTCTTTTGGTGGTATTTGATCACCTGTGCGATTTTTTGATCACGCGCTATAAACAAAAAAAGAGCGTCAATTTTGCAAAAATAACAATATTTTTCACATTTTTTTATATGAAATTCCCCAGAAAAAAAAAGTAAAAATCAAAATTTTTTAACATTTTAGGGCCAATTTGTTTTCTGCTACATATGTTTGGTAAACAAAATCGCAATAAGAGTATTTTGATTGGTTTGCGCAAAAGTTATTGCGTTTACTAACTAAGGGAAAGATTTTTGTCATTTTTATTGGTTTTTTTTTAACGAGTAATGGCGGCAATCTGCAATTTGTTTTTTTTTGCGGGACTGCGACATTGCGGTGGACAGATCGGACCCTTGACTGACATTTTTGACACTTTTGGGGGTACCAGTGACATTACTACAGTAATCAGTGCTATACATATGCACTGTTACTGTAAAAATGACACTGGCAGGGAAGGGGTTAACTGTATTAGTGATGCAGTGGCTAAGTGTGTCCCTAGGGGCGTGCTTCTTACTGTGCAGGGATGTAGCTTTTCATGTAACAGCAGAGATCTATGATCCTACATAGCAGGACCGTATGATCTCTGCTGTTATACAAGGGAGAATGACAGGCGGCTTTGTTTATATTAGCCGCCTGCCTTTCTCCCTCTGTAACCGACGATCGCGAGTGACATCGGGTCCGCCAGTCACACGCGTCGGGAGCACAGTGAGCGAGCAGGGGCGGTAGCGCTCCTCCGGCAGCGTGCGCTCGCCCCCTATTGACTCGCAGGCGAGTGACGTACCCAATACGTCACTTTGCCTGCACGGGGCTGACCGCCGCAGTATATGTACTTGCGGCGGTCGGCAAGTGGTTAAAGGGGGTGTGGTTTAATAGAGTCTGAGATTACTGCAGAATTCAGGGGGTAGCGGACGGTGTTAGTAGGACAGTGGGCGGGACCAGTAGGACAGTGGGCGGTGTCAGTAGAGCAGTGGACAATGTCAGTAGGACAGTGGGCGGTGTCAGTAGAGCAGTGTATGGTGTCAGTAGGACAGTGGGCGGTGTCAGTAGAGCAGTGTATGGTGTCAGTAGGACAGTGGGCGGTGTCAGTAGAGCAGTGTATGGTGTTAATAGGACAGTGGGCGGTGTCAGTAGAGCAGTGTATGGTGTCAGTAGGACAGTGGGCGGTGTCAGTAGAGCAGTGTATGGTGTCAGTAGGACAGTGGGCGGTGTCAGTAGAGCAGTGTATGGTGTCAATAGGACAGTGGGCGGTGTCAGTAGAGCAGTGTATGGTGTCAGTAGGACAGTGGGCGGTGTCAGTAGAGCAGTGTATGGTGTCAGTAGGACAGTGGGCGGTGTCAGTAGAGCAGTGTATGGTGTCAGTAGGACAGTGGGCGGTGTCAGTAGAGCAGTGTATGATGTCAGTAGGACAGTGGGCGGTGTCAGTAGAGCAGTGTATGGTGTTAATAGGACAGTGGGCGGTGTCAGTAGAGCAGTGTATGGTGTCAGTAGGACAGTGGGCGGTGTCAGTAGAGCAGTGTATGGTGTCAATAGGACAGTGAGCGGTGTCAGTAGAGCAGTGGACGATGTCAGTAGGACAGTGGGCGGTGTCAGTAGAGCAGTGTATGGTGTCAGTAGGACAGTGAGCGGTGTCAGTAGAGCAGTGTATGGTGTCAGTAGGACAGTGAGCGGTGTCAGTAGAGCAGTGTATGGTGTCAATAGGACAGTGGGCGGTGTCAGTAGAGCAGTGTATGGTGTCAGTAGGACAGTGAGCGGTGTCAGTAGAGCAGTGTATGGTGTCAATAGGACAGTGGGCGGTGTCAGTAGAGCAGTGTATGGTGTCAGTAGGACAGTGGGCGGTGTCAGTAGAGCAGTGTATGGTGTCAGTAGGACAGTGGGTGGTGTCAGTAGAGCAGTGTATGGTGTCAGTAGGACAGTGGGTGGTGTCAGTAGAGCAGTGGACGATGTCAGTAGGACAGTGGGCGGTGTCAGTAGAGCAGTGTATGGTGTCAGTAGTTTTTTATGTATTTATTTCCTTACAATGTAATTTTTTTCACAATGCTTTTTGAGAGGAAGGGGTTGGGGCAGTGAGCAGTGTCAGTAGGGCAGGGGGGGGGGGGTAGTGGTGTCAGTAGTTTTTTTATTTGATATATTTTTTTTACTATTTCTATTTTTAATTTTTATTGCAATTTTTTATCAGCCCTGTTGATGGACTTTGGTGAGATATCTGGGGTCTAAACAGACCCCTGACATCTTACCTTTGAGAAATAGTTAGGGACTGAGGACACAGATTCCCCAGTCCCTTTCTCAGCAGCCTCAGCATTGAAAATGAGTGAACAGGAGACAGAGGCTCGTGTTCATTCATAAACTGAAGCATAGTAAACACAAAGGACAGAGGAGCAATCAATAGTCATAGCTCACTATGTCCAAGTTAGAAAAGGAAGGGGTCAGTAAAATTACATGTTTACCGGCCCCTTCCTCCACTCTCCATCCTGACACATCCCCCCCAGCACCCGGCGGGAGAGGAGGGAAGCTGGCTACGGGGGACGAACAAGGGGGGAGGGCAGAGGAGGCAGACAGGGGGGTAGAGGAGGAGGACACAGAGGGGAGAAGGAGGACAGGGGGCCAGAGGAGCACACGGGGGCAAAGGAGGAGGACACGGAGGGGGACCTGAGGAGGAGGACACAGTAAAGAGCCAGGGATCGATGTGGCGGGAGGGACAGCTGTGAGCACCAATCTCCCTGCATGGCTTTTCAGCTGACAGCCACGGGAGGGAGAGGAGGAGAAGCGGCTGTCAGCTGAAAAGCCATGCAGGGAGATCAGTGCTCAGAGGTGTCCCTCCTGCCGCACCAATCATCCCCGGCTTTGAACCAGGGGACCATTTATGTGTGCAGTGTGGGTCTCTGTGAACGTCCTTCACACATGGATGATACACCACTGGTCCAAGTATAGACATCAATTAGAAGATGTACGAAGGTACACTATATTGTCAAAAGTATTGGGACACATGAACTTTAATGGCATCCCAATCTTAGTCCATAGGGTTCAATATTGAGTTGGCCCACCCCTTGCAGCTATAACAGCTTCAACTCTTCCAGGAAGGCTGTCCACAAGGTTTAGGAGTGTGTCTATGGGAATGTTTTACTATTCTTCCAGAAGCCCATTTGTGAGGGCAGGCACTGATGTGTACGAGAAGGCCTGGCTCGCAGTCTCTGCTTTAATTCATCCCAAAGATGTTCAATCATGTTGAGGTCAGGACTCTGTGCAGGCCAGTCAAGTTCCTCCACCCCAAACTCGCTCATCCATGTGTTTATGGACCTTGCTTTGTGCACTGGTCCAAATCATTTAGTGGAGGGGGGATTATGGTGTGGGGTTGTTTTTCAGGGGTTGGGCTTGGCCCCTTAGTTTCAGTGAAGGGAACTCGTGACCACTTGCCGACTGCCGCACGACTATTTACGTCGGCAGTCAGCCCCTCACAGGCAGAGCGACGTAGTACTACGTCGCTAGCCTGTGAGGGTCTAGGAAGCGAGCGTGCACCCACGAGGCACGCTCCCATGTGGTCACGGACCCCCCCGCGCGTGTGACCGGCAGACCCGATGTCCGCCGGTCACTCGGCAATCGTCGGTGCAGAGGGAGAAAGGCAGGCGGCTGATGTAAACAAGCCACCTGTCATTCTCCCCTGTGTAGAAACAGTGATCAAACGGTTCTACTATGTAGGACTGTTGATCATTGTTCCTACACCTCAAGCCACAGCCAATCACAGTTAGAATCGCGCCCCTAGGGACACACGTAACCCCTCCCTCTCCAAAAAAGTTAACCCCTTCACTGCCAGTGTAATTTTACAGTAACAGTGCATATGTATAGCACTGATTACTGTAGTAATGTCACTGGTAACCCCAAAAGTGTCAAAAATGTCAGTCAAGGGTCCGATCTGTCCGCCGCAATGTCGCAGTACCGCAAAAAAAATCGCAGATCGCCGCCATTACGCGTTTAAAAAAAAACAACAAAAATTACAAAAATCTTTCCCTTTGTTAGTAAACGTGATAACTTTTGCGCAAAACAATCAAAATACGCTTTTTGCGATTTTTTTTTTTTTTTTACCAAACATATGTAGCATAAAACAAATTGGCCGAAAATGTAAAAACATTTTGATTTTTACTTTTTTTTTGGGGGGAATTTCATATAAAAAAAATGTGAAAAATATTGTTATTTTTGCAAAATTGATGCTCTTTTTTTGTTTATAGCGCATGATCAAAAAATCACACAGGTGATCAAATACCGCCAAAAGAAAGCTCTGTTTGTGGGAAAAAAAGGACGTCAATTTTGTTTGGGTACAGCGTCGCACGACCGCGCAATTGTCCGTTAAAGTCACGCAGTGCCGAATCGCAAAATAGGCCCTGGTCAGGAAGGGGGTAAAATCTTCCGGGGCTTAAGTGGTTAAGAAGACATGTTCATGCTCCCAACTTTGTGGGAACAGTTTGGGGATGGCCCCTTACTGTTCCAACATGACTGTGCACCAGTGCACAAAGCAAGGTCCACAATAGATTAGTGAGTTTGGGGTGGGGGAACTTGACTGGCCTGCACAGAGTCCTGACTTCAACCCGATAGAACACCTTTGGGATGAATTAGAGCGCAGACTGCGAGCCAGGCCTTCTCCTTCAACATATGTGATTGACCTCACAAATGTGCTTCTGGAAAAATGGTCCAACATTCCCATAGACACACTCCTAAACCTTGTGCACAGCCTTCCCAGAAGAGTTGAAGCTGTTATAGCTGCAAAGGGTGGGCCAACTCAATATTGAACCCTACAGATTAAGACTGGGATGCCATTAAAGTTCATGTGCGTGTAAAGGCAGGCATCCTACCTAATACTATTGACCATACAGTGTATGAGGGGTTGTGTAAAGCACCAGTCTAGACACATGCCCTAAATGAAAATACTGCGCATTTGGAGAAAATGTCTGTGCACTTGCTTTACATAAGCCTCGTCACATACCTGCAAGGCCACTGTTAGAAATCATGGGGCCCCGTACAGCTTTCCTGATGATGCCCACCCCACCAACCCCACCTACAAATGGGTGCAGCGGACTAGCGTCACTGATTTTATCCACCCACACCCCGAAAATGAAAATAAAAGTCCCTCCTCTGCTCCCACCTTCCTTTTGCCTCTGTTGACCTGATGGGGTCCAGGTAAATGTAGTATAAAGCGGAGCTCCAACCAAAAGGGGAATCTCCGCTTGTCTGTCTCCCACCCCCCCCCCTTCCCTCCACTGCCACATTTGGCACCTTTTGGGGGGGGAGGGGGAGGGGGAGCAGATACCTGGTTTTGTGCTAAGTGAACCAGAAGTTTGGCCCCTCCTCCTTCCCCCTGCAGCAACCTATTGACAAAGCGCAGCACAATTCGCACATTCGTAGTAGGAAACCGGCTGTGAGGCTGCAATTCTTCACTGCCAGTTTCTCTTAGCCAAGATGATCTAGTAAAATCCATTTATTAATTTAGGCAGAAACAAACAATAAAGCTGGCATGGGCCCCCCTGTTTAGCTGATGGGGCCTGTGCCTGTAAAAAAGAAGGGGTTGTGCTGCCTTATCAGCTGCCCTGCATACCTTCATACAGCCACATCTTCTAACCAATGTCTAATCTATGAACGGCTGTACGCAGCGGTTCCAGGTCCCAGGAAAGTATCTACACAGGATCTGAATGTTGTACAGCCATGTGCATGAGACTCTCAGCTGGAAAGGTTTAAATCGCACCCTCTTAGATATGGGACTCTTACTTCCGAGCAGAAGCAGCATTGGAGTAGGCATATTGCAGCCTTCGTACATGTCTACAATAGCACCGAAAATGATGCCACAGGCTACTCACCTTACAGGCTAATGTTTTGAAGAGAAGCTTGACTGCTGGTTGACTTAGCACTCAGCACATCCCTGGACCATACTTTGATGATGTCCCTCAGAGGATATGTGAAGCACTTGAGGAAGAGTCTAAAAGTAGCATATGAGAAAGTTTAGGCTGCCTCAGACGCCCGAGGGCAGCGAAACAAAATACATTTTGACTTGAAAGTGAGTGTCAGAGAAACGGCCATGCTGCAACTGGCAACTCCGCCAGTACTTCCAATGGCCACAATGGGCTCAGGCCATAGACTCATTGTCAGTGAACTGGCTGTGCTGCAACTGGCAACTTTGCCAGTACTTCCCATGGCCGCAATGGACTCAGGCCATAGACTAATTCACTGGCCTATAAAAGGACTCTGCTCAGCCCATCAGATTGCTGGATTGTCTTCAGCTCTTCCTGTTTCCTGAGCATTGCTACTTCCTGGATTCCAGTTTGACCAGGCTTGTTCCTGACCTGTCTGCTCTCTCTCCTGGCTTTGACCCTCGGCTTCGTCTGACCATCCCTGCTCCAGTTTGGCTCTCCCGTCATCTGATCTCGGCTTGGCTCACAGACTTGCTTTCTGTCTACCTGCCCTCCAGTACCTGATCTTGGCTTTCCCATGGACTTGTCTGCTTCTGGCCTTCCTGCTATACCTTTGGCTTGCACCTTTTGCAGCTTCCTGCCGAGCCCTGTGTTTGACCCCCAGCCGGTCTTACACATACTGCCTGGTTGTTCCTGGTTCCTTGTTGGACTGTCCGGTGTATTCCTGCCCAGCACTCTGCTAGAGACCGCCTGTCTACCATCAGGACCCTGCCGGCAACCAGTGCTTCTGTGGGCGCTACACCCTCTGTCTCAACCCAGGGGTGTGCCGCACTCAGCCGCAAGGGGAGCCCTCTCTGCATCTCGGCCTCGGATCAGGTACGTGACAGTGAGGGTACATGATCTTCAGCCTAGGTGTCCCTGGGAAACACAAGCTGGCTGATCGCTGGAAGTCACAACCTTATATTTTCTGTAAGCAGCTGCCAGGACTACCAGTATACCAGATCCACCCAGAAGGAAGTACAGGCCCACTAGAGACCTGGCACCTACTGCCACTATCAGAAGCAGTTTGTGTGCCTCAACAACCAGATCCACAGCCTACTCAAACTACCTCTCAGAGATCATGTCCAATAACCAGGTCTCAGGCTGTGCCACTGAACACAGATGAAGAGGACAGTGAGGATGAGGAACTGGGTATGAACTGGCTGTGGCAGTCTACCCTATCAGAAACTGCCACTCTTCTTCCTTCTAGAGAAGTGGATACTGGAACCCTTTGGCCTGAGGCACCAAAATTTATACCAAAAAGCCAATCATTGACAGGCCAGGAAGATCTTCTGATTTACCTAACTGCAGAGGACACAGAGACTCTTCAACCATCTATGGTGGAAGAGGCTGCTATACAAGAACCATCAGAGCCCATAGAGCAAAGGGAAAAACAAACAATTCATCCGCCAAAAAGACTGACTTATGATACTCTAGGCAAAAGTTCTGAGGAAGCTATCTATACCTCCCAAAGAACTCACAACACGCCAACCCTTGCCACTACAAGTTTAGTGTAGGGCGACTCCAACTCACCCCCTGGCACATCTAGGTGGGTCATCCCAATATCAGTGGCTTGTGGGCAAGACAACCTAGCCTCTTATGACAAGTGGTGGGAGGTTCCTTTGCCAGGTTCATAAATGCATGCCAATTGCTTGTTTCCATACATGTACGAACCTGTTTTTGAAGTGTACTGTTCTTTTTTTCTTTTCCCTTTTCTACTTGGGTATAGTTTTATTTTACCCCGTTTAGCAGCCTTTGTGTGAATTTGCCTGATCTGTGTTTAATTTTGTTGAAATTGCCATTCATGCTAATCTGCCTTAATAGAATGTGCAAGTTTGAACCTAACCTGGTGTGTGTGTTTATTTACTGGCAATATCTCACAGCTAGGCGAAAGGTATTTGAAATTTCTGGTGTTACTTGTGCTCGCAGAAGGTGTGACAGAGGGGCTGAGATCATTCTTGGAGTTGAGGTGTGGAACAACGAACCCAAAATTACCAAGCGGCTCCTTTGGGGGTGGTGCTACACAAGTGAATGAGGCCACTCAGCAAGTGCCCTGCAACCTTGTACAGTACAGCAAACAAGGAGTTAAAGCAGGCAGCATTGTGCTGCTTTCTCACCACCTGCTTTCACCCCCTGGACCCCACAGAAGCATGCAGTTGTGGGGCGCTTGCAGAGTAGCCTCTTTTACTTGAATGGGTTGCGATTGGCAGGGGATAGCACCCACCAAAAGCAACGGGGGCCTTAATTCCTGCTGCGGCATGTGTACACATTTGGCTGTTGCCTCAGCAGCTGAACCGCTTGCCGACCGCCGCAAGTACATATACTGCGGTGGTCAGCCCCTCACAGGCAGAGTGACCTTTCGGTACGTCACTAGCCTGTGAGGCTCTGGGGAGCGAGCGCGCGCTGCCGGCGGCGCGCTCCCGCGTGGTCACGGACCCCCCCGCGTGTGTGACCGGCGGACCCGATGTCCGCCGGTCACTCTGCGATCGTCGGGGGAGAGGGAGAAAGGCAGGCGGCTACTGTAAACAAGCCGCCTGTCATTCTCCCCTGTGTAGAAACACTGATCATACGGTTCTACTATGTAGGACCGTTGATCATTGTTCCTACACCTCAAGCCACAGCCAATCACAGTTAGAATCACGCCCCTAGGGACACACATAACCCCTCCCTCTCAAATAAAGTTAACCCCTTCACTGCCAGTGTAATTTTACAGTAACAGTGCATATATATAGCACTGAGTACTGTAGAAATGTCACTGGTAACCCCAAAAGTGTCAAAAATGTCAGTCAAGGGTCCGATCTGTCCGCCCCAATGTCGCAGTACCGCATAAAAAATTGCAGATCGCCGCCATTACGCGTTAAAAAAAAAAAAAAAGAAAATGACAAAAATCTTTCCCTTTGTTAGTAAACGCGATAACTTTTGCGCAAACCAATCAAAATACGCTTTTTGCGATTTTTTTTTTTACCAAACATAGGTAGCATAAAACAAATTGGCCGAAAATGTTAAAAAAATTTGATTTTTACTTTTTTTTTTTTGGGAATTTCATAAAAAAAAAATGTGAAAAATATTGTAATTTTTGCAAAATTGACGCTCTTTTTTTGTTTATAGCGCATGATCAAAAAATCGCACAGGTGATCAAATACCACCAAAAGAAAGCTCCGTTTGTGGGGAAAAAAAAAGGACATCAAATTCGTTTAGATACAGCGTCGCACGATCGCGCAATTGTCCGTTAAAGTCACACAGTGCCGAATCGCAAAATACCCCCTGGTCTTTTAGCAGCCAAATCCTCCGGGGCTAAAGTGGTTAAGGGGAAAGGGATTGGGGGTGGTAAAGCTGCAACTCAGGGTTTTACCACCGCCCAACTTTACGCGTGAACAAGCTCTATGGGTGCCGTTACTGAATGCAAATAAGGGCTCATTCACAGTGCAGCAGGCACTGCTGGTCCTCTGAAAAGCTATCCAAGTGTGTTTGACAGGTGGTGAGGAGGCATTATGTTGCCTCCTCACCACCGGATTTAAACCTGTGATTGCTGTGCAATGCATGTGATTGCGACACGGTAGTACAACAATTACATAATTAAATCAGGTGTGAGGAGGCGACACTGTACCTGATGATGATCTTTGACATTTCCCATGTTGTTCAGGTAGTTCTCACCCTCTTTAAGGGTTGCCTACTCCTGATCTATAGTGTGTACTTGTCCCAATTAGGAGCTCTAAGTGTCATTTCTGTCTGCTGCCTTGTTCCTCTGCTATCAGAATGAATTACTTTTGACAAGTTTTCCTGACACCAAGAGAAATGGGGTGACAAGGGAGAGAGCTCCAGCTGATTGACAGCCTCAGCTCTGTTCCTGTTTGCTGTGTGAAGGGGTGTGTGTCTCTTCTCTCCAATCAGCTTTTAGAGCTCTCCTCACTGAGCTCTGCAGAGTGTAACTTCAGCTCTCCGCCCCCTTTTTTTTTGAACTCTCAAACAAGCTTTATAAATTCAGCACTTCAAACAGATGTAGAGAAGAGAAGACTGCAGATAAACATGTAAAACTTATGTAGGAGGATGTGTTTGATCTCTTTGAATCACCTGAGGCCAGCCAGTTCACTGTGTATATGTAAGGGTTTCTAACCATTTTAAATAGCTGAAAACATTTATGCTGGTTCCAATAGAAAGGTGTCAGAACACACAGTGCATCATGTTTGTAGTGCATGGGGCTCTGCAGCCGCAGACCAGTTAGGATGCCCATGTGGACCCGTGTCCACAGCCAAAAGTGCCAACAATGGGCATGTGAGCATCAGAACTGAACCAGGGAGCAATGAAAGAAGGTGGCTTGGTCTGATGAATTCAAGAATTGGTTTGAGGAAGTCTGATCCATGGAGACCCCATTGTCCTGCTACTGACAGCTTGGTGCCAGATACCATAGCATACCTTCAGAGGCCTAGTGGATCCATGCCTCGATGGGCTATGGTGGGAAAACATCCTGCTGACCCTCACCTAACCCCATATCTCAATATCTAAAATGGAACTAAACCAATCGGTAAGTCCCGCCCACAAGCTGGTTTATATAATTTTGGAGTACTGGGTTTTTTTTTAACATTTTTGTCTGTTTTTCAGGCGGTTTCAAAGTTAAAGGATGTTCACACCACATTGAGTGCAGTGCTTTTTCTGCATCAAAAAGTAGGTTATATGGGTTCCAATGTCATAGTTCAAACCAGTGCAGTGCGTTCCAGTGCTTTTCAGTTCCAGAAAAAAAAAAAAGTGTAGAACATGCTGCTTTTTTTCCTGCACAGAACTGTACTGGACTGCAGTAAAAAGCATTAAAAATGCATCAAGAACCCACCAAACCTCAGTACAAAGAAAAAAAGAAAAAGAGCATCTGGAATTCATCCGGAAATGCATCAAAAATACACTGGAATGCATCAAAAAAGTATTAAAACGCGCATGCAGAAATGCATCTGGAACGGATCTGGAGGATGTTTTTGTGGTGTGAACAGGCCCTGAGTGTTTTTCTTTTACCTAGTGGAAAGCTAGTTAGTAGAAAGAGGAGTTATTAGGCACAATTTTGTACATTCTTCTTTCCCATTAAAGTCTTTTGAGGCTAAAAGCACAAAGTAATGCCCACAAATTGTACTAGCGGACACTAACCTGGGTGGGTGGTGACTGTGCTGGGGGACAGTGACCTGGGGGGGTTATGGATTGTGCTGGGTAACACTAGCCTTGGGGGAGGGTGATAATTGAGTTTGGGATACTGACCTGGGGGCTGGTAATTGTGCTGGGGGACACTGATTTGAGGGACACTGACCTGGAGGGGTGGTAATTGTGCTGGGGGACACACCTTCTCGGAGGGGGGGGGGGTGATTGTGCTGGGGGACACATGCTTCCTGGGGGGGCTGGTGATTGTGCCAGGGACACTGACCTGGGGTGGAGGTGATTGTGCTGGAGAAACTGACCTGGGGCCGTGGTGGTTGTGCTGGGGACACTGACCTGGGGTGGAGGTGATTGTGCTGGGGACACTGACCTGGGGCCATGGTGGTTGTGCTGGGGACACTGACCTGGGGTGGAGGTGATTGTGCTGGGGTACACTGTCCTGGGGGGGGGGTGGTGATTTTGCTGAGGGACACTGACCTGGGGCGGTGGTAATTTTGCTGGGGACACGGACCTGGGGTGGAGGTGATTGTGCTGGGGACACTGACCTGGGGTGGAGGCGATTGTGCTGGGGGACACTGACCTGGGGTGGAGGTGATTGTGCTAGGGGACATTGACCTGGGGTGGAGGTGATTGTGCTGGGTGACACTGTCCTGGGAGTGGTGATTTTGCTGATGGACACTGACCTGGGGCTGTGGTGATTGTGCTGGGGACACTGACCTGGGGTAGAGGTGATTGTGCTGGGGACACTGACTTGAGGTGGAGGTGATTGTGCTGTGGGACACTGACCTGGGGGGGAGGTGATTGTGCTGGGGTCACTGACCTGGGGTGGAAATGATTGTGCTGGGGGACACTGTCCTGGAGGTGGTGATTTTGCTGAGGGACACTGACCTGGGGCGGTGGTAATTCTACTGGGGACACGGACCTGGGGTGGAGGTGATTGTGCTGGGGACACTGACCTGGGGTGGAGGTGATTGTGCTGGGGGACACTGACCTGGGGTGGAGGTGATTGTGCTGGGGCACACTGTCCTGGGAGTGGTGATTTTGCTGATGGACACTGACCTGGGGCTGTGGTGATTGTGCTGGGGACACTGACCTGGGGTGGAGGTGATTGTGCTGGGGACACTGACTTGAGGTGGAGGTGATTGTACTGGGGAACACTGACCTGGGGTGAAGGTGATTGTGCTGGGGGAAATTGACCTGGGGTGGAGGTATTTTGTGCTGGGGGACACTGTCCTGGGAGTGGTGATTTTGGTGATGGACATTGACCTGGGGCTGTGGTGATTGTGCTGGGGACACTGACCTGGGGTGGAGGTGATTGTGCTGGGGACACTGACTTGAGGTGGAGGTGATTGTGCTTGGGGACACTGACCTGGGGTGGAGGTGATTGTGCTGCGGGACATTGACCTGGGGTGGAGGTATTTTGTGCTGGGGGACACTGACCTGGGGTGGAGGTATTTTGTGCGGGGGGACATTGACCAGGGGTGGAGGTATTTTGTGCTGGGGGACACTGACCTGGGGTGGAGGTGATTGTGCTGAGGGACACTGACCTAGGGTGGAGGTATTTTGTGCTGGGGGACATTGACCTGGGGTGGAGGTATTTTGTGCTGGGGGACACTGACCTGGGGTGGAGGTATTTTGTGCTGGGGACACTGACCTGGGGTGGAGGTGATTGTGCTGGGGACACTGACCTGGGGTGGAGGTGATTGTGCTGGGGGACACTTTCCTGGGGTGGTGATTTTTCTGAGGGACACTGACCTGAGGTGGTGGTGATTGTGCTGGGGACACTGACCTGGGGTGGAGGTGATTGTGCTGGGGATAATGACCTGGGGTGGAGGTGATTGTGCTGGGGACACTGACCTGGGGTGGAGATGATTGTGTTGGGGGACACTGACGGTGGAGGTGATTGTGCTGGGGACACTGACCTGGGGTGGAGGTGATTGTGCTAGGGACACTGACCTGGGGTGGAGGTGATTGTGCTGGGGGACACTGACCTGGGGTGGAGGTGATTGTGCTAGGGGACACTGACCTTGGGTGGAGGTGATTGTGCTGGGGACACTGACCTAGGGTGGGGGTGATTGTGCTGGGTGACACTGACCTGGAATGGAGGTGATTGTGCTGGGGACACTGACCTACGGTGGAGGTGATTGTGCTGGGGTACACTGTCCTGGGGGGTGGTGATTGTGCTGGGGACACTGACCTGGGTTGGAGAGGTGATTGTGCTGAGGGACAGACTGACCTGGGGGGGGGGGGTGATTGATTTGGGGTACAGACTCAGTCTCAGACTACTGCATTATTTATTCTATATTGTACATTACTGTACACATTTCTTCACTTATGTACGTTACACACTCCTGCTCTATATACACTATATTGTACATTAGATACATCTTACCAAAGTCTTTATTGTCTCAACAGTAGCTGATTGCTAAGCAGTCCCTGACTATTCTAGTGAAGTTTTTCTGTAAGCTAGGCAAAGTCAAAGTGTTAGCTCTCTGTCAATGTTCAGTATGCACAAAATCATATGGAAGAGTTAAAATATTATTTTTTAATTATTGTGCTGAGGTTTATACATGTCTGTGAGAAATGCAATTTGGCCACACCTATTTTTCACCACGGCCGGATATGTGCCCTGCATTACTACTCTACTTGAGGTACCTAAAGATGCTCCAGTCTTTCTATAATCCTAGCAAAACCTTTGGCGCAGTGAAAACCATGCCCACTCTTCCCTGCAGCGCACTAAGCATGCCATTTTGTTTTTTATCAAGCAATGGGGCCCAACTTCTGATCTTGCACACAGGCCCACTAATTTCATAAAATGCCCCTGCTCAGATGTGAATGGGAGCACAGTCACCCCAAGTGCCAAACTTTACGCTCAATATTTTTTACTGATTTAAAAATGTTGTATTCTCTACACACAGCCATTTAGCTTTATTCTTATTCATCTTTTTACTGCTTCACTGTATTCTGAATTTTAAAATGAGTGAAATAGCTCCCTCCACAGGAAGATATATGAAAAGGCCTGGAGCAGTTTCTGCAAGTCCATTCACCTTGCACACAAATCTGAGCGCTCGCTCGTCATACGGTCAGCTCCATAGAAAGCCTTCATTGTATGCAAGGCTCACCAAGGACACCATACTCTGAAAGTAAAGTGATGTTAGATCGACTCTACTGCTTTGAAGGCTAGAGAGAAAACCATGTCTAAGATAGGCACTTAGGTACATCTTTTTTCACAATAGCTACACACTAAGAAAAGAAAAGCAAGTAAAACAGCAAATTCTACATCAATGGGTCCTCAAGCTTTCAGGGCCAGACCTGGTACAGTGACAGTCTTCTATTATAGCAGTGCAGCGAAATTTCCACAAGTGTCAATAATGGTCAATGAGTGCCGGTTCATACTATAGCGATGTCAGACATTGCATGTGATGCACACTGCACTGCTCTGCAAATCACATGCGATGTCTGTGCGAGGCGAATTCAGCCATACAGATTGTGTTATTATTTATTTTTTTGTGTAATGAGGGGGCGCCTGGGATCATCAGCCAGCCATCTTGGTAATAGTAAACTGTCCTTTTATTTTCAATACAAGCAAACAGAAAACAGATTATCCTCAGCATGAGAAAAAACAAGCAAACAAGCAAGTCCATCCACTTCTGGTACACCAAAAATAATTTACGGCTCACCGCCAGTAACACTAAGGCCTCTTGCACATTGCAGATTCAAAAAGCTCAGTACAGCTTTTTTTCTGAGCTAAAATACAACCCATTCATTGTAATGTGTCTATGCACACCGGCGCATAAATGAGCGCCGTGCATTCTTCAGTAAGAAAAAAATAGAAAAATCTGCATTTTTGGACGGTAATTTATGCCTAATGCGCGCAAATACGCACAATTGCGAACAAATTAATGCATGCGAACATACTGTTGATGTGAAAAATGCAAATTTGCATATTTTACAAGAACGTAATTTGCATATTTTACAAGAACGTCAGACTATATTTGCGCAAAAAGATGCAAATTTGAGCGAATTTGCGCAAACGCATATGCGCGAAAATGCACGCATTTCAATAAGACAATTACGCCTGAAATTTACGGCTGAAAAAGGAGATGCTCAAACAGGAGTATTGTGTGTAAGAGGCCTTATCCTTTAACTACCTAAATGGTAACTCCACTTTCATGGGGAAAGAAAATAGCAAATAAAGAAAAAACAATATAGCGTTTACAATTGTGACACAAATCATATTGTGATTGAATGTGTAGCACCCTCCTAGGTAGGTGCTAGGTTAAACATATATGTGACCCTGTGCTGCTTATCAGGAGGTTCTGATCTGTCAGTTAGCCTGTCACATGTTTCCAGGTGTGTTCTGTTGAGTCTGGGGAGTCTTCCCACTGTATCCAATGAGGGACCTTGTTGGACAGTGGAGAAAACCTAACCAATAGCACACCATGGTTAATGACTGTCCCAGTGGGTGGACATTGCTGCAATGCATCCTGGGATTGGGAATAAATCTGGAGGGAGCATGTGACAGGGTGTCTTTGGGCGGGAAGCCAGGTCCCAGGAGGAGGGTGACGACTGTCTCTCCTCCTGTTGCTGAGGATGGTGGTCCAGGCAGTCGGCCTAGGGACCAGGGGTTGAGCTGTGCTGCGGAGGATCCAGTGTGTGCTGACCAAGTGCTGGGCAGGATTCTTCTGGAAAAACAGTATCGTGAGTACTTAAGCACCTGCCCAGGGGTCTGCCTAAGAGAGGGGACCACTCCAGAGAGGTCAAGGGGATCAAGGAGCCAGCTAACCCAGTGTGTTGTAGTAAACGGGGTGCCAAGTTGTGAAGCCCTGAAGATTAGGAGTTAAAGGGGGCGCCAGGAAGGGCCTTGAAGTTGCTCAGCAGTGCAGTCTGTATTAAAGTCAGCTACCTTGGGAAAGGAGTACCTTAGGAAGCTAATAGGACTCTTTCACAGTCAAAGGTGAAGTACAGTAAGCGGCCTAGCCATGTAGACATAAACAAAAAGAAGGGCTTACCAGCCTAGCGCATTATCCTCAGTAGGCTTTTATTAGTAAAATATTAAAAAATGGCTACTCGCAAACATGCGATGTAAATCAGCATATCAATTCCATTGAACAACGTCCATGATGTTAGAGTCCAATATCTCATAAAGGTGAAAGTTAGGCTCTGAGGAAGAGGCATTGCCTCGAAACGCATTAGCCTTTCACCTTTACGAAATATTGGACTCTAACATCATGAACGTTGTTCAATGGAATTGATATGCTGATTTACATCGCATGTTTGTGAGTAGCCATTTTTTTATATTTTACTAAAAAAAGCCTACTGAGGATAATGCGCTAGGCTGGTACGCCCTTCTTTTTGTTTATGTCTACACGGCTAGGCCGCTTACTGTACTTCACCTTTGACTGTGAAAGAGTCCTATTAGCTTCCTAAGGTACTCAGAACCCCCAAACATTATATATTTATTTTCAGCAGAGACCCTAGAGAATAAAATGGAGATCGTTGCAATACTTTATGTCACACTGTATGTGCGCAGCGGTCTTCCAAACGCAATTTTATTTGGAAAAAATACACTTTTTTGAATTCAAAAATAAGAAAACAGTAAAGTTAGCCCAATTTTTTTTATAATGTGAAAGATGATGCTACGCCGAGTAAACTGATATCTAACATGTCATGTTTCAAAATTGCACACACTTGTGGAATGGCGACAAACATTGGTACTTAAAAAATCTCAATAGGCGATGCTTTAAAAATTTCTACAGGTTACCAGCTTAGAGTTACAGAGGGGGTCTAGGGCTAGAATTATTTGCAGTGATACCTCACATGTGTGGTTTGAACACCGTTTACATATGTGGGAGCGACTTGCAGGTGCATTCGCTTCTGCGCGCGAGCTTGGATGGACGGGGCACTTTACTTTTTTTTTCTATTTATTTTCCCTTTTATTTTACACTGTTCTTTTAAAAAAAAAAACATTTTTTGATCACTTTTATTCCTATTACAAGGAATGTAATAGAAATAGGCAGGACAGATCCTCTTTAATGTGGGATCTGGGGTCAAAAAGACCTCAGATCTCACATCTACCCTTAAAGTAAAAAAAAAAAAAAAATGTCATTTTTTAAGCAAGAAAAAAAAATGGGCCCTTTAAGGCCGTTGGGAGGAAGTGACGTATGATGTTGTTCCGGTCCTCCAAGGCCATAGAGTCGAGTAGGGGCCATCTGGCCCCCCACTCGACTTCCTGCCTAGGAAATGAACGCTGGGAAGCGGCGGGGGGGGGGGGGGAGGCCTCTCCTGCCGTCCATAAAAGTGATCCCGTGGCGAATCCGCTGCTGGGACCACTTTTATGTGAAAGAGGACCGCCGGCCCTGTAAGAAAATACTGGGGTTATGGTAGCTATCCACTGCCATAACACCAGTATTTAATGTCAAAATACAAACGTAAAACTGCGGCGGACGGTCTGGAAGTGGTTAACAGGGATTTAATCCCTGCCTGTCCTAGGCATCTAGAAAGGTTTTAAGAGTCTTGCAGGGTCTCAGACAATCATCAGCCTATAGTCCTCTCATAACTGTTGCTGTTCTACACTACACTTCACAGATACCTGCTGATGGTTTCCTGTTCCCTTTTCAGGTTTCTTTTGCAGGCAGCTTAACCCTTTTAGGACCAAAGTCCTTGTAGTCAGAGTTGGAGGCTCTTTCCCACCCAAAGTTTCTCTGAGCCTCTCAATCCCGGGTCCCATATAAGGACTTGCCAGTTCTGAGGGAACTGTAAATCAGTTTTCTCCTCTGAAACTGGACCACCCCAGAACCCCTCACCCTGGATGAGTGGGAACCCCTGAGTAGTCCAAAAATAACTTTTAACGTCCCCCTTAAAAGCACCACAACCCAAGTAGCGGGAAAACACATCTGCCTTTCAGGACTCATGGCATCCCGTACAATAGGTATACTGTAAAGTCGGTATCTTTCCAGAGCCTTGACCGGCTGAGTGTCACCAACAGCAGGGTTTAGCCCGCTGTCGGCTGAAAACAGGTCACAGGAGTGCAGAGCGAAGTGCACTCCAGTGAACCATAGGAGGTAGGTGGAAGTAAAATAGCTTTGGTCATACTTCTTCTTTAAATTGTGCCCAAACAGTACCCTGAAAGATCTTCCTTTTGAAACTCTCCCTGAAAAATTGTGGTGCTCTTCCTGGCTTGACTGTGTTAGGCACTTTCATTCTGTATCCTGACAGCTGTATATCTGCATTGTGAAATCATCTAATGCTCTGCTACCTCTGACTGCTAGTCTTTGAAGTGACATTTTGTGATTTTTGCTGCTCACAGTTCCCCCTAAAGCTGAATTCCAGAAAATCAGCCACTTTGTAAAATGTACATTCACATTATGAGTTAAGTCCAATGAGGGGCATGACAGAATCTAGACGTATCTCTCTTATTTACATCTGGCAGCTTTATGGCTCTGCAGTGGGTGTCATTGCAATGCTAACAACATCCCAAGTGCAGGTTGCAAACCCACTTGATCTCATAGTACAGAAGTACCATGGGGTCCAGTTGCAGTGCATTTTCCAAAGTAGTGCAATTTCAGCCTAATCATTTGAAAAGGGTGAAATCGCACTGCACTCAAATAGTGCAGGAATTGCACAGGAATGTGAGTGTACATTCCTCTGTGATTTCTGGTGTGAAACAGCCCTAAAAGATGAGAAAAGCACACAAAGCAGCTCTTCCCGCCCATCCCCTCTACAGCCCATTCAGAGAAGCCTTTGTATTTTGTGAATGACTTTACAATGCAAAGGCTTTTGTGTCAGATGTAAAAAAATAGGGATAAGTCCAGGAGATGTCATACACCTTGTTGAACCTAACTTGTAGTGTGCCTTCAATTTTTACGAGGGAGCTGATTTCCTGGCTTTAAATGATAAGTTCACCTTTTGTAACAAGTTACACCCATAGTCAGGGTTGACATGTAACTTGTTACAAATCCATCCACCAGCCCACTCTCTGTCTCACTCTGCCTGCCCGGCCACACTATTTATCCACAGAGTTTTGTGAATATAAAATACAAGGTCCGGCAGCCTTTGCGGCTGTTGGCTTGTAATTCTCAATGAACTACCATGATGCTGTTAAGCGCTGTGGTAGTTCATTGATGCTTCCTGTAAATGTATAACTGCCTGGCCATACAATGTACAGCCAAACAGCTTACACACAGAGTCTGCAAGAGCCCTGTATTGCACCCATGATTTGCTGATAGTGGGTGCAATGCTTTGTAGGCTCCCAAAAAATAAAAATAAAAAAAATGCACATTTTTTTTACCAGCAAAAATATGTGCATTTATTTATTTATCTTTTTAACCACTTGCCGACTTCCTAACGACTATTTACGTCGGCAGTCTGCCCCTCACAGGCAAAGCGACGTAGTACTACGTCGCTAGCCTATGAGGCTCTAGGGAGCGAGCGCGCGCCGCCGGAGGCGCGCTCCCGCTCGCTCATGGACCCCCGCGCGTGTGAGCGGCGGACCCGATGTGATCGTCGGTTACACCGGGAGAAAGGCAGGTGGCTAATGTAAACAAAGCCGCCTGTCATTCTGCCCTGTGTAACAGCAGAGATCATACAGTCCTGCTATGTAGGACCATAGATCTCTGCTCTTACATGAAAAGCCACATCCAATCACAGTTAGAAGCACGCCCCTAGGGACACACTTAACCCCTCCTTCTCAAATAAAGTTAACCCCTTCCCTGCTAGTGTCATTTTTACAGTAACAGTGCATATGTATAGCACTGATTACTGTAGTAATGTCACTGGTAACCCCAAAAGTGTCAAAAATGTCAGTCAAGGGTCCGATCTGTCCGCCCCAATGTCGCAGTCCCGCAAAAAAAAATGTAGATCGCCGCCATTGCTCGTTAAAAAAAAAACAATAAAAATGACAAAAATCTTTCCCTTAGTTAGTAAACGCAATAACTTTTGCGCAAACCAATCAAAATATGCTATTTGCAATTTTTTTTACCAAAAATATGTAGCAGAAAACAAATTGGCCTAAAATGTTAAAAAAATTTGTTTTTTACATTTTTTTTTCAGGAATTTCACATAAAAAATTTGAAAAATATTGTTATTTTTGCAAAATTGTCGCTCATTTTTTTTGTTTATAGCGCATGATCAAAAAATTGCACAGGTGATCAAATACCACCAAAAGAAAACTCTGTTTGTGGGAAAAAAAGGACGTCAATTTCATTTGGGTGCAGCGTCGCACGACCGCGCAATTGTCCGTTAAAGTCACGCAGTGCCGAATCGCAAAATAGGCCCTGGTCAGGAAGGGGGTAAAATCTTCCGGGGCTTAAGTGGTTAAAGGTGAACTTATACTTTCATCTTTGACACTTGCTGGAGAGAAATCTGTACCTGACGACCTGCAGTGTAAACATCTCCCTGCTTCTGCTTCATTAATTCTGTGAACCTCCACATCTGTTGTTTCATGAATAATTCCATACCAGCCATCAGATCACAGCTTATCAGGGAGGCAGCTCTGCTTCACACACAGACGCAGTGAAGAATAAAACATGGTAAGTCAGTAAAGTCAGCAGCCTACAGACAATACTAGTCCTTTGCCCTATTCATGTTGGTTTTAGGGTACAGTTCTCTTTGTAAAGGGCCTCAACAACTTAGCATTGCTAAATTTGCAGCACACTTGTGGCTATACACACCCATACATTCTCAAAACCTGAAGTAATGACAATGAGATCATATTATAAATTAATTTTTCATAAACGCATATCTGGATTTGCTGAGCTGTATTAGTTTTGACTTTCAAATGTTAACTTCCAAACTAGAGACAGACAGGATTTACAGAAAAATCTGTAAATAATTCTACAGCAAACATATCTGAGATAATGATAACAAAAAACAACTATACAAAAAGCACATACAGGGCAGCCATCAGGGGGGGACAGCCCATACACATGTAGGGGGCCCCGGCATTCCGAGGGGCCCGGCTGCCCAGACCCCAACCAATGAGACCCAGTTGTTGCTACTGTAGTAACTAGCAATAGCTAAAACAGGGTGGCTGCAGAGTAAGCCGATGCAGCTGAAGGGATGTCTCTTTGCTGGATTGCGCTGTCTCTTTGCTGAAAATATGAGGCTGTCTCTTTGCTGGATCGGGATGTCTCTTTGCTAAATATATGAGGCTGTCTTTTTACTGGATTGGGATGTCTCTTTGCTGAATATATGAGGCTGTCTCTTTGTTGGATTGTAATGTCTCTTTGCTGAATATATGCGGCCATCCCTTTACTAGATTGAGATGTCTCTTTGCTGAATATATGAGGCTGTCTCTTTGCTGGATTGGAATGTCTCTTTTCTGAATATATGGGGATGTCTCTTTGCTGTTTTGGATTAATTTTTAAATGTCTTAAGTTGTAAGAGTGTTAAAATAGAAGTGGGTGCACTGAAGGACTCGTGGGATGGCCAGTGGGTGGATTCGGTGGGACGGCCAGAGGGCGGGCCCTGTGAAATGTTGGTGGTCAGGCCCAGGCCTAAAGCTGTGTAAGGGGCCCCGAAATTTCTGATGGCAGCCTTGAGCACATATAATAATAAAAACCTTGAATGTTACAAAAATACTGAAAAATTTTCCCTAACTTCTAATAGCAGCAGAGACACTACTGAGACCATTAGACAAGTGGAAGAATGCCTATACAGTATAGCTTACCTTAGAGCATTAGTGCTCTCCTTTATGTCTTCGGAATGCGGTATACTTTGATATCACTTGCCCCTGAGATCATGGAGTGCCACAATGCACTTCTATACATGAACTTAAAATGTGTGTAACACTTAGCACAGGTTTAATACAGTATAATAGAAAAAAAGAAAATACAGCTACAAGGTCAAATTCAGATCGCATATAGGAAAACAATTTAACACAGACTTCCTACTAAAGCATAACCTTAATGATACCTTCCTATTATGTAGATCACACTTTTGCTATGGCATTCTCCCCATCAATTAGAATTATGGGTCTTGAATCGAGGTGCTGACAATTTCCTTGCATCGACCTATCAATGTTTCATTTTCCACCTGGAGTTATTTTTTTACTGCAGATTTTAATCCATTTGGTTTCTATGAAGCTGTAAAAAGATTTTTTTTTATTACGTAGTGATGTGGTCAAAAATGAAAAAATATCATAAACCAGTCTTTGTAAATATTCCAACAGATAGAAAATGTCTACAAGGCATCAAATAACAATAACTCTTTGTTCATTTAAACTTGACTGACTGATTGAAATTTTGATCCCTTTATTGTCAAAATCGCAGAGCAATGAAACACATAAATGGTGATTTTGATTGACCACAAGGATATAAAATAGAAATGACCCCAATTAAATATGTTGTTAAAATATGGCCGCTTTCCACGAGATTGCTGGCCTTTTTTTTTTACAGCTTTGTATACTTTTTAAATTTGATTGCAATTTTTCTACAAACTTTCCTTTAATAAACTCTATTTACCTGTCATTCCAACTGTAAAGACAGTAATATTGGAGCTAATTGACAATTCTCCTCCAAGTATAGTTGGATTTTGTTTATGATTAATATATGTATTATGTTATGCATTTCGTAAGAATTTAATAAAAATTAAGAATTTAGGAAGAAATTTTAGTTTTCTAAACAACCTATTTTGTCTCTAACAAGTTTGGCATTTTGTTTTATGTCTGTATGAGAGACCAGACCTATTAGAACTGTTGATTCTTACAAGATGCTGTGCAGGCCAGTGTTAGCCCCAAGGCTTGATGTGCATTAGGGTATTACTCAGTGGTGGAATTCAAAAATTTTAGTAACCAGTTCCGACTTTCAATGCACAGTGACGAGCGTGCCCCCTTTCAATGCAGAATGACCAGCATGCCCCCTTTCAATGCACAGTGACCAGCGTGCCCCCTTTCAATGCACAGAGACCAGCGTGCCCCCTTTCAATGCACAGAGACCAGCGTGCCCCCTTTCAATGCACAGAGACCAGCGTGCCCCCTTTCAATGCACAGAGACCAGCGTGCCCCCTTTCAATGCAGAGACCAGCGTGCCCCTTTTCAATGTAGAGATCATCGTGCCCCCTTTCATCGCAGAGACCAGCGTGCGGCGTGCCCCCTTCAATGCAGAGATCATCATTCGTGCCCGCTTCAATGCAAAGATCATCATTTGTGCCCCCTTCAATGCAGAGATCATCATTCGTGCCCCCTTTCAATGCAGAGACCAGCGTGCTGCGTGCCCCCTTCAATGCAGAGATCATCATTCGTGCCCCCTTTCAATGCAGAGACCAGCGTGCTGTGTGCCCCCTTCAATGCAGAGATCGTCATTCGTGCCCCCTTTCAATGCAGAGACCAGCATGCTGCGTGCCCCCTTCAATGCAGAGATCATCATGCTCCCTTCAATGCAGAGATCATCATTCGTGCCCCCTTCAATGCAGAGATCATCATTCGTGCCCCCTTCAATGCAGAGATCATCATTTGTGCCCCCTTTCAATGCAGAGACCAGCGTGCTGCCTGCCCCCTTCATTCCAGAGATCATCATTCATGCCCCCTTTCAATGCAGAGACCAGCGTGCTGCGTGCCCCCTTCAATGCAGAGATCATCATTCGTGCCCCCTTTCAATGCAGAGACCAGCATGCTGCGTGCTCCCTTCAATGCAGAGATCATCATTCGTGCCCCCTTTCAATGCAGAGACCAGCGTGCTGCGTGCCCCCTTCAATGCAGAGATCATCGTGCCCCCTTCAATGCAGAGTGAACAGCGTGCCAACTTGCCAAGCCCCCCATACCAGTGCACTTGACTTACCTGTTGTAGCGGCGGCTTCTTCTCTTCAGTCCCCGCCTCTCCTCGAGTTCTCCCGCGTCCCGCCTCGGCCAATGGCATTGGCCGAGGAGCAGGAGGATCCGTGTGACAATAGCGAATTTTAATTTGCTATTGTCACACAGTGGGTGGGCTCTGCGCCCCGGGTCCACCCTTTCCTACTAGAGCCAAATTGTAATAGGCGGGGGAGTCAGGGACTGTCTGGGAGGCGGCGGCCTGGAGGAGAAAGGGGTGATGTCACTGGTTGCTAGACGCTAAGCGGCTCTAGCCTAGCAACCAGTGCAGCGTGTGGGCTCCGGCCGCCTCCCTGCAGAGAGAGAGAGCGCCGACAGAGGACAGAGAGAGCAGCAAAGCGGTCAGCGGATCAGGAGGATGATATACAGATGGTGATGGTCACAACTCCCAAGGCGGTTCTGCGAACTTCCAAAAATTTAGTGTGGAACCGGTGTGGAACCGGTGCGAACTGGCTGAATCCCACCACTGGTATTACTCCTCACTACACAATAGTATGTCCGTTGCCCAAGTTCATCAAATTTAAAATATAGGACATACTTTGGCAGATGCCAGGAAAGTGAACTGTTGCATTCACACAGTTATCTTTGCAAGCACCTTTAGAGTCATACCCAGTATGTCTGTCATGTCCATTAAAATGTGTGTGGCAATGGAATTTCATGGTGCAACATACTGGACAAAAAGAAGACCGTAGGGGATACACACAGAATATTGAGCCATTGTAATTGTATTAGCATTCCTTGGTGCACATGACAATTTGTTATGTGGAAATATACTGTATATTGCGCCAACACTTGATGTTCAGCAGCCAACAATACCAAACGACAATTTGTGAAAAGTAATGAATAAAATACGAATCATATATCAATGCTTGTATGAAAGCAGTGCAAAAATATATTCCTTATGTGCAAACTTGTGCAAAAAGTGTGCAGACTCTCACAAACAATATTACATTATCACAAAAAAATGCAAATATATGTACAAAATTATGCAAATAAAGTGCATGTATGTGTATATGTAAAAAAACATATACACTTAAACAACAACTGTGCAAACCTATGCGCAAAAATATGCGTATATATAAAGTGCATACATGTTTCTGTAATAAAGAAAAAATAGTCCATCAAAAAAATGGTTCATGATACATCCACCACAAAGTGCAGAGTGCGAATAAGTCCTCTTTGAATAATCCTAGGTGTATGACCACCACCGATAATACAGGTAAATCAGAGGCTTACCAGAAAATGTTGACCCAACAAAGCATACACACTTTGGGTCATTCAGGTTTAATATGGGAGATGGAAAATCCTTATGGCAGATGTCACAAATCCTTCATATAGAAGTATATACTTATCCTCCATGGATCAAGGGAAGACAATCTTAAGTACACACAGCAGGAAATTCTTTCCACGAGAAACTCAGGGAAACAAAAAACTCACATAGTGTGTACATTTAAGGACAATTTATTATCAAAGGAAAAACACACTTACAGAAATTCAATATAAAAAGCGCTTGTACCAGAAAACATCCTCAGCATTTACCTGATATGTCTGCCTAGCCCCATACATTTGATCATTTTCATATGGATATCTGCCCCTGCTTTTAGGGAACTAAGCAGTGGTGTATTTAGGTTTTGTGCTGCCCTAGGCCTGACTAAACTTTGGGCACCCCTAATTTAAATACGACCCACCCCTTCCTGTAAACGACACACCCTTTCCTGTTTATGACCCGCCCTGTAATCTGTAAACCATAGACCACAACCACAGTCTATCAGTGCCCATCAGTGCCTATCAGTGCAGCCTCATTAGTTCCCATAAGTTCAGCTTCATCAGTGTCCATCAGTGCAGCCTTATCAATGCCCATCAGTGCAGCCTCATTACTGCCCATCAGTGCAGCCTCATTACTGCCCATCAGTGCAGCCTCATCAGTGGCCATCAGTACAGCCCCATTAGTGGCCACCAGTGCAGCCTCTCAGTGCCCATTAGTGCAGCCTATCAGTGCATCATATCATTGCCCATCAGTGCTGCCTTATCAGTGCAGCCCTATCAGTGCAGCTTATAAGTCCTGCCTCATCAGTGGCCATCAGTGCAGTCTATTGGTGCCCATCAGTGCAACATATCAGTGCCCATCAGGGCAGCATATCAGTGCAGCCACATCAGGTTTTTTGCTGCCCCCCTGCAAAGTGCTGCCCTAGGCCTGGGCCTTATTGGCCTAGGCCAAGATACAGCACTGGGACTAAGTGGACACTGCTAGACGTGGAGGTGATTATTTTTGAACTTGGTGCATTAATAGTGCCTCCTCCCAGGATGCATTGTTGAGACCTGAGGAGCCAATGTCATGTGAGGAGAAGGACAGCATCGTCAATTCTGCTAAAGCCCTGACACCATCCAACACAGTGCTTACACAGGGTTTGTGTTTTCCAACAGACCTTCAGGGATGGGGAGGGGACTTTTCCTTTTTCTTGTGCTTTATTTTCACCTGGTAGTCTTGAAAATATCCTGTCCCTGGGTGGCTATGCCCACTGCTTCATTATATTTATAGAGGGAGCAATCAGCAAATGGATGTCACTCGAGCTGGACTTTAAACATGTCTGCCTTTGCTCATGTTTATCACAAAAATGAGATAATGCTTGTGCTTCCACCTCAGCTCACAAGGAGTGTTAAGGCCACTGCATTTCTAGGAAGATCAACAGAAAGTTTCTGTACTTGTTGGAAATGTTCTTGGCCTAAAAAAGAAAACAAGCACAGACACTGCATCAAAGGACTGGTTAATGCAAAATACAGTATTACATTTGGGATCTTGGATTTAGTTATTTTTTTAAAGTAACAAATCTCATCTAGGGTAACATTTGGGTTTGCTCAGGGTGGTGCAAATATAGAAGGCGGTTTGTCCTGTTTTTTCACACCACATAATGGGTTGCCATGGTGCTGATGGGTTAGCTGCCGACATCAAAACAATGAATGATGCTCTAGGGCCAGGATGAACTATCACTCATTGCTATGGTGCTGTTTGGCTGGCCTATTGGCACCATGACAATGCATGCCAATAATCTGGAGTGGGCTGTATGCAGGGCTGTCCCCTTCATTCAGGAGAGGACAAAAGTGTACTTTTGACCTTCTCCACCTCCCACCCTCCACCATGCTGCTGTTTTGGGGGAGTAGAAATGTAACTAGGGAGCTCTGTAATGGGGGACACTGATGTGATGGGGCTCCTATATATGGGGAGGGACTCTGATGTGATGCGGTACGCTGATGTGATCTGGGCCTCTGATTTGATGGTCAAACCTCTGTTATTGGGGGGAATCTGATGTCATGGTTGGATCTTTGATGTGATGGGGAAATTTTGATGGAGGGACTCTCCTGTGATGGGGTGACCACTGATATTATGGAGGGACTCTGATGTGATGGGAAACTCTGATATAAAAGGGAGACTCTGATGTAAAGGTGGGCTTCTTATGTAATGGGGGAGGAACCTCTGATGTGATGGGGGGACTCTGATTTGAACATGGGCTTCTGATGTGATGGGGGGTCTCCGATGTGATGGGGGGCACTCTGATGTGCTAGTGGGACTTCGATACGAAGGGGGGATTCTGATATTATGAGGGAACCTCTAGTGTGATAGGGATCTCTGATTTAATGGGGGGAAGAGGGGCTTTTGATATAATGGGGGTTTCTGATGTGATGGGAGGACTTCTGATGTGATGGGGGGACTCTGATTTGAAGGTGGGTTTCTGATGTGATGGGGGTTTCCGATGTAATGGGGGGCACTCTGATGTGCTAGCGAGACTTTAATAAGAAGGAGGGACTTTGATTTTATGAGGGAACCTCTGATGTGATAGGGATCCTTGCTACAATGGGGGAAGAGGGGCTTCTGAGATAATGGGGGGCTTTTGATGTGATGGGGGACCTCTGATGTGAACGGGGGGCTACGATTTGAAGGGGGTCTTCTAATGTGTTAAGGGACTCTGCTCTAATGAGGCAATCTTTGATGTGATGGAGGAAAGAGGCGCTTCAGATATGATGGGTGGACTATGATGTGACGGGGGACCTCTAATGTGAAGAGGGGTTTCTGATGCGATGGGGAGAATTCTGATGTAATGGGGGGAACTCTGGTGTGATGAGGGGACTATGTTATAAGGGAACACTTATGTGATAGAGGGCTCTCTTGTATAGGTTAGACTTCAAAGTAAAGGTGGGCTTCTGATGCGATAAGGGGACTTCAATGTTATGGGACCTCTAATGTGCTGGGGACCGCTGATGTGAGGGGGGACTTCTAATGTAATAGGAGGAACTCTGATAAAACAGAAAAAGGTAGCCCAACCGCCGCACACCTCCCCTGACCCTAGTGGTAACAAAGTAAAAGCAGCCTCAGCTGTCCATCTGATGTGATGGACATGCCTCTAATGTTGTGGGGGATATCTGATGTGATGCAGGGACTCTGATGTGATAGGTGACCCAGTGGCGGCTGGTGCTCAAAATTTTTTGGGGGGGCGCAAACAGAAAAATATAATAGGCATTGCTTTGCGGCAAAGAACGCTGTGTGTGTAAGGGGCCTTCAGTAATTAAGGTATAGGGTGCCCCCTTTCAATGCAGAGAGACCAGCGTGCCCCCTTTCAATGCAGAGAGACCAGCGTGCCCCCTTTCAATCCACAGTGACCCCCCTTTCAATGCACAGTGACCAGCGTGCCCCCTTTCAATGCACAGTGATCAGTGTGCCCCCTTCGAAACAGTGACCAGCGTGCCCCCTTCAAAACAGTGATCAGCGTGCCCCCTTCAATGCAGTGATCAGCGTACATGCCCCCTTTCAATGCAGTGACCAGCGTACATGCCCCCTTTCAATGCAGTGACCAGCGTACATGCCCCCTTTCAATGCAGTGACCAGCGTACAAGCCCCCTTTCAATGCAGTGACCAGCGTACAAGCCCCCTTTCAATGCAGTGACCAGGGTACAAGGCCCCTTTCAATGCAGTGACCAGCGTACATGCCCCCTTTCAATGCAGTGACCAGCATGCATGCCCCCTTTCAATGCTGTGACCAGGGTACATGCCCCTTTCAATGCAGTGACCAGTGTACATGCCCCCTTCAATGCAGAGACCAGCGTACATGCCCCTTTCAATGCAGTGACCAGCGTACATGCCCCTTTCAATGCAGTGACCAGTGTACATGCCCCCTTTCAATGCAGTGACCAGCGTACATGCCCCCTTTTAATGCAGTGACCAGCATACATGCCCCCTTTCAATGCAGTGACCAGCATACATGCCCCCTTTGAATGCAGTAACCAGTGTACATGCCCCCTTTCAATGCAGTGACCAGCGTACATGCCCCCTTTCAATGCAGTGACCAGCATACATGCCCCCTTTCAATGCAGTGACCAGCATACATGCCCCCTTTCAATGCAGTGACCAGCATACATGCCCTCTTTCAATGCAGTGACCAGCGTACATGCCCCCTTTCAATGCAGTGACCAGCGTACATGCCCCCTTCAATGCAGTGTGCCCCCCCCCCGAGACCAGTGCACTTACCTGGAGCAGCCGCGGCGGCGCCTTCTCCTCAGTGTCCCGGGGGCAGCTTCTCTTCAATCCCCCGGCGTCTCCACGAGTCCTCCCGCTCCCGCCTCGTCCTCGGCCAATGGCATGGGGTTTGCCTTGCGGCCAGTCAATCAAGAAGCGTGTATCGGACGCGCTCCCTGATTGGCCAGGAGGAGGATACCAATGGGTGGGCTCGGGACGCACTGCTCTGCGCTCCGGGTCCACCCTTTGCATCGCCCTATTAGAGCCTCTGGCTCTAATCAGGTGATGCCAATAAAAAAAAAAGCCCCATTGAACTCCATGCGTCCGGTGCCCCTGCATGCAGATTAGGGGGCCGGAGGCATGGATAGGGGGGGCTGCGCCCCTGCGCCCCCAACGCACCGGCCGCCACTGAGGTGACCTCTGATATGATGGGTAGACCTCTGATGCGATGGGGAAGGGGGGCTGCTGATGTAATAGAGGGATCTCAGTTGTGATGGGGACCTCTGATGTGATGCACAGGCCTCTAATCTTATTGGGGAAATCTAATGTGATGGGGGGACTTTGATGTGATGAGGAGACTCTGTGATGAAGGATTCTGATTTGAAGTAGAGACTTCTGATGTGATGGGGGAACTCTGACCTGTTAAGCGGGACTTCTGATGGGATTTGGGGACTCTGATGTGATGAAGGAACCCTTGATGTGATGGGGGGGCTCTGATGTGAAGAGCTTCTAATGTGAAATCAATTCCATCAAGGTGGTTGTGTGCATAGATGGGTCTATTGCAGCCCGCACCAAATAATCAAGGTATTTCAAAACCGCACAATAGGAACGTGGAAAGGTTTGCGATCAGCTGGCGTCAAATGGAATCCATGGCTTTCAATTATCATTCACACAGAAATAAACAAGTTCTAAATGTTAAAACGATAGCTACTCAAAATTCACAATAGGCATGTCTTCCAAGCAACCCACTAACAAGAAAAATATGAAGATTAAAATTCCCAGAATAAAGCCACATACTCAGCCGCAAAGGAATTTAGACACAAAACAATGCTTGCCATCCTTTGGTAACCTATCAAGCTAACATAGTGTCATAATGTCTTTTAATGGGCTAACATTTTAAGCAGAGAGATGGAACCCCATGTTTGTATTATGCCGTTAACAGAATTATTTTCACATCGCACTGCCATTACCAAGAACGAATCATTCATGCAAGTATACAGAGGTATTGCAGACAAAGGAGTGCAGCACGTTAAGGCCAAAATGCTGTCCTTGAATGGTTAGGTATGAAGAGGTGGCAAGCTACATTAGCCTTCCTCCAAATAACAGAATATGTGTTTGTTGCTTTATGACTAGTAAAGTCTACTTTAGAGTTATATAATTCTTCTTGAGACCGTTTTATGAAAAGTCTGCCCAGATATCATTGTTGAAACTGGTATTGTCAGCCCTCAACCCTTATTGTGTATTGTTCATCCTCCATTTCTTTCTGATGATGGCAGAACAAAGTACATAGGGGTACAAGGACCTTCAGTAATGGAATGTTAAGTGAAACGCGTGGTGTTGTCATATCTTTGAGTCTCTTATAAAGAAAACCTATTTAGATTTCTTGAGAACTGTTAATATTATAAACAATCCATTTTTGTTGTTACTATTAAAGTACCTTGTGTGCCACCTCTATAAACCACATTCAGAACAATTAAGTAAAGTTGCTTTCTACCACATGGGTCTTATGTGAAAGGGCAACCAGGTGCAGTGCCGTGACACTGTGAATGCTGTTTAAATGGGCGGGCTTATATACTCTTTTAGTAGGGGGGGATAAAAGTAATTCACATTCTGGAAATAACGCGTTATAATGTACACTACCCATTTTAGCAAACATCTGAAAAATAACAGCATTGTATTGCTATTTGCATTGTGCAGTGTTAAAAGCTATTGCAAGCATTACCACATGCTTTTATACTAATGGCAGAAGAAAACATTTTAAAGAAGTGGAAATTGTAACCTTTAGGAAGTGAGCTCATTAAAGAGTAATTCCACTTTTGCTGAGAAAAAACATTCCCCTCTGGGTGATCTATGTACATTGCAGGGATTTTAACAAACTTTGTTGCAGATTCCTACTGTTTGATTTATCCTGTCCATGTGAATCTGAATAGGAGTGGTTTTAAAATTATCAGTTAGCTGCTGCACCTGTAGGGCTCTAATGAGGAAAGCTGCAGGGTCTGCATCCCTTTAGATGTGATTTTTCTTTGAGAATATCCTACCAAAAAATTACATTTTTGTTGCAGGGGATGTTTAAAATTGTATTTGTATCTTAGTGCAGACTTCTGGGAAAACCAGTAAGCCAATTATTCAAGCAAAAAATTACATTGTTAGGGGGAGTTCTGAACACCACACCTCCAGGTAGCCATATTCCATTACATTTTACTGAACATTACAGCACTGCAGATTAAAAAGCAAAGGTCATTTTTAATAACATTCAATTACAATATGACTTGAGTCGCAATTGTATAGGCTATAGTATTTATTTACTATTTTTTTCCCACTAAAGTAAAGTTAACCTTTAAATCATCCTTTTGCAAACTTTTTAATATAGAAGATCCCTTCAAATAACTCTCTGGTCTCAGGGAGCCCTTGCTAATGGTCATTGGGAAGAATCCTTCCTTACAGATGGATAAAACAGTAATCTTTGTCAGATATTACCTATCTAAGAGGCAAAAATTGCTCATAATCCCTAGTTGAGGGACATGCTGAGGGACCCTAAGGTTTTTTGGAACCCTGATTGAAATGGGCTCTATGGAATCAACTAATGATGGTAGCATTAGTAAACCGTTTAGTTAGCCCAAAAGTTATATTTTCTTTTAAATAGCTTTTTATTCAAATATTTATCAAAAGTTTAATATTAACCACATCCCACCTGGCCTATAGCAGAATTAACAGGGATTCAGTTATCCTGACTGGATTGCTCGGCAATCGGTAGTGTGATGTATCGCTCTAACACACCGCACACCTGACGAAACATGCGTAGGGTGAGACTAACATGACACACCACTTCCGCCATATTGGAACGCAGGTGGAATGCAAACCGGCGTTCCAGGAATGTTTTGAATGCTTTGACTTACTCTACATATTGTAAGTGTGATTTTAATTATATTTTTAATAAACCTGGATATACTGCACCATGAGAGGCTTCTTTTTTATACCCCTTTCTGAACATGGACTGGCATGAGATTTTAAAGGTGCAGGAGCACAGCTACTAATGGTTTACCCTGGGATGCTAATGTGAGTGTATTACCAGTCACCCAATGCTATATTTGACTGCCTGTAATAGGGGTCAAATGGTTCTGGTGAGTGAGCTGTGTTTTTTTTTTTTGTTGAAGAGGAGACACTAAAGGCACTGTTAGTGCGAAAATACCTTGGTGTTGGGGGATACATACTGTATCTTCTTGGAATATTTGGAAAGGACACTATTACTATCATAATAGTTTTATGCAAGTGAGAGCGCAGTTTATTAATCTATGATTCAACATTTTTTGGCTATGATTTAGCTATACAATGAGCATCTCTCAAGTATATCACTATTAATATTAGTCTTCAGCTGGATACACACTATACAAATTTTGTTGTTTGATTTCCTTTAGATTCACCTTAAACTATATAGTGCAAGGGCCTGCTTAATTGCATACAAATTGAAAGTGTTTAGGTTTGACCTCATATTATATGGTTTTGGTAAATCTAAAGGAAGAAATCTATAGAGAGTTGTATAGTATGTATCCAGCTTTATTGTTTTGCACAACTTTACATTACAATAGAATCTCTTCCTTCTAAAGGATTCTTACATTTCTTTGATAGTGGAAGAGACACGCTCCATCTTTTTCATTTTGGTTATTCGTTCAAACCACTGCAGCAAGGGGGGGGGGTTTGGCTTATGCCAAGGTGTAGGGATACAAAATATGGTGGTATTCACCAGGGTGCTGTTGAAAGTTTTTATATGTTTTTCTTGGCATTGTATTGTGGCTGAGTAGGAAGAAGTCGGGGGCATAGGGGATGTGGAAATCTGTAAATTTTTAAACGATTGATCCCACTCACTTCCAGAATTCAGAGAGCTTGAACGTTACTAAAAATATGGAGAAAAGTACCCTCACCTTCTCCACAATGCCAACAAGTTAAGGACTGGGACAGAGAGAAAGAGTTTAGGGTGCTAGGGACTTGGGACTTGTGGCCTCTTGTACTTTATATCCTGTTTCCTGGGAGTTTGTGCAAAACTCATATTTTGTGAGCAAAGTATAATATCCTCTCCTCTTGTTCCTGTGTGTGAAGGCCAACTGTAATTCCTTTGACCACTTCTGTAAGAACTGTAAGGTTTGTGTCTTATCTCTACTAATGGGTAGTGCGTACAGTAAGGAGAGTGTACAGAGTGTAACTGATGATTTTAAATAGATTAAATAATCTTAACTGTGCTCAGGGCCGCTGTAACAAATGTGGAGAATTTAAAGCTGTTATATTAGAGTATAAATATTAATCTAATAATAGTGGGAAACAACAAAATTTATAAAAAGCAAAAGACTGCATACACTTGAGCAGATTAGCTCTTAGGCTTCATGTACACAGGACATTTGAAAACCTCTCCTGAACTCTAGAACTTGACAGCTAGTACCCGACGGTTAAAAATGTGCCGCATTTACATGCTGTGTTTATGTGCGTTTAGCGGCGTTTGTGTTTAGAAGCGTTTTTACATTGTAAAATTATCAGAAATGTATACCCATTGAAAACACCTATAAACAAAATGCTTATAAATGTGAGGTACCGCGTTTAGATGCGTTTACACGCTGTTACAAGCATTTGGTGTTTTAATAAATGCCAAAAAACTTCTGTCTGAATGCATTTTTTTGCTTTAAAAAAAATGCCACTAAACTCAACTACCTCTAAACAACTTTAAATGTCTCAGTACACATAAACAGATAAGATAACACAGAGGAGAGTTTTGGGGCTGCTGAAAAAACCCAAAAATGCCCAAACACTCCTAAATGTCCGTTTAACAGCAGCAGTGTATATGAGACCTTAATTGTTGCAGCACAATATATTGAAATATACTGGACAGGTATACTGGACAGTCACGCAAATATCTAGTGAATATTTAAAAAGAACAGACACATCAAGAGCAGTTTTGATAAAAAGCATAAAACAAAACTTTACTGGACATCAAAATACATAAATCTTCTTACACATAAAATTTACCATAAACTCCGCCTGAACTTTCCACCCCTTGTTATGGTGATTCGCACACTGCTTGAGAAAGGGTCAAAGGGACTTCACTCCTGGTTTGGACGCTGCAACATCCTAAAGATGTCGGTACTGCCCAAGCTTTTATTTCTATTTCAAGCGCTGCCTATCTTCATACCGGCGTCATTCTTTAAGAAGGTTGAATCCACTTTTACAAACTTCGTATGGGCCGAAAGGAGACCCCGGCTGGCTCGCCGCCTTCTCGTCCTGCCTAAAAACCATGGGGGGGGGTGGCATTGCCGGACCCCCGACGCTACTATCAGGCAGCTATGCTGACGAGGTGGATTGATTGGGCCCGACATGCCAACCAAAAACAGTGGGTGACCTTGGAGTTGTCCCTTTTTTCACTACTTCTACCCAGGGCGCCTTTGATTCCTCAGGACATACCTACCACAGTTAATCTCCATCCCACAATCGGTCCAACAATTCGATCGTGTTCTGCAGTTGTCATTAGCAAGGGCCTTTTGGACGGACAATCCCCGCTGTCCCCAATCTTGGGACATCCGAAATTCCCTCCGGGCTGTGCAAGGGATAGATTTTGGGAACTCCTGCGGGAGGGCTCATTCCAGGTGTCCCACTTTATCACAGGTGGTGCTTGGCAGACCCTCTCTCAATTGACCGCCCCATCTGGGAAATTCCACCTGTCACATTGGCAGGCGCTGCAGCTTCTCCATTTTTTCAGGGAGCTGGGCCCCCCTTCACTATTTGAGAGGGACTTGACACCCTTCGAGCATCTTCTGATCACCTGGGGTCCCATGCCTCATGCTCTTTCCCAATTGTACACCCTTCTCTCGCTTCCCCCGAGGATTTCGTCCTTCCGGGAATCCTTAAGTGGGAAGGAGAACTTCACAGGACGTTCTCCGAACCCCAAAGACGCAACATTCTTAGGTTCTCCCTTAAATCCTCTATTTGCACACGCATCCAAGAATCTAATTATAAGATCCTAACTCATTGGTATTTTTCTCCGGCCAGACTCAGTCATATCTTCCCGGAGACATCTGATAGGTGCTGGCGTTGCCAACTAGATAAGGGTACTCTGTCCCACATCTTCTGGAGCTGCCCTCTGCTTAGGGACTTCTGGACTGAAGTGCACAGGATTACTCAGCTAATGACGGAATATGTTATTCCAGATGACCCAGCATTCTTTTTACTACACTGCTCTGGAATGGCTCCGAAACGCTACAAACGATCCGTGATCCGACACCTCACAGATTCGGCTAAGTCATGTATTAGTCTCTGCTGGAAAAGCACGACTCCCCCGACGATCTCCCTCTGGTTTGCGCAGCCGCAGAGGGAAATGGATTAATGACTTGGAAGACCTGGTACTCTCAGCACAGGGTAGAAGAGAGCAATACTCTAAAACATGGGCATGCTGGAATACGTTCATACTTTTAGACGAGGGACAGGCTCTGAGCGCTACCCCTCCACTGGACACTGCCTGACTGGAGACGGAGTCACCCGCACGGGCTGCTCGCACCCCTTCCCTCTCACCACTACCTGTAGACCTTTTTCCCATGTGTATATGCCCCCCTCAATGCTTCTCCCACTTCCTACCCGTCCTGACCTTCCTTTTGTCCCATTTCCCCCCCTACATACACAGCTACTCCGCTTTATCCCATTATAAGCGTATGAACTCAATGGTCTTAGCTTCTAGTGCATATGCTTTTTTGCTATGCTGATACGGTGGCCCAAGACGCCCGCAGCTGACACTCGCTACCCTACTTCTGTGATGCCCTGTACTTAGGCTATCTATCTTATACGTCAGGAATTTGTATGTATTATGAATCTCCCAATACTTTGTCAGTTGTACTTTGTTACTGCACTTTATCACGGTTACTTCTGATGTGTTCTACATTTGTTTATACGCATTTTGTAGTCTGTGTTTTTTTTCTTATGTTTAACCACTTAAGCCCCGGAAGATTTTACCCCCTTCCTGACCAGTCCTTATTTTGCGATTCGACACTGCGTGCCTTTAACGGACAATTGCGCGGTCGTGCGATGCTGTACCCAAATGAAATTGACGTCCTTTTTTTCCCACAAACAGAACTTTCTTTTGGTGGTATTTGATCACCTGTGCGATTTTTTTGATCATGCGCTATAAACAAAAAAAGAGCGACAATTTTGCAAAAATAACAATATTTTTCACATTTTTTTATATGAAATCCCCCCCCCAAAAATGTAAAAATCAAATTTCTTTTACATTTTAGGCCAATTTGTTTTCTGCTACATATGTTTGGTAAAAAAAATCGCAATAAGCGTATTTTGATTGGTTTGCGCAAAAATTATTGCGTTTACTAACTAAGGGAAAGATTTTTGTCATTTTTATTGTTTTTTTTTTTAACGAGTAATGGCGGCGATCTGCGATTTTTTTTTGCGGTACTGTGACATTGCGGCGGACAGATCGGACCCCTGACTGACATTTTTGACACTTTTGGGGGTACCAGTGACATTACTACAGTAATCAGTGGTATACATATGCACTGTTACTGTAAAAATGACACTGGCAGGGAAGGAGGGGTTAAGTGTGTCCCTAGGGGCGTGCTTCTAACTGTAAAGGGATGTGGCTGTTTGTGTAACTACAGAGATATACGATCCTACATAGCAGGACCGTATGATCTCTGCACTTACACAAGGGAGAATGACAGGCGGCTTTGTTCACATTAGCCGCCTGCCTTTCTCCCTCTGTACCGGACGATCGCTAGTGACCGGTGGACATCGGGTCCGTTGGTCACATGCGCGGACATGTTAGGGAGCGAGCGGGGGCGGGAGCGCGCCTCCGGCCGCGCGCGCTCGCCCCCGGCCGCGCACGCTCGCCCCCTAGAGGCTCACAGGCTAGCGACATAGTCCTACGTCACTTTGCCTGTGAGGGGCTGACTGCCGCCGTAAATAGTTGTGCGGCAGTTGGCAAGTGGTTAATAAAGTCGAATTTGAAAAAAAATAATTTTACCATAAACATTACACAAAATACTATGAACAAAACATAAACATACACTCCTATTCCCGATATTCCAAAATATCTCCTAGTTGAATGTCAACAGCCTACACTGGATAGCTGGAGGAACTGGACATCAAGAAATCCTGGCTGCATGCTTGGTCTTTCCACAGCTCCAAAAAAACAGACTATTCTTTATGCTATGGACTCTTTTTATAGTCCTGTATACCAGAGACCACCCACAGGATGTATTCATTCCTCTTGACCACTCACAAGTCACTTTGTGGGTGAGGTCAGCAACACATGGTTGCACTTCCCCCCACAACCACATGGTCAATTAGATATGCGGCAGCCATCTTTAAATACACAACGTCAAAAGCTCACTAAACTACTTGTGGGTGAGAGATAGTATTATACATGTGTGGGGACATTTGTCATGAATCAGTTTAAAAAAAAAAACACAAGTGATACAATCCACCTGTTGATCCCATACATAGGCAATAATTACAGTGCATACATTTCTACTTCTCGTAGGGACCTAGCTTTCCTCATTGCATTTTCCCTATATACAGTACATCACGCACATCACACAATTCATAGTTACAAAAATATGCCTACAACATCCACAAGCTAATTATCTTCAAATAAGCATGTACAATGTGTATGCAATAATTATCCTAATCAGTTACTCAAAGATGGAATCAAGATAGAATCTTCATAGTTCTTTGCTTAGAGTCTAAACTGCTTATCAAGTCTAAAGCAGATATGTTGTTCCTTTTTTGTTCCAAAAACAACTCTCCTTTGTCTGAACACATACAGTACTTCTTGTTACATGTCTAGCTCCTAAACCAATTGGACTGTTTTATTGGCATATCAATGGGGAGAACCTAGCTTCTTAGCACAGAATTTAACTAACAAATCCATTTTCTATAAAATCATCAAATATCCATAGCAACACAGCCGCCATTAGGGGGGCCAGCCCATACACATGTAGGGGGCCCGGGCGCCCTGAGACCGTGTTGTTGCTGCTGTAGTAACTAGCAATTGCTAAAGCAGGGCAGATGCGGAGTGAAATGACGCAGCTCACTTAGTTCCAGCTGCAGGAGAAAGGCGGAGTGATATCATCTGCATTACCCCCCCCCCCCTCTCCTTGCAGACCGGATACTGGCTTGAGCGCCACGCCAGTCACAGTTCAGCCGCGGGAAGGAGCTGTACTGCATGTAGCATGCATGTAGCCTGTAGGACTGCTCAGTGCACACTGTGGACTGGTCTGGAGGCAAGTTGTTAGACATCACAATGGTAAATTGATTGACAATGTTGCTGGATGTGGGCCTGTGCTATGACTGTCTCTTTGCTGGATTGGGCTGTTTATGACTGTCTCTTTGTTGGATTGAGCTGTATGTTTTCTGGATGGGCATGTCTCTTTGCTGCATTGAGGAGTCTCTTTGCTATATGGGGATGTCTCTTCATTGGATATATGGGGATGGCTCTGCTGGATTGGGCCGCCTCTTTGCTGGGTTGGGATTTCTCTTTGCTGAATATATGTGGAAGTCTCTTTGGTGGATTGGGCTGTCTCTTTGCTGGATTGGGATGTAACTTTGCAGAATATATGGGCAACTGCACACGTACCCTGTAATTTGCTAAGGGTGTATTTATGTATTCTTTTTTTAAGTTACATGGACAGTACTGTGGATGTTTTTTTCTTCTAATTCTTGTTGCAAAATAAGAAATAAATATGAAAATTTAGTTTTTATAGTATTTTTTAAACAGTTTTCAAAGGGTGAGCCCATATTTCCAAAATCCTTTGCTATTATCTCTTACACAAGTAAATCTGGTAGAATGTTACATTACAGGGTTGACCTTTTATCCACTTTCTAAAAGGGCGTTACTTTTTCAGCTGTAAATACATTTTTATAATTGCCTATGCAAACACCTCACAGTGGTTATGTTTTAAAGGGAAAGTATATGAGTTATTACTGCAGTGTTTACTCTAAAGTTGTGTTTAGCAAAACTTTTACTACGTGGCCCCCCATATACCATTTACCATATGTACATATACTATTACAAACTACATATAGGAACTTTTTTTTAAACAATTAACATTTGCATCCAGCTGATCTCTTTTACAAAAATATAAAAAAACACTGAAAAAACTATACATTCCAACATTAATATCACTTTGTATCTTAAATAATTGCCATTTTTGTAAAAAAAAAATAAATAAATAAATACTACTTAAACCTTTTTTTCAGCCTCTGTTGCCTCCAAGTGCTGCTGATTTGCTGTAGCAGACACATCTTGAGCACATGCACTCTAGTGATATCTGCATGGCATTTCTCAGGGCAGGTTTCTTAATGTGACGGGCGGCATTAGAAAATGTCAATGCAATATATACTCAAATGGCCACTTGCATTCTCCATCTAAATCCCATGTGAACTGTAAAAGAAAGGCAGGCGCCACTCTAAGTGTAATAGGACTCGAATTTTATTGGAGAAATCAGCACACTATATACTCACAAGCGAGTAACAAGAAACAACAGTGGATAATGGCCGCAGAGTTCATCCGGAGGATCGATAGATCCGGGTGCCTGTGGAAGAGGATCCGACCGATCCGCTGTGTAGTCCGCTCGAGCCGATGGGAAACGGCTTATCCTGAACCCAGGGGACACTGGCGTACTTCCGGCTTGGACGTGGAGCGTGATGACGTAGGCAGGCGACGCGTTGTCGGAGCATGCGCTCCTTCCTCAGGCCTCTAATGGCGCCATCTTGGAGAAGGGAGTTATATAGGGAAACCTTGAAAGGCTTCCACTGGGTCCTAAACTTAAACTATTTGTCCATTACTGCTCAAAAAACAAACGCCTATGCGAATGTCATAAATGGGAGTGAGACAAGGGTGATTCTAAATTAAAACAAACTAAGGGATTATGCTGTAGAATTAAAACAATGTACAATATGGAATAAATACATACTATTATTGGGTCAACAATACCAAAAAAACAATCTTTGGGCACACCAAAACTTGCAAGGAAAGTAATAAAACTTGGAAGTCAATTATGCAAAATGAAAATAATAACAAAAATAAATAATAAATAAAAATAAAAATAAATATAAAAAACTAAACACTTAATTAGATAATAGAAAAAATGAATTATTTGAAAAAATTCTAATAATAATAATAATGAGAAATAATAATGATAAAAATAGAAAATGTTTTTAAAAACATTTTTTTTTAAATATTTTAAATATATGCAGAGTGTATGTGATTGATAAAAAAGAATGAATATTCGTATACATGTACATGTGCATGTATGTACATGCAGACCCCAGAATAAATATCATGATAAATATGAATATAAAATGTCATTCAATTTAAAAATATCATTCAATTTAAAACTGACTTGCGTGGATGTGTGTAAATATATAAAAGAATTATTAAGATTGTATAGGATATATACAATATAAATATGAATACATATACATTTGTATATAAATACACATAAAACTACATACCAAATAAAAAGGTCCCGCTTACATATATACACATAAAAGTTTACATATATGCAAATATGGGGCCCATCGTATAGGAGAACACACACATGTGCCTCGCTTTTAGGGGTTTATCCACATACATATACACTCATGCGCATGCGTATAGCCAAACATGAATCTGAATGAGAGAACGGCCCTATACCAGTGTGTTAGTTTCTACTTCCTCATTGAGCCCCCCAGGTACCAAAGTATCCAATGTGTAAATCCAAAAAGCTTCTCTCTGGCATAGCCATTTGTAACGTTGGGCTCTTGAGGAGGTGGCTGGTATGGATTCCAAAATCCAAACTCTCAGCCCTAGAGAGGAATGATCATGGTGTGTCAGGAAATCGTGGGGAACACTGAAAACTACCCGTGAAAACCACTCTTTATGAGATGGGGGTTCTTTTCTTTTCCAATTTAAGGGGATTAAACTTTTTGCTGAATTTACCAGATGAGGAATCAATGTTTTTTTGTATTGTTTTATCGACATTTTTGTCCCATGAAATAGACAAAACCATGGGTCTTCATTAATGTCTATATTGGTCATTTTTTAAATTAAGGATAATACTTCCTTCCAATATTTTTTAATTTTTGGGCAATCCCACCAGATGTGTGCTATTGTACCCGTTACCTTACACGCAGTGGCGGCTGGTGCTCAAAATTTTTGGGGGGGCGCAAACAGAAAAATGTAATAGGCATTGCTTTTCGAAAAAAAAACACTGTAAAAAATTGCGTGACTTTGAGGTCGCAAAAGTGTGAAAGGGGCCTTCTGTAATTAAGGTATAGTGTGCCCCCTTTCAATGCAGAGAGACCAGCGTGCCCCCTTTCAATGCAGAGAGACCAGACGCTGTAAAAAATTGCGTGACTTTGAGGTTGCAAAAGTGTGAAAGGGGCCTTCAGTAATTAAGGTATAGTGTGCCCCCTTTCAATGCAGAGAGACCAGCGTACCCCCTTTCAATGCACAGTGGCCAGCGTGCCCCCTTTCAATGCACAGTGACCAGCGTGCCCCCTTTCAATGCACAGTGACCAGCGTGCCCCCTTTCAATGCAGTGGCCAGCGTACATGCCCCCTTCAATGCACAGTGACCAGCATACATGCCCCCTTTCAATGCACAGTGACCAGCTTGCCCCCTTTCAATGCAGTGACCAGCGTACATGCCCCCTTCAATGCAGTGACCAGCGTACATGCCCCCTTCAATGCAGTGACCAGCGTACATGCCCCCTTCAATGCAGTGACCAGAATACATGCCCCCTTTCAATGCAGTGACCAGCGTGCATGCCCCCTTTCAATGCAGTGACCAGCGTACTTGCCCCCTTTCAATGCAGTGACCAGCGTACATGCCCCCTTCAATGCAGTGACCAGCGTACATGCCCCCTTCAATGCAGTGACCAGCGTACAGCCCCCTTTCAATGCAGTGACCAGCGTACATGCCCCCTTTCAATGCAGTGACCAGCGTACATGCCCCCTTCAACGCAGTGATCAGCGTACATGCCCCCTTCAATGCAGTGACCAGCGTACATGCCCCCTTTCAATGCAGTGACCAGCGTACATGCCCCCTTCAATGCAGTGACCAGCGTACATGCCCCCTTCAATGCAGTGACCAGCGTACATGCCCCCTTCAATGCAGTGACCAGCGTACATGCCCCCTTCAATGCAGAGACCAGCGTACATGCCCCCTTCAATGCAGTGAGGGAGGAGATTGCTGGGAATGTCCTACATTCAGTGTATAGAGCAGGAAGTGGTCCTCCAGCACACAGCATACACACAGCATGCACGTAGCATGCACACAGCATGCACACAGCATACACACAGCATATACAACACAGCATACACACAGCATGCACACAGCATGCACACAGCATACACACAGCATGCACACAGCATGCACACAGCATACACACAGCATGCACACAGCATACACACAGCATACACAGAGTGCCGTACAATCAGTGACAAGCCTTCCTTCCTCCACTTATCTTCCGAGTCCCGGCTCTCATCTGTTGATGTGGAGGAGGGAAGGCTGAGCCGGGCTCCGCTCTCCTTCTCCTGGGGAAGAGGTTACCTGTCTCTTTCCTCACACACACACTAACTTTCCCGGGAGGGAAGGCTGCACAGCGTGCACCGGAGAGGCGGCATCCTCCGCCGCTCGCACTTACCCTTTCAGCAGCTGAAGCTCCCTCATGGCTGTGACTCTGTGAGAGGTGCAGATCCTGGGGGCGGCTCGGAGATGAAGTTCTCGTACAGGCAAAGCGGTGGCAGTACGCTGGTCACTGCATTGAAGGAGGATTGCACTGCAGTGATACTAACACTACGGGTCTAAGGAGAGCTGGGGGAGGGACGCCTGCAGGCTAGACGGGGTCTCCCGATTTGCCAATCCGGGCCTGCTTGCGGCCAATCAGGAACGCGTATCGTACGCGCTTCCTGATTGGCCAGGAGGAGGATCGGTGTGACAATAGCGAAAACAGGCAAAGCGGCGGCATGTACGCTGGTCACTGCATTGAAGGAGGATTGCACTGCAGTGATACTAACACTACGGTTCTAAGGAGAGCTGGGGGAGGGACGCCTGCAGGCTAGACGGGGTCTCCCGATTTGCCAATCCGGGCCTGCTTGCGGCCAATCAGGAAGCGCGTATCGTACGCGCTTCCTGATTGGCCAGGAGGAGGATCAGTGTGACAATAGCGAAATTTCATTCGCTATTGTCACACAATGGGTGGGCTCGGGACGCACTGCTCTGCGCCCCGGGTCCACCCTTTGCATCGCTCCATTGAACTCCATGCGTCCTGCGCCCTGCATACACCAGCCGCCACTGCTTACACCCTCTCCAGCAATATTTTTAACTCTCCAGTTGGTATCTCCCCACTTTATCTGGGGTATTATACCATCTGGAGATGAGTTTGTAGTTCATTTCTGCTGTGCTCATATCAATCGCGGAATTGTGTGCTAATTTTGTACTTTTTTCCCATTGGAATCCCTCACTTCGAGCACCCAATAAACTTTCCCATTTTTCTACGAGTGGGGGCACTGTCTGCTTCTCCCCTGCATTCAGAATTTTGTAGATGTTAGAAATATTATTCTTTATTTTCTCCGACACACACATTTGTTCATATGGTAATAAATCATTCGTTTCTCTTATTGGCTGAGGTAGAGAGGCGAAAAAGTGTCTTAGCTGGCAGTACCTCCACTCGGTTAGATTCCAATCTGCCTTCTTTTTTTTAAGATCCAGTAACGTGTTAATTTTTCCCTTCACCATTATATCTTTTAACCTTTACGTCCTCCTCTCCAATCCAATTACCGTATTCCCTTCTCTCCCCTGGTGCAAAAAAATTTGTATCTTGCAGTGATATCAGTGGTGAATTGTATTTCCATTTTTCTCTAAGGTGTATTATATCCCAAATTTTTAATGCTTGTCGTGTGATTGTGTGTGTATTACTGTTCAACATTCTATATTTTGGTGGGATCCAAATAATTTTGCCTAAATGTGTGTCACTCATTACATTTTCTATTTTGACCCAATTTTTTTCACTCTCTTTTTTCCCCCATTCCATCACCCTGTCAGAAATTAATAATAATATCTCGCTGGGCCGTCTCCATTATGTCAGAATGTTTATACTGCTCTGATATAACAGTGTCTATTTATGTCAATAAGCAAAGATCTGTGCGGAAGGAGAATCTCTACTTATTTCCACAAATCAATATGTAGCGAATTCTTTTTATTGATTAATTTCTTTTTAAAAGCATATACCAATCTTAGCGAAAACAGTCTACAGTATGGAATATATAAAATATTTATTCACGAGACATGTAATCATGATAAATGATCAAACTTGAGATGACACAAAAAGATAACTTTACATAAAATATGAACTTCAAACAATAAATGCAATGTGATTGGTAGCTCAATAATGAAAGTAAAAATAAAGCAAGATTACGTTTTCTCCAGGTATAGTAGGTATAGTAGAAACCATATTTAAATGTTCTATATAATCAGACCACAATTTGTCTGCGCAATGCACAGCCTGATAGTCACTCCACTGCAGATGAAGCGAGAATAGGCTATGCAAAATGTGAGACTAATACGCCAATATGCGCTAAATCTGATATTAATAAAAATGTTTAAAAAGCAAAAATCAGCTTTTTAGAGAAAAATCTACATATGGGTTATACGGCTGGGATTGTACTCTCGTTACCCTTTAGCATGAAATGTAAAACATTTAAGGAAGTACATAAACAATATTGAATAATAATCAAATAATTAGCAAGGAATATTTACCATATTTAAAATGGCTGCTAGCTTAGAATGGTCGTTACCAGAGTCCTTAAGATGGCTGCCTTTCCAAGATGGTGGCCAATTAGGAAGGAGTTTCGTTTGGCGTCCCTCAAAGTTTCAGATACATGATGGAGCAAAATGGAGTCTGTATAGATGAGTCTATGCATGGCTGTAGTAGCTTGTATGTTGTATGTGTGATGTATGTTGGGCAAATGTCATGTGTCCCTCTCTCATCTGAGTTTTCCTTTTTATATGGTATAGAACAAAAGCCTATTAAAATTACCATAAGTTAAACCCAGAAGGAGTGACATTATCCCCATTGGTTGGGACATCTTATTCATTAACTGGTGATGTCATTGGGTGACACCTCTTGGTTGACCAGTATATGGATATTAAAACTAAATGATGATATCTCCATATTTAAGAGTATCATAAAATAACATAAAAAGTATCCATGCTCTCATCTATTACATGTCCATTTAATATCCACCATGTATCTAAATAAAGATTAAATCTGGTAACACCGTTTTAATATTTAATATATCTTATTTAGATATATTGGATTTTACTTTTTAACCTAAGACTTCAATTAGTAGCAGTCAGTCACCAGAGATGGCAATATTGCATTGCTCTTAGCTTCAGCATACAGCAATATAGCAACATTATTTATCTTCAAATAAACTTTGCAACTTATATTGACGAAGAGCTTACAATCTCAGACCTTCTAGATCCTGGCAAGGTTAAACAAAATTTTATGATGCTTTCTACAACTTACAATTTACAAATGTTTACTGAAGCCTCTCTTGACATACAGAGATGAGTCATCAATATCAGTTATCAAGAATGAAACATTTATAATATATAACGGTTTTCTACATATCTATGTATGTTAGTTATATATATATTTCATTGTTAATATTATGTTACATATAAGATTATAACATATCTGTAAATCTTATTTTTGAATGGGTTTAAGCATAGAAAATACTGACTAAGGTTTATGGCCCCACACACAGATAAGATACCTTGGTATAGCGTCTTAGACTTATATCTAAGGAAAGTCAACAGACTATTTATTTATTACCTTAGGTCAACACAGCATATCTGGGGTAAACCTGTTGAATAGGCCCTTTTTGTTAAAGAGATTTAACCTTTCAGTAACCTAACAAAAATGGATGTCATTGCTTCATATTTCTATACAGAACAAAATATAACATTTCATTTCTATTTTGAAAATTTAACCTCCCCAAATAAGCCTGACAACCCGTGTAAGAATTGATGCTTGATACTATTTTTTAAAGTCCAGTAGTGCTAGTCCCCCCTCTTTTTTACTTTTACTTAATGTTGTGTATTTTATCCTTGGTTTTTTATTTTTCCATACGAACTTAGTTATCAGTGATTTTAATGTCTTAAAGAAGGCATATGGGATCTGTATTTGGAATTTATACGAAATTTTTGGGAGGATTGCCATCTTAATAATATTAATTCTTCCCATCCATGATATGGCTCTTGATATATATATATATTTTTTTTTTAACAGAAACGTTTTTATTAATTTCAAAAGCAAGTTACAAACAAAAAATACAGAGCTGTGTTCACAGTGGACAAAATCATAGGCAAGTAAAAGGGCAAGGTACAACATACGCACACAGTAACAGAGGATCTCCCACACCTGCAATAAAGGGTCAGTCACCCCAGCGGGGTCGGCAGCCAGAAGCTACGCCAGCCATAGGGACAGCAAGTGAAGGATGACACCACCCAGTAAAGGGACCGCAAATCCAGAGAGAGAAGGGTAAGGGGGGGAAAGGAAGGGGGGAGGGGGAGAAGGGGGGGAGGGAGGAAAGGGACCCCAAAGGGAGCCGAGCACAGCAAAGCAGAAGAGAGGAGGTCAAGAGAGAACAGACAGAGGAGAGAGCGCAGGAGGGGAAGGGTCTATCCCAGCCCTCCCCCCGCCACCCACAAACCCCACACCTTGTCAAACTTCTGAGGACAACCCCTGCTCATGTAGGTGAGTTTATAGAGCGGCAATACAGAGTCAACCAAGGTCCGCCACCTCGACAATAGCGGAGGGTCACCCGATTTCCAAAGTAATAATATAGTTTTCCGGGCATAGAACATAAGATAAAAGATAAAGAGCTGCGTGTGCCTTCTGTGAGAGACCAAATCACAAAAACCCAGTAATGAGACTCTGGGATCAAGGACCATGCCAAGAATCCCCAAACCCTCAAGCTCACCAACCACCTCCCGCCAAAACCGCTGAGCAACAGGGCAGGACCACACCATGTGGAAGAAGGTACCAATTTGCCCACAGCCCCGGGGGCATACATCCGAACTACCAGGGTATATCTTGGCCACTCGCTGAGGGGTAAGGCTCTTGATATTAATCTATTTATTTCTGTTTTTATTTCATTTAATAGTGGGAGGAAATTTGCCTTATATAATTTTTTTGGGGTTGGTGTTAATTTAATTCCTAGGTATTTTAACTCATCTCTTCTCCATACATAGGGAAATTCACTTTTTAGCCTATTTCTCTCCTGTATACTCATTTTAATAGTTTATATCTCAGATTTTGTTTGATTAATTTTTAGGTTTGAGAGTTCTCCATATTGCTTTAAGGTTTTAATTAAATTTGGCACGGAGAGATCCTTGGGTTGGAGACGTAGAGCAGCACGTCTTCAGCAAATGCCGCGACTTTATGCTCTACATCCCCAACTTCCACCCCTTGATGTCTGGGCATCCTCTTATTGTTGCAAGTAAGGGTTCTAAAGAGAAGACAAACAGTATTGGGGACAAGGGACATCCCTGTCTCGTTCCATTGTACATTTCAAATGGTTCGGACAGTGTCCGTTAATTTTTATTTTTGCTGAGGGTCGACAATACAATGTATTAATCCATGCCATCATTCTGGGCCCTATACCCAGTTCCTCTAAAGTTCTTATCATGCACTCCCAGTTGACCCTGTCAAAAGCTTTCTCAGCATCTATTGACAGTATCACGCTTGGTGCCCTTTTTTTAAGCATTTGTTTCATCAAGAGGATTGTTCTAATCCCATTGTCTCTACCTTGCCTACCAGGTATGAAGCCTACCTGGTCATTATGGATCCACTCATTCATCAACCCTTTCATTCTTGTTGCTAATATTTTTGCAAATAGCTTAGTATCTGCATTTAAGAGCGAGATAGGTCTATAGCTGGAGCACAACGTTGGGTTTTTCTTCTCTCTCTGGATTTGCGGTCCCTTTACTGGGGGGTTTTTCTTCTTTTAAAATGACTGTAATCGATGCTAAGAGGGCTTCTTTACTCATATTAAACTCGGTGCCCAGTCCATTCATGTACTCTTTCAGCCTCGGGATGAGGAGCTCCTTATATTGTTTAACCACTTGCCGACCGCCGCACAACTATTTACTGCGGTGGTCAGCCCCTCACAGGCAAAGTGACGTAGGTCTACGTCGCTAGCCTGTGAGGGTCTCGGGAGCGAGCTCGCACCACCGGAGGCGTGCTCCCGCGCGGTCACGCACCCCCCCGCGCGTGTGACCGGCGGACCCGATCATCCGCCGGTCACTCGCGATCGTCGGTGGAGAGGGAGAAAGGCAGGTGGCTAATGTAAACAAGCCGTCTGTCATTCTCCCCTGTGTAGGAATAGTGATCATACGGTTCTACTATGTAGGACCGTTGATCACTGTTCCTACACCTCAAGCCACAGCCAATCAGTTAGAATCACGCCCCTAGGGACACACATAACCCCTCCCTCTCAAAAAGAGTTATCCCCTTCACTGCCAGTGTAATTTTACAGTAACATTGTGTATTTATAGCACTGATTACTGTAGTAATGTCACTGGTAACCCCAAAAGTGTCAAAAATGTCAGTCAAGGGTCCGATCTGTTCGCCGCAATGTCGCAGTACCGCAAAAAAAATCGCAGATAGCTGCCATTACGCGTTTAAAAAAAAACAACAAAAATGACAAAAATCTTTCCCTTTGTTAATAAACGCGATAACTTTTGCGCAAACCAATCAAAATATGCTTTTTGCGATTTTGTTTACCAAACATATGTAGCATAAAACAAATTGGCCGAAAATGTTAAAAAATTTTGATTTTTACATTTTTTGGGGGGAATTTCATATAAAAAAATGTGAAAAATATTGTTATTTTTTCCAAATTGACGCATTTTTTTTTTTGTTTATAGCGCATGATCAAAAAATCGCACAGGTGATCAAATACCACCAAAAGAAAGCTCTGTTTGTGGGAAAAAAAGAACGTCAAATTAGTTTAGGTACAGCGTCACACGGCCGCACAATTATTCGTTAAAGTCACGCAGTGCCGAATCGCAAAATAGGCCCTGGTCAGGAAGGGGGTAAAATCTTCCGGGGCTTAAGTGGTTATAGTAACTAATAGTGAACCCATCCGGGCCTGGGCTTTTTCCTATGATGGTGTCTTTTATAGCTCTTACTATCTCCTGTTCTGTAATTGGTGCCTCTAGGCCTATTAGTTTTTTCCTTTTCTATTTTTTTCATTTTTGCCTTTTCCAAATATACTTTGATCTTTTCAACTCTGTCGAAATTGTTTTCTTGTTTACTCCCTCCTCTTACAGCATAAAGATTACCATAATATTTTTGAAATTCCCTAGCTATCTCGGTAGTTGAGTGAACTAGTTCCCCATTTTTATTTTTAATCTTATCTATGAAATTCATTGCTTTTTTTTTTTTTTGAGGATCCTTGCCAAGTTTTTCCAATTTTGTTGCCCTCCACATATTTCTCTCTTGCCACCCTATTAAATTCCCGTCTAATTTCCTGTTCTAATAGGTCCTTTAATTCCTCTTTTTTCCTTCCTAATAGGGGTGCCGGTTCTTCCTTTATTGTTTTTTTATGTTTTTGTTCCAAATCGAATACCTCTCTCATCAGTCTATCTTTATTTTAAGTTCTTTCTTTTTTCCTTTGTGCTCCTTTTGCGATTAAGATACCCCGCATATAGGCTTTTTGTGCTTCCCAAATGATATTTTTAGGTGTCTCCTCTATATCATTATTTTGGAAATAGAATTCCAATTCTTTCTCTATTTCCCTTCCCCATTTTTTATCCCTAATCAGATCTTCATTAATTTTCCATGTGGTTATCTTAGATTGTTCTCTACCCATTTTCATTTTTACTGTAATGGGGGGAGTGATCTGACCAGGTCCTAATCCCAACCCTCACCTCTGATACTTTTTCGATCCATCGGTGTTCTAACAAGAAGTAGTCGATTCTTGAGTATGTCCCATATATATTTGAGTAACAAGTATAGTCCCTTTCTTTTGGATGGAGTATTCTCCATATATCCGCCAATTGACTTTGATATAACTTTTTTCTAATCTCCTTGATTCGATGGTTCGAGAATCTTTGGTATCGCGATGTATTATCCATTTTTGGGTCAAGGCTCAGGTCGAGGTCCCCCACCAGAATCACCTCTCCTTTTTTAAAATGTATTAGTTTCCCCAAAATCTTCCCCAGGAAGGTCACCTGCCCTTCATTAGGACTATATATATTTACTAATGTAGCTTCTTCCTCATTTAACTTCCCTTTCAGAAAGAGGAATCTTCCCTCCGGGTCCACCAGCCTATCTTCTTCTCCTCCCCCCTGCCGCATGCCCCCTTTCAATGCAGAGTGACCACAGCGTGCCCCCTTTCAATGTAGAGTGACCACAGCGTGCCCCCTTTCAATGTAGAGTGACCACAGCGTGCCCCCTTCAATGCAGAGTGACCACAGCGTGCCCCCTTCAATGCAGAGTGACCACAGCGTGCCCCCTTCAATGCAGAGTGACCACAGCGTGCCCCCTTTCAATATAGAGTGACCACAGCGTGCCCCCTTTCAATGTAGAGTGACCACAGCTTGCCCCTTTTCAATGCAGAGTGACCACAGCATGCCCCCTTTCAATGTAGAGTGACCACAGCATGCCCCCTTTCAATGCAGAGTGACCACAGCGTGCCCTCTTCAATGCAGAGTGACCTCAGCGTGCCCCCTTTCAATGTAGAGTGACCACAGCGTTCCCCCTTTCAATGCAGAGAGACCAGCGTGCCCCCTTCAATGCAGAGTGACCACAGCTTGCCCCCTTCAATGCAGAGTGACCACAGCATGCCCCCTTCAATGCAGAGTGACCACAGTGCCCCCTCTTCAATGCAGAGTGACCACAGTGTGCCCCTTCAATGCAGAGTGACCACAACGTGCCCCCTTCAATGCAGAGAGACCACAGTGTGCCCCCTTCAATGCAGAGAGACCAGTCAGTGCACTTACCTGCAGTGGCAGCTTCTCCTCCGTCCCCTGCATCTCCTCGAGTCCTCCCGCCTCCTCCTCGGCCAATGGCATGGGTTCGCCTTTTGGCCAATCAGGAAGCGGGTCTGGGACTCGCTTCCTGATTGGCCAGAAGGAGGATTCGTGTGACAATAGCAAATTTTTATTCGGTATCGTCATACAAATGGGTGGGCTAGGGCGCACTGCTCTGCGCCCCGGGTCCCCCCTTTTCTGAAGCCTATTAGAGCCTCTGGCTCTAATCAGATGATTCAGAAAAGAAAAAACCCCCACTGAACTCCATGCGTCCGGCGCCCTGCATGTAGATTAGGGGGCCGGACGCATGAACAGGGGGGGCGGCGCCCCTGCGCCTCCAATGCACCGGCTGCCACTGGACGACGCGCTATCAGAGTACAGGGTTCTGGTATGTACAGAGTACAGGAGAGTGTACAGCTATAACTTCTGCACCCCCCTACACACAGCCCTCTCTCCTCTGCCCTCATCACCTTTCTGTAACTGGCTCTTCTATCCACTGCAGCAACAGCTTCCTTTACCCTTTCAGTGCACTAAGTACACACTCATTTTTGGCTCCTGAATTCCTCCAGCAGGTAGGAGATAAGGATTAGGCTGCAGCTCACCCCCCCTCCTCCCCTTGAACACGCTGCAGTCAGCCAGTCCAGCACTTGTCCCGACTCTAGTGCAGAGCAGGGAAGCTGATGAAAGAGCCATGAGAGAGATGTTATTTTCATTTTCAACTAGTGAAGTGCAAGGCTAACTGATGCTGAAAAAAACCCAGAGGAGGGAAATAGACAACTGATCCTGACTGCTGACTCTTTGCAGCTTTGTCCCAGCGCTCTTTTCTTATACACTGGTTGCCTGAAAAAGGGTCGGGTCTGGGTAGCAGTCCCGCCCATACCCGACATCACAGCTTGGATTTGACAGCTGAAGTCTGTTTTCGTGGCTGCACAGCGCACACCTCGCTGGCTTGTCTGCCAATCCCACCCTATGCTGCATGTTTACACTGCTGCAGGTCCTATTGAGGTAAAAGTTATAATCAACAATTAATGCGGGACAACACGCCTGTACAGCGGGGACAGCGGGACACAGGTCTGAATGCGGGAAAGTCCCACCCAATCCGGGACTGTTGGGAGGTATGGGTATCTGAGATTGTGGGAACTGCTGGCAAAGTTTGTTGATTGAGGTCTGAGTCTTCTATAATTGCTGTTGTATTAGCCTGTTAGGCCCTGACTGTTCACACGTAGCAATTTGGGATTGTGGGAAGAATATCCCTGCGATTCTGCCCACCGCTACACCCAGATTCCAATCCAAATCGCACGGCAATGCTGGCAAAACGCAGCACGTGTGTTTGTGTTCTATTCATTTTTAGTGACACCAAAATGTGATGTGGTTTTGCTGTGATTGTTGAGCGATTTATCACACAATGATCCAAAACCACACCATGTTTTGGTGCCACTAAAAATGAAAGGAACACAAGCACACATGCTGCGTGTTGCCAGCATTGCAGTGTGATTTGGAATTGCAGGCAGAATCACTAGGCTACTGCCAGTCCGTGATCCCAAATCACTACATGTGAACAGGGCCTTAATGACATTGACTAAGGCTGGGCTGAGTCTTCCATTGCTATTGGGCAGTGAGTGCTTCCTTCCAGAAGATGGTGCCCTTTGCACCTGCCCAGTAAGATTGGCTATTACAGTGCACCACCCTGTGGGCAGTCCAATGGCTGAGGGCACTGTACACTGTGTTTTGGTGAGGGGGGAACACAAAAGCACAGCTGGGGAGATCGCTGTAGTAACACAGCGAGTTTTAGTACAGTGATCTGTCAGTTTTTTTCCTTCAGCCAGTACCCAGCTTTAGGCTGGACAATAGCCAACCAAACTGGGCAATGTTCATAAGAACTGGAAGAGGTTAAAACTGAAATCAGGCTCAATTTTCAAGAGGATCTGAGAAAATAGAATTAGGAATGTGATTGCTTACTATGAGCAACACATAGTTTTTCCTTTTTCCAGCTTTTTTTTTAATTTGCCGCAATTTGTTTTATTTACAAAGACTTTTACTTAGTACCTACTGCTGAACCCCCCTAGAACAAAAATTTATCTACGGCCCTGGGCGCTCTGTGTTCATTCCAGAGAGAACAACGGTCTGCTGTGTGTGTTTACAACAGCAGACCATCTTTCTCTCTCCACGGGGAGCGATGGTGGGTTCCCGACGGCAATCGTGGCCGCCGGCCCCATGGATCGTCTTCCTCGCTGCCTAATGTACAGTAATCTCTAGCAACAAATAAACAAGCAGAAGTCATGTGCTGTAACCTCTAGCAAATAAACAGTGAGCCATAATGTGTGCTGTAACATCTAGCAGCCAGTCAGTGAGCTTTAATGATACACTGTAACCTCTGGCAACCAATTGCAATTGCTGCCTGATCTGATTCGGTAAACTGATTTTGAGTCTAGCTGCTATTTTTGTATGCCAATGGGCATGTGAAGGAGGATTGAGTTTATGATTAACCACTTCCAGCTCAAGCCAATTCTGGCACTCCTCTCCTACATGTAAAAAACATCATTTTTTTGCTAGAAAATTACTCAGAACCCCCAAAACATTATAAGCAGAAACCTTAGGGAATAAAAAGGCGGTTGTTGCAACTTTGTGTGTCAAACGGTGCTTGCGCAGCAATTTTTGAAACTCAATTTTTTTGTAAAAAAAAAAAAAGGTTTCACGAAAAAAATAAAAAATCCTAAAGTTAGTCCGATTTTTTTTGTATAACGTGAAAGATGATGTCCCACCGAGTAAATAGATAGATTGGAACTGCGCCAAACTTTACTTTTTTTTTCTTTTTTACTTTTCTCCATAGGCAACGCTTTACAAATTCTTACAGGTTACCTGTTTAGAGTTACAGAGGAGGTCTTGTGCTAGAATTATTGCTCTCGCTCTAACGTTCGCACGATTCCTCACATGTGTAGTTACACCTGTATAGTAATAATAAACCTAATGGTGCAAAAGGCAGGAGAGAGAACTATCCTTGCATTTTCCTCTAGACAACAATGCACCTGTGTTCAGACACAAAAAGAAAAAAATTTTGCCCGTGTGCAAGAGATCTTAATATTTTCTCATACATTTTGTAGTATATAATTTTCTGAAAAAAGGAAAGCAGAACATTATGTTTGTTTTTATAAAATGTATAAATGCTATAGACCTTTTGGCTTTAATATACAATATACAGTATAATATTATATAGGCTTTCCAATCATAAAGAAGAAGTGTTGGAAGTATTCAACCGATAACTTATAAATATATTTATGTAAGCTGAATTCTATTCTTTCTCTGATCCTTCCACCCCACTAATTTATCATTGCCATAGAAAAAAAATCCTCTATTTACTCATCTATCAAGCCGCAGTGACGTCCTCCCAGTCTTTGTCTTCATCGGATGTCCGGATCATTGCCTGTGGACATGGACACTACCTATTCTCTGTTCAGCGGGGTCTTGTCAGGATCCAATAGGAGGTTGATGTTAGCCAATAGGGATTAGCAGAGACACATCAGCGCTGGAATAATAGTCCCTTCACCCAGAAACAGAGTTGATGAAGGACACAGAAGGCGGCAGCTATTTCCAGTCCAATTTTATCATTCAACAAGTGGGTTTAACAAAAAAGTCTGATTTGATCCCTCATCCACCACTCGCCTATAGCGCTGTTTGAGTGAGAAAAATCGACAGGGACGGTTGTACAGAAGTTGATCAGCAGGTCGACCTCTGTACAACCTGCAGCGCCCATACATGGATCAAAATTCCTTTATGGTTTGGGAAATGTTTGAAGAATGAAGCTGTGGATATTTTTATTCTTATTGAATTAAACTACTTTGTAGATCAGGCCCATATAGATTTGGAGTTTTACAATATATTACTATCACATTGATAAACTTGCATACTGTCTATTTCACCATGGTCCTGAGGAAGCATGGACGCATGCAAAATGTGTTGACCCTTCAGCTTTGGTAATAGTGCCACATTGTTAAAGAGTATATATTTTGTTGATTTTGTATGCTAAATGTACACCATATTTATCTAAACAAATGAAAAAAAAAATGTTTTGTGAAATGCTTGAAATTTTCCACATACATTACAACCAAAAACGTAAAATGTATTTTTTTGGGATTTTACGTGATCGACCAACACAAAGTGGCACATAATTGTGAAGTGGAAGGAAAATGATAAATGGTTTTCAAAATTTTTTACAAATAAATATGTGAAAAGTGTGACGTTCATTTGTATTCAGCCCCCCCCCCCCCCGAGTAAATACTTTGTAGAACCCCCTTTCGCTGCAATTACAGCTGCAAGTCTTTTTGGGGATGTCTCTACCAGCTTTGCACAACTGGAGAGTGACATTTGCATGCCTTGCTAATATATTCTAATGTGTTGTCTTTTAAAGTCCTACAGAAAAGTATTGAACATTTTAATATTTTAACTGTTTATGTTGCTTCCCTGAGAGAAACATAAAGGCTGACATTGCTAGGATAGAGTGGATTCTTGGGGAGTTTGGAGTTCTTGTTTAAAGGGTACCTCAACTTTTGTGGGGGAAAAAAATAATACAGCGTATACAATTGTGACACAAATTATATTGTAATTGAATGTTATTAAAAATGACCTTTCCTTTTCAATCTGTAGCCACTGTAATATTCTGAAAATGCAATGCAATATTGCTACCTGGAGCTGTTCTGTACACAACACTGAACACAGCCCAGAATCATCATTTCCTGTGTGATTGGCTCACCAATTTTCCCAGAAGTCTGGGAAGATACAAGTCAGAGTTCAGGCATCCCCTGCAACAAAAGTGTCATTTTTGGTGAGATGCTTCCAATAGGAACACGTCTAAAGGGATGTAGACCCAGCAGCTTTCCTCATTAGTGCTCTGCAGCTGCACAGCTGATTGATAAATTGATAAAATGTAATTAAGGTTGTTATAATCCTTGCAATGTCCATAGATCACCCAGAGGGGAATGCTTTTTTTCTCAGCAAAAGTGGAGTTACGCTTTAGGGATTCATTTTTAAAAGAAGACAAACCTTTTTTGGTCATACTTCTTTTCTGGGTCACAGAACTGCACTTACTTTTGCTCTCCTGTGACCCAGAGTCAGCTAAGAGTGGGCTATTACTTGCTATCATCTGCTATGGTAGAGGATCAAAAAGGATCCTGATAATATTGTTGGAATCCCCCCAGAAGCCTGATCGGCCACTGGCACAGATTCTTAGCGCACCGCTAGGATCCAGAGCCAGCTGCTCCCGCCCCTTCTCCAGCCTGACAGTCCAGTGAGTGCTGGAGGAGCAGAGCAGAGAGCTGACAGTCACTGCTCTCCACTCTGAGCAGACCGAGAACTGAGCAATCAGAGAAAGGGTCCTTTCACACGGACTTTCAGCCCGGCAGACTCAGTTTTGCTCAACGGGGATTGATCCACTGATCCCCGCTGAACAGTTCTGTCTCCGTTCACTGTGCAGAGACGGACCTGTCAAAGACCCGTTCTCCTCTATGGGAGATTGGTTGAAAATGGACCACCTGTCTGTTTTCATCTGATCCGATCCGATCTCCCAGACGGATAAAAAATAGGGTTACCATTCATCTGGATTTCACGGACAGGATCGGATAGAAGCAACATCGCTGCTCCATAGGGGTGCATGGAGCATCCAATCAGGTCCGTGTAAAAAACTGACAGGAGGACCTGATCTGAAAGCCCGTGTGAAAGGAGCCCTAGAGCTAATGTGGGACAATTGAAGCATTGCACCGATGCTGTAGCATGGAGGTGAGTTTGTGTGTTTGTTTTTCCAAATCCCGTATATCTCCTTCATTTGTGACTGGGGATTACTTTTAGTTATAGTATTTGGCTAGTAGTAAAACTGCATTGCAGTTTAAATGCGTTAGATGATGCAAGTAGCAAAGAAAAAGAAAGCTACAAATAAGTACATTTTCTTTATATTTTCTCTTTAATTTCACATATTTGACTTTAACCACTTCAGCCCAGGAAGGTTTTACCCCCTTAATGACCAGGCCATCTTTTGTGATTCGGCACTGTGTTACTTTAACGAAAAATTGTGCGCTCGTGCGACGCTGTACCCAAATACAATTGCCTTTTTTTCCCCCAAAAATAGAGCTTTCTTTTGGTGGTATTTGATCACCTCTGCGGTTTTTAGAATTTGCGCTATAAACAAAAAAAGAGCGACAATTTTGAAAAAAAAAACGCCAACATTTTTTTTACTTTCTGCTATAAAACATTCCCAATAAAAGAATTTAAAAAAAATTTTTTTTTTTATCAGTTTAGGCCAATTTGTATTCTACTACATATTTTTGGTAAAAAAATCCCAAAAAGCGTATTTTAATTGGTTTGTGCAAAAGTTATAGCGTTTCCAGACTACGGGATAGATTTTTGGAATTTTTTTTTTGTTTTTATTAGTAATGGCGGCGATCAGCGTTTTTTAGCTGGACTGCGACATTGCGGCGGACAAATCTGACCCCTAACTGACATTTTTGACACTTTTTGGGGACCAGTGACATTAACCTCCCTAGCAGTTTGATTATGTCCAGATTTCTGTACTAAAAGCAGTACATTGTTTTGCAGAGAAATCTGTTGTTTTACAATTTAAAACTCACCTTCCCTGCGATCCCCTGCCATCCTCCTGCTGTCCTCCCGATGTGTACTCAGCCGATGCCGGCACCTGTCTCCCGGTTCCCTCCCTGTGAGCGTTGCGACGCAGGGGGGTGGAACCGGCGGCAAATTCAAAAGTGTAAATACACGAAATGACACGATACAAAGCTGTGATCCTAATGGATTACATTGTATCATGCCATTTCACCACAGGGTTGCACCTGGTGACTTTTCCAGTGCCCTGCCTGTGCTTTTCTAGTTCTTTGTGCCTGGAAAATAGAGAGCGACCATGGCGTCCAAAAAGCATTCTTTTTGCGCAAAAGCGCTTTTAGATGAACTGGAAAACAGTGACAGCTAAACAGAGTTACTTGAAGAACTGAGCGGTAGCGATTTGTGGGAAAATTCCTCATCAGGTACGGAAAGTGACGACAGCGATGTCTGATGTCTCTTTCTGGCACATCGCTCCGTTGGAAATTCTGAAGAATCATTTGATATACTTTCCAAATTCCACAAGCTGGGAAGGGGTTAACACTGGGGGTGTTTAAAGGGGTTAATGTGTGCCTAAATATGCTTACTCACTGTGTGGGGGAATGATTCGGTGACAGGCACAGAGAGATTGGGGTTTCAGCTTTTTTTTTTAGCTGAAACTCCTGATCTCTCCCTGCCTGTCTGACCGAAGACTCGCCAGCTTTGTTTACATAAGCAGACGGATCTTCTGTCAGTTTATCTGATGATTGTCTAAACACAGCGGGAGCGCGGCTCAGTACTACGTGATTTTGCGCATCCGAGCTGCCCTGCCACAGTAATACTACAGTGGGCGGTCGGCAAGAGGTTAATATACACTGCCCGGTCAAAAAATTTGCCACCTGGAATTGACGAAGCAAATAACGAAACCAAGCATGCAGTAACTATCCTATTGGATAGTTACTGCATGTGCCCAAAGTATGAGGTCAGCTGACTACCTGAATATACTGAATGACCAGGTTATTCCATCAATGGATTTTTCCTTCCCTGATGGCACGGGCATATTCTAAGATGACAATGCACGGATTTATCGGGCTCAAATTGTGAAAGAGTGGCTCAGGGAGCATGAGACATCATTTTCACACATGGATTGGCCAACACAGAATCCAGAACTTAACCCAATTGAGAATCTTTGGGATGTGCTAGAGAAGGCTTTGCGCAGTGGTCCGACTCTCCCATCAATACAATTACAATTAATGCAACACTGGATGGAAATAAATCTTGTGACATTGCAGAAGCTTATCAAAACAATGCCACAGCGAAAGCGTGCCGTAATAAAAGCTAAAGGTGGTCCAACAAAATATTAGAGCATTTTTTTGGTGGTGACTTTTTTTGTATTTATTACTACTGATTTATTTTCCCATGAACTGCTCTTAATTTTTACCTGAGTTCTACCAAGAGAATTATAACATTTTTATGGACTAGTCTGTTGCTAGAAATTGTTGAAGCAGAATGGTTAAAAAGTGCCCTAAAAATCAGTATTCAGCAAGCGGCACTGATGTGCCCTCGACATTGTTACTGGGATGCTCTTTAAGGTCAATTAGATAAACACGATGTAAAGGCTGGTAGAAGCCCCTACTGCTGTAATAGCCAAATGATTTGCTGTTTAGAAGTTCTTGATTAAAAACCGAGCAGTCAAAAAGTAGCGGAGCCCTTGAAGGTGATTTTGAAGACGGAGAGGAACTGGGCAGCGCAAACAGCAATCAAAGACAATTAGGAGGACTGTGGCAAGTGGATGATTCTCTTGTGAAGCTGCATGGAAATTGCTCTTCACATTACAGGCCTTGTTGCATTTAAAGTAAGGCCCCCCAGCTAAGTCATTTCAAAAGTCCAACTCCAATCAGAAAATATTGCTTGAAATCTTCCTATTATGGCTTGAAGTGAAAAGGATTGATTGTCTATGCTGATGACTCCTAAGATTGGTTTATAAAAAAAAAAAGAAAAAATGGTAATAATGTCTGCGTGCTGCGTTATAATGTTGCTTCAAATGCTAAAAAAAATATATTGGGCGCAAGTCTGAAAACTAGGTCTGGGATTTGTGAGCCTTATAAAACCGTATACCTTTCCTGTGCTGATGCAGACAATAAAAGGCAGTGTAGTTTCAATATACTTTATCATTTTTACATTTTATGTGGATACGGATATTACGTTGTTATTATTTTTTTAAAGTGAACTTCAGGGTAAACAGTTATATACAGAGAGCTTGTTTAGAAAGATTTGTATTTCTGTCAACCCAGTCCTGGGATTTACACAGATCTGCCACACAGCACAGCCCTGTCTGTAGGTGGAGAGAACCTGATCTTTCTTTGCTGCATTTTCACTTTTATTTATAGGCTTCCTCCCCACCCCAGCCTGCGAATGGCCAATGGAAGTAGAATCCCAGAGTTGGGTTTTAGGCTGGGTTCAAACTGGTGCGAATTGGATGTGAGTTTCTCTGCATCCAAGTCGCATGTCAGGAGAGTGTGCCCTCAATGGAGCCAGTTCAGTTCACAGAGCTTCAGGATGGTGCGGAGCTCCTCCTGCGCGAACCAGCATAGCTGTACGTCGGTCTGGCACCTGCAGCTAGGGGGCGAGCGCGCACTCCCGCCCCCACTCGGCAGCGGGGACTCCGATGCATGGGGGCCGATGGCTCAGATTACCGCAGGCCACCTGAGATCGCTCCCCTCTGAGAGAGAAGGATGGTCAGCTATTGTAAACACAGCTGACCGTTCTCCTCTCTGAAATGATCACAGAGCACCTGTGATCCTTCTATATAGGATCACAGGTCTCTATGGTCATTTCAAAAGCTCAACCCCCCATACAGTTAGAAACACTCCCCTAGGCTTACATTTAGCCCCTTGATCACCCACTGTGTTAACCCCTTACCTGCCAGTGTCATTATTACAGTAACAATGCATATTTTTAGCACTAATTACTGTAATAATGTCACTGGTCCCCCCAAAAGTGTCAAAAATGTCAGTTTGGGGGCCGATCTGTCTGCCACAATGTCGCAGTCCTGCTAAAAATCACAGATCGCCGCCATTACTAGTAAAAAAAAAAACAAAAAACAATAAAAATGACATAAATCTTTCTCAAAGTTAGTAGACGTGATAACTTTTGTGCACACCAATCAAAATACGCTTGTTGTGATTTTCTTTTACCAAACATATGTAGCAGAAAACAAATTGGCCTAAAATGTTAAAAAATTTGGATTTTTTAATTTTTTTTTTTGGGGAATGTTATATAGCAGAATGTGAAAACAATTTGTTTTTTTGTTCAGAAATGTCGCTATTTTTTTTGTTTATAGCGCAAAAAATAAAAATAGCAGAGGTGATCAAATACCACCAAAAGAAAGCTCTATTTGTGGGGAAAAAAAAAACATCAGTTTTATTTGGGTACAGCGTCGCACAAGCACGCAATTGTCCGTTAAAAATAAGGCAGTGCCGAATCGCAAAAAATGGCCTGGTCAGGAAGGAGGCAAATCCTCCCGGTCCAGAAGTGGTTAAACTGATTTTATTATTATTTTATTTATTATACTTTTGTGGGTTTAGTAACAATTTAAGGTGATTTTACAGAAACTTATGTTTTATCTCATATATTTTTTTTTTTTGTACACAATTTTTAAATATATTTGTGATCCTTTTTTTCAGCCTTTAATCAAGGCAGGAAATAAAATCACTCTAGTAAATACTACATCTCTTTTTAGAAAATATCATAGAAAAGATTGCCCGTAGGATGTTGATCTGGTAAAGGTCAGAAATCATGCAGGTACCGTATTCCCAGAGGTTGATGTATGATCACCGCTTGAGACAACATGATTGCAATCTGTCTTCAAGTCTAACTTTACCATTTGGTACTCCTACGGCAGTTGGTAATAAAATCACATGGACAGGAACAGCATACAGATCTATAAGATTATTGTTTAATACAGAGATGGGCACAGTGACTATGCAGGCAATAATGACATTGTGAAAAAAATGATCTGTTTATTGTAGCATAGGTCCCAACTGTCCTTGATTTCAAGGGACTGTCCCTGATTTGGAACAAAGTCCCTCTATCCCCCTTTTATCCCTATTTGTCCCTCACTTTGGTCTGATCTATATAGTTGTATATAAAATGCACTTTTTATCTTTCAAAAAGTGTTTCCTAGTGCTAAGCCTTTCATCCAGATTCTAAATTGCTGCATTTGTAAATGTCAAAAGCCAGTTTAAAGAAAGAGTAGTGGTAAAAAAAAAAAAAAGCCCCTGTGGGTTTAAAGTGATTGTAAACTCTTGTTTTTTCTAATAAAATAACAAACATGTTATACTTAACTGCCCTGTGCAGTTGGCTTTGCACAAAGTGGCACATATCCTCCTCTTCTCATGTCACTGGCTGGAGCTCCTGGCCCCTCCCTCCTGTTGAGTGTCCCCACAGCAGGCAGCTTGCTCTGGGGGCACCTGACACGAGCCGCAGCTCTGTGCATCCATTCAGACATGGAGCCGCAGTTCACCCCCACCCCCTCTCTCCTCATTGAAACTGAGTTTGATTAAAAGCAGCAGGAGCCAATGATGCTGCTACTGTGTCTTAGCCAATAAGGAGGGAGAGTCCTGGAAGGCCGAGGCTTTTGTAGACATCGCTGGATCAAGATGGGGCTCAGGTAAGTGTTAGAGCAGAGCAGCCCAGGTCTTCCTCTTCTCGGGTTCCCCTTCTGTGATCCTGGCCCCTCCCTCCTGTTCAGTGCCCCCACAACAAGCAGCTTGCTATGGGGGCACCCGAGCTGAGTCATAGTTTCCTGTGTCCATTTTAACATGGAGCTCCACCCCCTCTCCCTCCTGATTGGCTAGCTGACTGCGATTGACAGCAGTGGCAGCCAATGACACTGCTGCTGTATCTCAGCCAATCAGGAAGGAGAATCTCGGATGGCTGAGACACTCATGGACATTGATGGACAGAGAGGGACCTCAGGTAAGTGTTAGGGGGGCCGGGGAAGCACTGCTGCACACAGAAGGTTTTTTTATCTTAATGCAAAGAATGCATTAAGATAAAAAAAAAACTTCTGCATGTGGGACCGCCTGGTTCAATACAAAATTACCCACAGGGCCTACCTTACCCCATACCGCCTGCATAAGATTCATCCCTCACACTCCCCGGAGTGCTGGCGATGTGGACCAGCCCCGGGAGATTTCATCCACATCTTACTTACTGGTCACGAATCTTCGCGGTGTCCTCTACCATTCTACGAATCTCAATGGACCCCTCTCCCAGGATTGTCCTTTTGGGCCTATTGGATGACTTGGTGCCCCGCGGGTAGCGGACCGTACTCTCCTAGGTCTACTGCTTTTTTTGTGCTAGGAAAAACATTGCTCTCCACTGGTGGCAACGGGCTCCCCCCACGCTTCTGCAGTGGAGGGGCCTGGTGGACTCCATCATACCTCTGTACCGTGATACCTACTTTTATAGGGGCTGCCTCAAAAGCATGACTGGGTATGGGCAAGATGGCTGGTGGACTCTTCCACCGCACTGTCAGATTAAATGTCATCATGCCTCTGCCCTGTGATCCAGCTGTGTTGTCTACTATTGACTACTTGTTACTAGCCTTGCTGCCTGTATTTGCTTGTTATGCTACTGCTGGCTGATTATTCAACCTGTTGCCATGTATTTATGCCTATTTGTTTCTCTTCCTTGGTATGGCACCGCCCCTGCGTGGGCAGCATGCTGTTAGTGGATTTATTGATGTAACCTCTGTATAATGAGTCTATTGCATCTATGTTCTTTATATCAATAAAAAAGATTTAAAAAAAAAAAAAAAGATAAAAAAAAACGTTCTGACTTTACAACTCCTTTAAGATAAAAAAATCTTCTGCCTTTAAAATCACTTTATCTATTATTTTTTCTCCCTTAAGGGGACATGGCAAGGGGATGTCCAATGCCTACATACTATTGCTAATTGGTGTCCCTCGTTCCCATCTCAAGGTGTTGGGAGGTATGTTGTAGGACTTAGATGCTCTTGCTGTTCTTTTTAAAAAATTCTCCTCTGTTCTTGCTCTGCTATCTGTGCTCTGGGAAGTGCTGGCCAACCTCAAGTATGCACGTGTCCCCTGATGCCCACTGGGACCTATGGAATCTCTCTGGAGTCTCAAGTTTGTGTACACTCCCATTTAAAACTACAACCTTTATGTGCTACCATTCACAGTGCCACACATAGGCAGAAAAAGAGGGGCATATAGGCTCTTCTCTCCTCCTTCACAACAGTGATTGACAGTGGCTCCCAAGTCAATGTGGCTTTCACTCTGTGTTCATCTCGCTGGGGCGGCACAAGATCTGGGTAATAGTAGCATTCACTGTAGTAGCACCTACTACACCTACTACTACAGTGATTTACAGTTCCCACCAAGGTCCCCTGGGTGCTAGATATGCAAACTTACAGATTGGTGTAAGCTGGACCAATGTAAATATGCAATTGAGATCATTCCTGGAGTTCAGTTTAAAGCCATTGCCCAAATCTATAACCAATTTACTCTTGTAGGATACAACTGAAGCACCCTCTAGTGTGTGCTAGAATTAGTGTAGATTTTGTTAGTGTAGGTAAAATTTAGTTAGCTCAGGGCTAAGGCTAGGTCCACACAAATGCGAATTGGATGCCTTTTGAACTGCATCCACTATGAATGACATGTGAAATAACATTGCTTTCTACTGTGCCTGTTCACATACATCCGGTGCAGCCAGAGTGTGGATTTAGTGCGAATTGAAAAAGAGTCCTGTCAGTTTTCTGAGCAGTGCAGTCCAGCTCAGGTGTAAATTCAGGCCTATTGACTTCTATGGGAACGCTTCTGAATTACACATGTCATTCAGTTGTGAACAGGATGAAATCCTAACCTGATTCTGATGTAAACCTGACCTGATATTGATGAAAACCTGTCCTGATCCTAATCAAAAAATAACCTAAAACTCTGAACAACTTCTTTGTCAATGAGCTGTGAAATTGCGTCAGGAGACTTGCAAGGTCAGGGCAACCATTGGGGTACAGTATCTTTGGTCCTCATGGTGGTAGCGCTACATATGCATTTCCTGTCCCTGAGTTGTTGGCTTAAAAAACAGAAAAGGAGGAAGTGGAAAGAGAGAAAATGTCTTAACCACATGTACTGTCCATGCTGCAAAACCCCAAACTAGAAGGGACTATTATGCAAGTATTACTATGGTCTAAATGGTTGACTGCAGCTGCTGAGTGTATATCGAATTCCCTGTGACAGAGCATCTCTGTCCTATTATTTTCATTTCACATGCACAGTGCCAGATAGCTGGGTCGCTGCTAATATACTGTGTATGTAGTGGTCAGTGGTCACCTTGCTGTATATACGGAGGTGAATCTGTTTATTGCAATAGAGTTTATATACAGATCTTGTTATTTTAGTTAGCCAGGTTAGGCATCTGATGGCCACTTCTGGTAGTTAGAGGTCCGGTTGCATGTCAGTATATAAACTACTAGGAAAGGACTAAAGAACAGAGCAGATAGGTTTACTTTCAGTACCTCACCACAGTTTCTGCCAGTGGAAAGCTGCGTTCCAGACTGGCTGAACAACAGCTGGAGGATCTCCCCATCACCGCTGATCTTTTCTTCAGGTCTCAGACACAAAGACAGACAGAGGCTGACTGGCAACTTTCGTCCCAGGGGGCAAGTACAATCCAGAGGCGCATGGTGCAGCAGCTCGACCCCCTCCTACTTTCTCTCTTCCTGGCCTCCTCCTGACCCCCATTCCGGGCTGAAGCTCCGCTCCAAGTACTCTCTACTCACTGGCTGATTTTGGGTTCCCGACCTGGCCAGCAGAGGTCGGTTGGGGGGAGCTGGGACAGCTTGGTTGGGGCTGGAGGAGAGTCTCCAGTGGGGCATGGAACCGGCCTCTACTCAAACACAGTTTACACCATCCATGCTTGGGGGCGGGGAGGCCTGTGCAATGCCCTTGTCTTCAACCCACACTCAGTAGGTCAGCGGCAGGGATGTCTTACTTCTTTTCACCAAAAAACTTTAGGTATGTCTGTGGCAGAAGCGGTGCAGCCTTTTTACGGGGGCATCAGAGTGGCCCAGGGGGCACTTGCCCCCCTGCCCCCTGGCCCAATCCTCCCCTGAAGACAGATACTGCATCATCCTTAGGGGGCCCTGCAACTGACTTTGCAGCAACATTCATGGAGGTGTCTCTATTAATAACTATATATACCTCAAAATATGTGCACAATTCCACCAGGACTTCTATCGGGCCCTTTGCTGATAGTAACTGTTTGTACATTGGATGTATGTACTATTATTCATTTTTACTTTAATAAAAATTGAATTATCTCCTTACTGGTATGTGTCCACAGTATATATTATTAGTTAACGTTATATGCTGGTTGCAGTAGTTCCTCTGTTTTCTATTACTTTGATTAGATTACCAGTTAATTTCCCAGGAAGGGAATCCCCTCTGTTCACAGAGGCAGTGTCCTGAGTGAAGGCACCACCAACTTTATTATCAAACCCACTCTTCCACTTAGCAAAGGTTCTTGCTCACATATTTACCTACAGATTTAGAGCAATATCCTGTTTGGGGAGGGCCATTTCTCATAACTCTCCCCCACCACCATGACAACCATCACCAGAAGAGGGCTATAAGTGTTTTTTGAAAAAAAAAAAAAAAAATCTACTTGTATGTAATTGTTGAACCTCTATACAATTGTCATGAAACCAATTAGAATTTTGTGCCACTAGAGAAATGCCTTTTGGTTGGAAATTTTTGAGGCAGGAGGTTGGTTGTGCTAAGTTTGCCCATCGCACATATATTTGGAGGTGTACTGAGTGCAGATGGGGTGCCTTTGTGTACAGATGACATCCATGGAATTATGCCTGCAGAACTGTACACCCAGATTTGTCTTTTGTATGTCCAAATCTTTTACAGAGCAACGTTTAGGTCTTGTCCACTGAATCAGGTCAAGTGGCCAGATTGCCAAAGGTCAAGTCCAGGAAACTAAGAAGTCAAAATGATATAGGAGACTATAATGAAATAAATTGCACTTCCATTCTCCAATTCAGAGATCTGCATCTGCAAAAATGTCTATGGAAATTATACCTAAAACAGACCCTGTATAGAGTAGTAGACAGTGAGCACATGGCTGCCGACTTTTATTTCTGGATAGGGAGTGCAGAGGAAAGTCTAATTAACCTTAATATATTACTCTTTACCCTACCTAGAGATCTAAGTTCTCTGGGCTCTTTAAAGCCAGCGTCTCCTTGGTCGTCTAAATGCTTTAAAAAGGACCTGTACTGTGAAAGCTGTGCCGAAAAGACAAGCTGAGGACAAAGTACTAGTCACAAGTATTGCCCATAGATTCCCTGCAGCTGATAGTTTACCCATTACTGTCTTACCATGCCTTGTTCTGCATTGTGTCTTTGAATGGAGGGGGCCATCTTGGTAAAAAAGTAGGGCTTTGTTTTTAAATGTCAAGAAGACTGAACATATAAACCACACATAGGTGAGTGATTATCTGATCTTTTATCGTCTACCACATTGGGGATTTTTCATAAGGAACCTGTGCAAACCCCCATACATTTTTAAGATGCCTCAGACAGAAGGTGACAGACTTTTTCCTGCCAACATGTATGCAGCTCATGGGCCAGAAAATGTTTTTCACAGAAGTTTTTATGTATAACAAAGGTCCTCTAATAATATAGTACACCATCCAGAAAAATAAAGAGCTTATGAGGACAATGGGCAACAGACAATACATCTACTCTAAACACTAGGATGTTTCCAACACTAAAACCAAATTAAACCTAAGGGCCTAAAGGTGGCCATACATGCATCAAAATTAGGCCGGTTCATCTTGGAAATTACAAAAAGTCCTCTTACACTGTTTTGTACCTTACATTTTTTCAATAAAAATCTATTGAAAGTGAAAACCTTTAAAAAAAAAAAAAAAAAAAAAAAATATATATATATATATATATATATATATATATATATATATATATATATATTGTAACAGAAAATAGGCCAGTTCAGCAAGAAAGTCCTGTGCCATAAGCGGCGGCTCCCGCACGCATGCACGGGAGTGACGTCATCGCGGCTCTGGCCACTCACACAGCCAGAGTACACGAACCCGGAAAGAAAGACCAGGTGAAGATGGAAGCCCTCTCAGCGGTGACTGCATGGGCGCTGAAGGGCCTCATTTACAGGTAAGTTGCACATATTGTGCTAGTAAGCGATGCATACTAGCACATTATGACTTTACCTTGCAGGTTGCAAAAAAAGAAAACACACATACAGCAGTTTACTAGTGCTTTAGGAGGAGTAAAAGGCACACCAAAGTAAATAAAATCATCCTTTCAATTTATTTATGCTCTGTAATTATATAGTGAATCATATCAATTGTTACATAGTTAGTCTGGTTGCAAAAAGACACAAGTCCATCTACTTAAACCAGTAAGGGGGAAAAGAATTATACAATCCTTTGTACATAATCCTATACCCACAGTTGATCCAGAGGAAGGCAAAAACCTAGCAAAGCATGATCCAATTTACTACAGTAGGGGAAAAAATTCCTTCCCCTAGAGGCAATCGAATATTTCCTGCATCAACTTTACCTATAAATGTGAGTACCCAGTTATATTATGTGCATTTAGGAAAGAATCCAGGCCTTTTTTAAAGCAATCTCCTGAGAGGGCCAGAACCACCTCTGGAGGGAGTCTATTGCAGATTTCCACAGCTCTAACTGTGAAGAAACCTTTCTGTATTTGAAGATTAAATCTCCTTTGCTCCAGACGTAAAGAGTTCCCCCTTGACCTCTGTGATGACCTTAAAGTGAATAACTAAACACCAAGTTCACTATATGGACCCCTTATGTATTTATACAGGTTGATCATATCCCCCCTTAATCTCATCTTCTCAATAGAGAATACAATCAGTTCCTCTAATCTTTCCTTATAGCTGAGCTCCTCCATGCCTCCTAACAGTTTGGCTGCATTTTCTCCAGTTCCCCAATATCCTTTTTGAGAGCTGTTGCCCAAAACTGAACTGCATGTTCCAGATGAGGGCTTGGTGCAAAATGATATCTCTCTTCTTAATACAAGAAAGGACTTTGCTTGCTTTGGAAATCACAGCTTGGCATTGAATGCTATTATTAACCAGTTCCCGCCCAGCCAATAGCAGATTGATGGCCGAGCGGTGGCTTTATTATCCTGAGTAGACACCATATGATGTCCTGTCAGGAAGCGCCGATCACGTGGACACGGGACCGCGCTGCAGCACGATCTGTCACCGGCCCTGTCCACGGGACACAGCCCATGACTGATCAGAGTACAAAATCGCTGCCGGTACCATGTGACCACCGTGATAAATCGCAGCAGGTCACATGACAGTTGTAAACAACGAATGGCTTAATTTCTAGTATGTATAAAGAATGAATATGAATATTCATCCTGGGAGGATTATCGAATGGGGGAGGTGTTTTATCATTTTGGTTCAATATACATTTTTATATTTCAATTATCTCACTCTTAGTACTAGGGTTACTCATAAAAGTGAGGTGTACTACATACTGTACATGCTGTATTTTCTGAGACTCCATTGTAACTTTCTTTTGGCAGCACCACAAACACACTAGTTTCATTTAACACTCTACTTTCGGGTAGAAGTTTTGGTGTAGGCTGTTGTTCCTCACTTAGTACATAGCACAGAATCATTCTTTATATAAGTGTTGAAAACATACCCCAACATTTATACCCTCATGGGCAAATATGTCATCCTAATCCAATTATATTGTATATTTTATTAATTTAAGAACTGCAATGGTGCGTAACATACAAGACAGTAACAATTTAATGTACAAGTAATACAATCCATCTCAAATAGCCATTGTCACCAAACAGTTATTAGAACAGAAGATCTGTAATATAATCCGGATGAATTGTTTATGACAATCTTAAAAATAACATCTCAATGTGCAGAATGTTACCAGGAGCTTCCTGGGAAAACCAAAATATATATCAGCATTGTATGCAACATTGCAATACATTTTTACAAAATATGTGATGGAACAGAAAAAAAACAGAAAAAGGAAACAATTTAGGCATCCAAGTAAGGACAAAAAAGGATAGAATTTCCCTTAACAAAAATAGCTGTCTGCACTAATAATGATTGTAAATGGCTTATATAAGACTGGAGTGGGAACGTGTAGAAAAGCTGAGAGTTAACCTGAAAGGAAATGAAAGGAACTTTTGAGATAGAGTAGTAGGAAAAAATGTGGTGTTAACCTATCAAGACAATCAGGGGAGAAAGGTTCCATGTGATATTGGAGTCTCCGTTATTCTAGGTTGACGTGGGTCTGGTAAAATCTATAGGATTGGAGCGTTGTAATGGTTGAGATGAATTTATCAGAATAGAGAAAGGCATTCCAGTAAAACCACTTGCGGTTGAATGCTTCCTCCTTGACCTTGGCCATAGTGGTAAGGTCTTCCACTCATTTCAATTCTTTTAATCCATGTGACCTACTGCAACAGTGTAGGGAGTTCCCGCTGACGCCACAATGCCAGAACGCAGGCTTTAGCAGTATTCATCAAAGTACATATTAAAACATTTTTTCCTGGCTCCTTGTACCCTACTGGTAGGTTTCCAGGACTGAAATGGGTCAGCTGTAATCCATACAAACACATAGGGTCAAATTCCGTACCTAGCCACCATGATGCCTCTGCAAATCATCTAGACCAGGGTTTCTCAATATTTTTCCAGTCAAGGCACCATTTAAAATTCTGCACAGTCTCAAGGCACCCCTTTCTAAAATGTAAAAAACAAAACTAATTGTTTTAAACTTTGCAACAGCTTCCATCCATATAGGGCACCTAACATTAGAGGTGATTTATTCTTTGAAAGCAAATATCATTTTGCACACTGGTACTGACTAGTATTTCAGCCTTTATTTTTCCTCATTATCGCTGCCCCACACAGCTAACATGACCCCAGTGCTGACATAGATGGGCATGGGGGGGGTGCAACCAAGGATGGTGTGCAGGTGCCCAATATACTCCTTTTTAACAATTGTTGTCAGTTCAGTGCCAAGGTTGTGATGCTTCACAATGAGTACTGATGGCCTTGCTGGCTAGGCATTTTGCCAAGGCACCCTGGTTGAAAAAGGCCGATCTAGACTATATACACTAATAAAATGTGCAAGGTCATTCTATGGAATTTTATGGCACAGAGTAGGGTGATCATACATCCCCAATTTCTGGGGAACAGTCTCCAATTTTAGGAGACTTTTGTCCCTGGAGAAAAAATGTCCCTGATTTTGACCCTGTTTAAAAAGGTGCAACCTCAGCTGGTATCAAGCTCATTGGGATATGTTCCTATTTTCTCATTGGCTGCCAGCAGGAGGAGGGAAGGGGGGGGGGCATTAGCTGGCATAAGCTGCCATCTATTAAATGTTTCAAAAATGGCCACTGCTGTCTGTTCTCTCACAGAAGGTAAATCAACCTGAGAAGCTGAGACATCATAGTCTGTAGACAGGACAGGGATGCATACACTGCCACTAACAATGTAAACTGTAAAAGGCATACTTGGAAAAATATTTTCCTAAATATTAATAATGTTCTAATGCAATAATGTGGATTATTGTTATTATTATTATGAATAATAATAATAATACAAAATATGAAATGAACAAAATTATACATCTCTATAAAAAAATCATAAAAACACATTTAATAACATGTTTATCAGTATTATTAGCAAATAGCCAAGAGAAAAATAAACTAAATACTATGTAAAAAAAAAAGAAAAACCATTATATATATGTATATATATATATATTGTAAGGGATTAGCTCGGTGGTAGGCGTGGATGACCCCTTTGGGGGTGCGTTTTCACAGAGAGATAGCCGAGCAGAGGTTGAAAACAAGACTGATTTATTCATGCAATTTACGTAACACAATTGCAAGCATCAAAACAGCCAAAATAAAATAAAAGACAAAATAAATCCTTGCCTCTGTGGGCGGCTACCTTCTCACAGCTGGAACCTACCTAAGAAGTCTTTCCAACCTACTGTTGGGCCGACACTGCTGATCTTACAGCAGACACTCAAATGTCCATTTGTTTGCTTTTCACACAGCACAAACATTGTCCATTTAACATGTCCCTTTGTTTTCTTTCACACAGCACATGTTCATTTATAACAGGATCCTTTACTCTTCAGATTCTTCACATTGAACACAGTTCATTTAACAGGTCCCTTTACTCTTCACACTCTTCACATGGAACACTTTGTCTTCTCACCTTTGAGACGTCTTCACTCGTGGTTACCCTCCTTAGCTTCACATCGCTTTAGGGGGTCTTCTCCCATGCTCACCAGCTTGTCGGGAGGCACACATCCGACTGTCCCCCTCTCCCAGCCCACACGGCGACAGGCGGCAGCAGTCCTTCTCCCATGCCCACACGGCGTCGGGAGGTACACGTATGTCTGTCCTCCTCTTCCCAGCTCACACAGCGACAGGAGGCAGCAAACAATAGGAATTTCTCTGAACAAATTATAGAGCCTTAACTCCCTCATTCTGAACAGGTGAAGGCCTTTCAACTTCCTGCTGGCTAGCTCTGTAGCCAACACCCTAAATTAATTAATGGACTTTCTAAATCAGGTGGAAATGTATCTCCTTCCTGTGACTACATTCCCAGATTTAGCTGACTTCCTGTTACATACCCCCCCCTCTTGTTTCAACCCTAGGGTTGGGACACAGATTTCCAGGCACGCATGTGTCAAGCACTGCTGACTCACTGATAAGCCTCCTATTATCCTCAAGCTTCCGGATGAAACTGTTTTGTCATCTTCATTGACGGATTTCTCATAAATGCCACACAGTTTGTCTCTCATCTCATATACACATTCTTCAACTGCATTTTTGGCATCATTTCGCTCCTTCTCGTTTCTGTCATCTTCATTGACAGCTTTCTCATAAATGTCAGACAGCTTGTCCCTCATAACCGTCTGTCCAATCCACCATGGAGGACCGTGATCCATAGGCAACTCAATTGGGCTAGTCTTAATGTCTTCAACATTCTTAAGACGCCTCTCTCTGCAATCCATAAATGTTTTCCACAAAACTTTGAGAACCTTTGCTTCACTAAGCTTTGTTCCAAGTAGGGACTCTTGACATCCCTCTGTGACTTGAGTTGCCTCTCCATACAGCTGTACACAATCATTGACTTTTTGTTGTAAAAGGGAATGATCTTCCTTCTTGAGCTTTGCTTGCTCTAAGATGCTGTGCAGAGGATTTTCCAATTGAGACAACAGGCTGTCACACATTTCTTCAAAGTGACCCCTGTTCCTTTTCCCAGAGATATCAATATCATTCAAACATTTCATATTCATAGGCAGATCTGAAGCATTTGCACTCATCAACTTCTTAAACTTTTCGCCCTCCTGAGCGAGTCGCAGTAAAGGCCTACTATTTGATTTGATATTCAGTTTATATTTCTTGCCAAACTCTTCACAGAAGTAGCCAACCAGAACATCATCAACTTTCCTTCCACCAACATAGGGGTTAAAGGCAACAACACAGTTGAACCCAGCGATCTGGGTGGTATCCATTATAGACCTCCTCTCTGCATCAGTGAAGAAGCATGGAACTGCAACACATTCTTTTACAGGTTTCTTCAATGCACTTTCTGCTGAACTATTTGACCGCTCAAGGTCACCTAGTTCCTTTTCTCTATCTGAATTCCACATGGAATGTATCTCAAGATCACGATCAAATTTCTGCCACCTGTCTTTCACCAGTTCCATTTTGGAAATATTCCCTGAAAGGCACTTGAACTTAATTTGCTTCACGTTTTCATCAACAGCCTTAGTTTTCTCCACTAGGTGGCGTTTGCTTTTTTTTCCCAGATTTATATCACTTGCTTTAGTTTTCTCCGCTTTAGTTTTCTCCACTAGGTTTTCAGCCTGAACTGAGAAATCATCACATTTCTTACACAGCTCCTTTGTTTGCTGAAGTTCTAATGATACATTTTCCAATGCTTGAAGTTTTTGAAGGAACGGTTTATTCCAAAGGGGTGATTCAAGCCACATGTCATCACATTTCTGAGGCTCACTCAGGACAGACCCCAAAACACTGATCCTTTTAAAAACTGCATCAGGCACACTATCCCCTCTTTGGGACAGATCCTCTGTTGCCTGGAATTCCTCTTCCAGTTCCTGCAACGGAATCTTCATCTCTTCTACTTGCTGTTCTAAGGCTCGCTTAGACTTTTCTAGCTCCTGAACGCTTTTCACAACATCATCCTTGGAGCTGACCAAATCTTCCATTTCTGTACACAGCTGTTGGTTAACTCTTTCTAGTTCAACCTTACACTCTAGAGCTTCCTCCAAAGAGCGAGCCAAGAACAGGGCTTTGCTCTCGTTATCACGCACCTCCGTTTCTGCACGTGCGCGTTCTTCTGCATATTTTGCAGACACAGTCTTCTCTTCACCAAGCATCTGATCAAACTTCTTTTTCACATCTTCAACACATTGTAATGAACCAACGCTTTCTTCCATGCGTTTTTTCATATCCGCTATCTGAGCTTGCAATGTTGCGACTTGCTCTGATAGGTTTTTCTTTGCTTCCGCCTCCTCTTTTAATTGTTCCAGGAAGCCATTTTTCTCATCTTCCATTTGTTTGAGCTTTGTGCTAAAACTCAGCCTTTGACACCTCTCTTCCTGTAAGAGTTCCTGCGTGTCTTGCAGCTGCGATTCCAAGATAGAAAAATCTTCCGCAATTTCTCTAGATTTGCTGTCTGCTTGAGAAAGCTGATTTGTAACATTGTCCAACTCAACCTGCAGTCGGTTTGCCTTCTCTGACAGCTTAGCACACAATCGGTCACCTTCTGACACCTTGACTTGCGATTCCAGAAGCTGTGCCTCTACTTTTTCCCTCTTATGTTCACAATCTCCTTTTCCCTGCATAAGAGCCTTCACCTCATTGGCTAGCATCTGGGAATAAGAATGTAATTCTGCCACACAGGCTTCTTTCTCCTTTAACTGATGCTGGACACGTTGGGCTTCCCCTTTCCAACTTTCACAGTCCGCACGCCATTCATCTACCACATTGCTTAAAGTAGTGAGCTCATACACAGTACTCAGTAATTTAGCCTCTCTTTCACTTTTCTCGTTGTCGCTGAGAGACAATGTCGTTTTCAGAGCGACATTCTGTTCCTGCGACTCCTGCAGGTCTATTTTTGTAGCTCCCAAAGACTGAAGACTTTTTTCCAGCTGATTACGCAACTCCAACATATCAGCCATACTTTGCTTCTGCAAAGTCTGAATTTCACTTTCCTTTTCCATGAGGATGGTATCTTTCTCCATTATAGTCTCTCTGCGTTTTTGCAACTCGACCAAAAGAAGAGCAGTGGATTCTTCCCACTGTAACACATGAGACTTGAGTAGTTCATTTGTTTCCTGCAAGTTTCTATGCTCCATTTTAAGCAATTCCAAGGCTTGTTCCTTTTCTTCCATTTTCCGTTGCAAGGCATCCAACTCAGCCCTGCACACATACTCGGTTTCCTCCAAACCGATGGCCTCCATTGGCTGCTGGCGTCTCTGTTTCCAGCCTGCCATGCTCTCTTGATGAGCCTTTTGTTGAGCTGCAAAGCTCTGCTGAAAATCCGCATTTGCCTGCTGTTGAGCTGCATTTGCTTGCTGTTGAGCTGCATTTGATATAATCAGATGTTTCAACATCTCCTCCATTTTGAGTTTACTTTTCATCTGAGCACACTGCGTCTCCATAGCAGTTTCATCAGTGTTGCTAGGGACAACAACCTTCCTCTTTAGTAGACTCTCTTTAGGCATGGATGGGGCTGGTTCAGACGGTAACATCCCCTCCATCCATAGAATCCGGTCTCTCATTTCATCTATCTTTGCATTTTTCAGGCGTTTGGACCGCCCCATCTTCAATAACTCCACAAACAAATTTTTCACAGTCCAGCAAACAATTTTCAGACCACTGTCTCTTTAACACATGTAGTTTTTCTCTCTCTTGCAAGATCTCTTTTCCTGCGCACACAGTTTGTGCAGTCACTTGCACCAGACACAACAAAGTTCATCAAATAATTTTGAGACCGCTGTCTCTTTAAAACACTTTTTTTTTTTTTTTTTTTTTTTCTGTCAGGATCTTCTCTCCTGCACACATAGATTGTGCAATCTCATGCACCAGATAAAGTTCATCAAACATTTGCACCTCCTTGCAGGGATCTCTGCTTATGCCCACTGCATACCTCCACCATATGTAAGGGATTAGCTCGGTGGTAGGCGTGGATGACCCCTTTGGGGGTGCGTTTTCACAGAGAGATAGCCGAGCAGAGGTTGAAAACAAGACTGATTTATTCATGCAATTTACGTAACACAATTGCAAGCATCAAAACAGCCAAAATAAAATAAAAGACAAAATAAATCCTTGCCTCTGTGGGCGGCTACCTTCTCACAGCTGGAACCTACCTAAGAAGTCTTTCCAACCTACTGTTGGGCCGACACTGCTGATCTTACAGCAGACACTCAAATGTCCATTTGTTTGCTTTTCACACAGCACAAACATTGTCCATTTAACATGTCCCTTTGTTTTCTTTCACACAGCACATGTTCATTTATAACAGGATCCTTTACTCTTCAGATTCTTCACATTGAACACAGTTCATTTAACAGGTCCCTTTACTCTTCACACTCTTCACATGGAACACTTTGTCTTCTCACCTTTGAGACGTCTTCACTCGTGGTTACCCTCCTTAGCTTCACATCGCTTTAGGGGGTCTTCTCCCATGCTCACCAGCTTGTCGGGAGGCACACATCCGACTGTCCCCCTCTCCCAGCCCACACGGCGACAGGCGGCAGCAGTCCTTCTCCCATGCCCACACGGCGTCAGGAGGTACACGTATGTCTGTCCTCCTCTTCCCAGCTCACACAGCGACAGGAGGCAGCAAACAATAGGAATTTCTCTGAACAAATTATAGAGCCTTAACTCCCTCATTCTGAACAGGTGAAGGCCTTTCAACTTCCTGCTGGCTAGCTCTGTAGCCAACACCCTAAATTAATTAATGGACTTTCTAAATCAGGTGGAAATGTATCTCCTTCCTGTGACTACATTCCCAGATTTAGCTGACTTCCTGTTACAATATATATATATATATATATATATATATATATATATATATATATATATATATATAAGCATAATTATTTATATATGTATATATAAGAGTTATATATATATATATATATATGTGTGTGTGTGTGTGTAATATATACAGTATTACTGAACATTATTTATGCTAATATTACCTTATATTTTCAATAAGAAGGACGTGCCCTCAGTTATTTAATAAGGTGGTGAAATGGCTGTTCCAGCAGTGGTATCCCTTAGAAACCTGTAAGAATAAATCGTAATTTCTCACTGTAGTAAAGTGCAATCTGGTTGCTGGTTGCCTTTTGATACCTGCAATGAACCTCTCCTAACTATGCATGCATATCTTCGTGCCTCTTTTTGAGATACCTTTATTTTGTGTTTATACCTTGAATGTCTGCCTCTTGTTCCAAAAGTTTACAACCAATTGTTTAAGAACATGTTAAAAATGTGGTCAGGATTTTGTGGGTGTTGTTTAACATGGGTGTGGTCAGTAGGGTGTCCTGGGGTTCTTTCGAAAATATGGTCACCTTAGCACAGAGACTTTCACTGGAATCCATAGCCTGATTTCAATCAAAATACTTCATATTACATTTCTTGTTCTGTTCATGTTTGCATGGGTGTTCTTGCTTCTTCTTTGTATGTACTGGTACCTTCCAACCCAGAGATGGACCTCTTGTACAATACCCTAGAAATGGTAACTGGATTTAAGAGGGCAAGGAGTTTCATGGGTTCCAGATCCAGAAGTAGCAAACAGGGCTATACACTTACACAGATAGGCTCACAGATAGGCTGTACACGGTTGTAGTACTGGTGTTGATGTTGAGATTTGTGCTAAACTGTGAATCGCAGGTGGGATGCTGGACATGTGGAAGCAGGAGACCTGATCGTAGTAGATAGTAAGCAGAGGACAGCAATAGCCAGTCAGCAGAGGTACTGATTAACAAAGAGAGACGTAGTCAAATAATCCAGGCTAAGGGAGGGTAAGGGCAAGATCCAGTAGATGGAAAACAAGGTAACAAAATTAAGACTGGGTCAGCAAAAGAATGAACAGATCCAATAGAGGCTAGAAGACCAGCCAGGTTATTTAAAGGAGAACTGAGCTACACGTTACGTCATAGGGATAACTGAAGACCACTCAGCAACTTTGCTAGGGACTGCTAATCTCTTGTCACCAATACCAGCAATGGGCATGCACTCTTGCACACACGAGGGTTACAATGTGCAGGTGAATGTAACCTTGAGCACTGGGCCACATGCCATGATATGCGCACACACATGTTCCTGCACTGGCTTCTGAGCATGGCCATAAGTCCGGCTTTCCTGACATCAGAAGATGAGCAGACAAACTAACCTGTTAACCAGTCACAGGCTGAATGTCCAGAAATCTATTTTCTTGATTACGGCAATTGTGCATTGACCTGAGTTACACTGCAAAATAATGACAAGCAGATAGCTATGAAGCTAGCCATACTGTACATGGTTAGAATTTTGTTCGAAAATGGTTGTTTTTTTTCTAAAAAGGTTGTTTGATTTTCTAATGGCTGGGAAAATTCAATGATTGTTCTTGGCTCTAGTGGCAAAGGATGGGAAATTTTGTGTTTCTTATCTAAATAAACAAAATTCTTATTGTGAATGTGGTTTCTGTTCAGGAAAAATTGTACTTATTGTAATGCACTTGTGCTAGGTAGAGTTTGACTTGGAAGTAGAAATGTCATTGTCTGTCACTCACATTCTCATTAATTTTATATATTGTATGGTTACAGTAAATGGTATGTGGTAGTGTCACAGATCCCTTCCATGCACCTTGCATGCTCTGACAAATGATTTTTCAGAATTTCTGTACAAACATTCAAAATCCCACCCTCATATGGCTAGCTTAATATTTAAGGCTGATTGTTACAGTAATTTTGGACTAATGATTTCTGATTGTTGTGGGCAAATTGTGACAATCTACTAATTCTATCATTAACCAGAATGTGCAGAGCAGGATAGTTGGGTATAGACTTCATGGGAGTAGGGAATGATATCAACATTTTCTATAAGACACTACTCATTATGTTGCTATAATTTATGTAAGGATAATACTAACTAACAAATGAATCAGCTTATATGTTAAGTGCATGGGAGGCTATAAGTGAAGAGAATGGAAAAGATTAAACCAGTGGGCTTATATATATATATATATATATATATATATATATATATATATATAAGAATCCTTAGACAGTGCCTCCTTCTGCTCTTGTTTCCTTCAAAGTTATTATAATTCTAGTAAAAATGTAGGGCATTGTTGAGGAAAAGTAAAAGCAAAAAGCACAAGAAAAAAGTAAAGTTTATCATTATACTAGATAAAAAATGTTAGAAAAGAATCATTCCCAAACAAGTAAAACAAGTGCATCCAATTAGAGCCTAACCCGATTTGTCATTAGAAATACGCACACTGTTAGGAGTGAGTGACATGCTCCTATTCCCATGTGACCCACAGACACTCATTCATGCTGCAGCCACGACTCATATGCCCTCTCTTTTTCTGGCCTAAGCATCGGAAGTTGCTGGGAACAGATCCTGCTCTCACTGGCCAGCAGGGGGCAGTTACCCATTGCTAGGCAATTTATGGTAACATGTACAGTCACAGCCTGTCATTGAGTTGTACAGGCAGCTATGTGCAAACACCTGTCACTCCCGGATGGCTCCTAACCTTATAAACTAAGGTTGCCACCCATCCCAGTTTTTCCAGGGACAGTCCTCGTTTTGTGGGGTCTGTCCACAGCAAACATGTGTCCCCAGCTATGTTCCTGCCAGCAAACGCAAAGCAATGAATCAAAAAAAATAAAGCCACACCTGTTACATTTCTTTTTCTCCTAAACTCCAAAAACGTTATTGACACTTGAATAGATATACTGCAAACTGAAGCACAGAATTTCTCTTCTTGACACCTTCTAGGCATGCCTCCTAGCTATTTGTGGATGTCATGGTGCCTCGTATCTGAAATTTCCTTATTTTGTCTTTATAATCTTGCATGTCTGTCTCTTGTTCCAAAACTTTGTGACCAATTGATTTAGGGCATGTTTAAAGTGGGGCCATAATTGTGTGATTGTGGGCTAAGTGTGGGTGTGCTCAGGGGGGTATCCCTGGATTTCACTTTGGAAATCTGGTAACCTTAAAGTGTTTGTAAAGTCACATTGTGAATTTACTGGTATCCCCTCTGGATTATGCAGTTATTAACTACAGTAGATGTGCTTTTTAAAATGAAATTGCTAAATACCTTTTCTCACACCTGCAGCTGTGCGGTGGGAGGAGCTGAGTCTCCCCTGTGACGTAAGCCGGCCAACAGAGGGAAGTCAGGTGACCGCACAGCGGCAGGGGGAGAAAAGGTATTTAGCCTTGTCATTTAAAAAAATAAAGCACATACACAGTAGCTAATACCTGCATAATCCAGAGGGGATACAAATATGTTTGCTGCATATTGCAGCAGAATAGCATCAGGAGGGGTGGGAAGAAAATTGCCTGCTAACAGGCAGGGGGAGAGGGGAGATACTTACAGCATAGAGCGGGGGTGGCATTGCTACGTAAACTGACCACGGTATCGTGGCTCAGCAGCCATGATTACCATGGTCAGCACACACAGGGGGAAAGAGGAACAGGCAGGATCAAGCAGGTATATTACAACACAGAAAGGGACTTAATGCCTTAAAGGAACAGGATTTTATTTTTATTTTAGGGTTTTAACCACTTTAACATAAACATGAACCTTCTACATCCTGTATGGCCCTCTACTATGTGAATGAGCCCTAAAAGAACAACAAAGCAAATATTGATTTACATCGCCATAAGTACATTTTGCCAATTAATATTATTAATGAGAGGAAACTTAGGAAATTAAATGTTAACTTAGGCACAGCCTTGGTTGTGTATTAGTGTGATGTAAGGTTACAATTTTATTTTTACTTTGTGGAAATGTCTATAAGGATATAAGTCAGATTGTCTGGTCTATGTGTTGGAACTGCCTTGATGTAAATGGTCTCTTAAGATATTTTAACCAAGATAGCCAATTCTTTAGAAATAATTTGCTGTGTTTTTTTTATTTTTTTTTATATGGCAACCAGTTTTTTATTCAAACAGTCCATATCTACCACAAACTTTTTTTCCCAGCATCCCTGGATGCAGGCTTTGGAGGGTATACATGTAAGTTATAATATCCTTCAAGTTGTTGGATAGTCATTGATGTCCAAATTCAAAGTTATATTATGGGGTTAAGTGTTGTTCTAATTATTTCTGATATAAATACAAAAACTGCAGTCCATGGACTTCTAATATGCCAACAATGCCATAATATATTATATGTATAAGGGAACTAACTGGACCACATTATCTCCAGCAAAGGGGTTAATGATCTGGGAAGAATTTGGATAGCTTATACAGTGTTAAATACCACATTAAGAAATCTTTTATAGAGTTTCCCAGCTGGGGTTTTCATATACACACAAAACTCCCATCTGGTGTTTTGATACACAGACTGGTTGGTTTTAAGCCATTGGTACACATATTGATTTTTCAATATACATGTCACATTGAAACAACATATTACATATCAACTGTACAGAGTCCATAGAACCATCTACATCGCTGCCTACCCAGTGAATCTGTATCTTAGATATTCTCATGTAAAAACTATGATTTTTAAAAGTGTAGAAAAACAACACAGTGACACAAATAGAATATTTATTGATCATGAACATCAATACAATTCTTGGCAACATAAAACAAATTTAATGTAAAAACCCCACAATCTACAATTCCCAGTAATAGCACATTTAATAGTTTTTATGGAAAAAAAATACAATAAAACATGATTTGTAAAAAACAGAACAACCTACCCATAGCTGTTTTTTTTTTTTCTTATAACATGAACAGATTACAAAAAAATGCTCTAAAAAGCTTATAAATATTTTTCATGTCTTATGCAATTGCAAAAGTTATTTTTGCAAAAAATACTTATATGCATCTTTTTTTTATTCAGATACCTAATAATATACTCATGTAAACATGAATGAGTGTTATTTCAAAAGTGCAAGTAATTCAATGCTAATTTCAAATATTCTTAAAAATCATTAACTATGACAAAAGCAAACATGGAAACCGAGATGAAATGCAGTATATGTTTTAATGTACACATGCATTTTTCTGTTAGGATATTATTTACTAAATACAAAGTCATTAAAATCTAGACATAACAAAAAAAAAAAATAAATTAAAATCAATGCCCTATTTAAATTTTAAACAAAAGAATTGTTTTAAAATTGAAGTAAAATTGTTAACAATGAACAGTATTTAAAAAGGTTTAAGGTTTGCCTAAAAAGGAAGTGAGTAAAATATTTTTTTTAATAGATAAATTTATATTAACTAGCTCAGACAGGAGATAATTGTTCGGCAGTTAAAACATAAAATGAAACCCGGGCTTTAAGTTTCCTCTCTCTGACCTGCAGAATTGAATGTCTTTAGCTACAAATCTCACTATTCTAATGTTCTTTAACACTGTTACAAAATCCCAGCTTGCTTTTCCCTATTCTCAGTCAGTTATGCATAGATGTCTGGGCTTAGTCTATTGTTTGAATTGAATATAGTTTAAAAAGCTCTGCAGTATTTGACTCTATCTATTGTACCCGGTTTCCCTGAGTGCTCGGCTTGCTGCATTTTTACTTGTAGTCTCTGTTTGCCAAGCCCATTTATGCCTATTCTTTTTGTACACAGTTGTTCATTGGGAAGCCTAAATTGACTTCTCTCTATTCTGTGTCCTTAACTAAAGATGTGCCATTAGGCGTGATTGAACTCTTTTGAAAAACACTTCCTAAAATGAAAGACCCTAACAAATTAGTCTGCCAGTGTTTGCAAATAATGTTTTTTTCCCAGTCAAATTGATGGGAAAGGAATTGAAAACTTACACATGCAATTGATATATGTTTGTTTGTTGCCAATTTCCTTTTTTCAATGCTGGAACACAATTCGACACAGTGCAATTCACAACCAAGTTTTTTTTTATTTTATTTTATTTTTTTATCAGTACCCCCCTATTCTTGTCTTTCAAAACGACTCTACGTGTTCAATGGAAAATGTCAATGAAATTAACAATTTCATGTACTGTACTTCATACCCTACCTGACACAGAAACATAATATGGGAGTAATTGTATAATACACAGTTTTTTCAGTGTTTCCTTTCCACATCATTTTCTTTGTGCAATAATTGCTTAACTAAGAGCTCAAATACATATGAGATTTTAATCATACTCTTCCTGCTGATTTTAGCCTCTTCCATGATTTTAAGGCTTTTTTATTTATTAGATATATATATATTAAATGAAAATAAAATATATATATCTATATATAAATATATATAGATATATATATCTATATATATATATATATATATATAGATATATATATATAGATATATATATCTAGATAGATGTATATATTAGATATATAGATATATATATACATCTATCTACAGTGGGGATCGAAAGTTTGGGCACCCCAGGTAAAAATCTGTATTAATGTGCATAAAGAAGCCAAGGAAAGATGGAAAAATCTCCAAAAGGCATCAAATTACAGATTATACATTCTTATAATATGTCAAAAAAAGTTAGATTTTATTTCCATCATTTACACTTTCAAAATAACAGAGAACAAAAAAATGGCATCTGCAAAAGTTTGGGCACCCTGCAGAGTTAATATCTTGTACTGCCCCCTTTGGCAAGTATCACAGCTTGTAAACGCTTTTTTGTAGCCAGCCAAGAGTCTTTCAATTCTTGTTTGAGGTATCTTTGCCCATTCTTAATTACAAAAGTCTTCCAGTTCTTTGAGATTTCTGGGCTGTCTGTCACGCACTGCTCTTTTAAGGTCTATCCATAGATTTTCAATTATGTTGAGGTCAGGAGATTGTGAAGGCCATGGCAAAACCTTCAGTTTACGCCTCTTGATGTAATCCCCCGTGGATTTCGAGGTGTGTTTAGGATCATTATCCATTTGTAGAAGCAATCCTCTCTTTAACTTCAGCTTTTTCACAGATGGCATCAAGTTACCATTTAAAATTTGCTGAAATTTTATTGAATCCATTTTTCCTTCTACTCGTGAGATGTTTCCTGTGCCACTGGCTGCAATACAACCCTAAAGCATGATTGATCCACCCTCATGCTTAACAGTTGGACAGAGGTTCTTTTTATTAAATTCTGTGCCCCTTCTTCTCCAAACGTACCTTTGCTCATTCTGGCCAAAAAGTTCAATTTTAACCACATCGGTCCACAGAACTTGTTTCCAAAATGCATCAGGCTTGTCTATATGCTCATTTGCAAAGTTCAAATGCTGATTTTTGTGGTGAGGACATAGAAGAGGTTTTCTTCGGATGACTCTTCCATGAAGACCATATTTGTACAAGTATCTCCTTATAGTGGAATAGTGTACCACAACTCCAGTGTCTGCCAGATCTTTCTGGAGGGATCGTGCAGTCAAACGTCGGTTTTGAATTGTTTTTCTCACAATCCTGCGAGCTGTTCTGTCTGATATTTTTCTTGGTCTTCCAGATCTTGCTTTAACTTCCACTGTTCCTGATGACTGACATTTCTTAATTACATTCCGAACAGAGGATATTGACATCTGAAAACCCTTTGCTATCTTCTTATAGCCTTCTCCAGCTTTGTGAGCGTCAACTATTTTCAGTTTTCTAGACAACTACTTAGAAGATCCCATGGTGCTGATTGTTGGGGCAAGGTCAGATGAGTCTGGGCATTTAAAACCTTTGAGATTGACATCACCTGCTCTTCCCAGACGATGATTGAGAACAATCCATGACACTGGCAGGTCTCAGCCTTGCAAAGGGGGCAGTGCATTCTATAAATTCTGCAGGGTGCCCAAACTTTAGCAGACGCCATTTTTTTGTTTTCTGTAATTTTTAAAGTTTCAATGATGGAAATAAAATCTAACTTTTGTTGACATATTATAAGAATGTCTAATCTGTAATTTGATGCCTTTTGGAGATTTTTCCATCTTTCCTTAGCTTCTTTATGCACATTAATACAAATTTTTACCTGGGGTGCCCAAACTTTTGATCCCCACTGTATCTATCTATATGTGTGTGTTTGTATAGTAATCCATACATAGGGTTCCAGCATACTTCAGTTATTATTTTTCATCATAAAGAAACCATTAACGGATTGACAGTTTCTAGCAACCTTGCTCTTTTTTAAGATAATTCACACAAAGCACACGGTGCATATATAGGAACAGATAGGAAGTATTATCAAGACCACATATGAAAAACCAGTTACCCAATCCTAAAGGGAAAGGATATTGGATAAAGCAGGAGATAGTAAAATCTGGTGCAGCTCTGCATAGTAGCCAATCAGCTTCTAACTTCAGTTTGTTCAATAAAGCTTTGACAAAAAAAAAACAAAAAACTGGAAGCCGATTGGTTTCTATGCAGAGCTGCACCAGATTTTGCACTCTCCAGTTTTAGTAAATCAACCCCACTGTTTTCAAATACATCGATGCAGCAACAACATTCATAGAGAGTGTTACAACACCCCAGGGTGGACCCCGGCACTAGGTATGGCATATATCCACGGGTATGTAGACACCCCTCCAAACTTTTACATTCATGTGTTTCCAGTAAAGGGTACTGTTGTAGAACTATAGGCACAGCCATGTTGTCACAAGGTTGGAAAGGCACACTTGTCTAAAATGTATTTGTGTGTTTAAGAATTAGAGTCGGTTCACACTATGGCGACACGACTCTGTACTACTTCGGGGGCGATTTGTGAAGTCCAGTGCACCGCGACTTTGGCGCGACTTGCACAGACTTCATATAATGAATGTCTATGCAAGTCGCTCCGAGGTCGCCCCAAAGTAGTACAGGACCCTTTTTCTAAGTCGGAGCGACTTGTGTCGCTCCTATTAGAACGGGTCCTGTAGCAGTCAATGGACCGCGAGGGAGCGCGACTTGTCAGGCTGACAAGTCGCGCTGGTGTGAATCGAGTCTTAAAGTATAACTAACGGCAAAACTTGTTTTTCCTTTTGGATAGAGTAAGGGAAGGTTATAACCCCTGTCAGATTTTTTTTGTCGCCATCTGTGTCCCATTGCGGAGATTTTCCTTCACTTCCTGTCTTATAGCCAAACAGGAAGTGAGAGGAAATCTCTGAAAATTAAGGAAAATCCTTGGGGACCCCCAGTTTACCAGAACTAGTGTCCGCATTGGAAGATTTCCCCTCTATTACTTTTCTGGGGACAACCCAAAATGTGGAATTTTATTTTACTTTCACTTTCAATGATAATGGTAAACAGGACAAATAGAGAGGGTGAATCTCCCTAACAGGGACAGCAATAAAAACTTACAAGCGTTCTAATTGCTCTGCACTCTATCCAAAACTAAAAAAAAGTTTTGCCTTAGTTATATTTTAATTCTTAAACACACAAATACATTTTAGACAAGTGTCCCTTCCCAACCTTGTGAGAACATGGCTTCATATACATGGATGAGTTTGGTGTGGAGTGGCCGGCACAGAGCCCTGACCTCAGCCCTATTAAACACTTTTTGAGATGAATTGGAGAGCCAATTGTGAGCCAGGTCTTCTAATCCAGCCTTGGTACCCGACCTCACAAACGGTCTTTTGGCTAAAAGAACACAAATTCCCACAGCCAGATCAGACCTGCACAGCTGTTAGGAATTCGTAGGCATTCAAAATTGCTCTAGTTAAGTATTTTTTGGAATGTCTTTCTTCAGCAGTCCTATTACAGGGGGACTAAGCTCAGGAGTTACAATTACTTTCAAATGCAGATTTTTTTTTTTTTTTTTTTTGTATTTTATCCACTCTGTAGGTTTTCTTTTGTGTTCTGTATCATTCAGATTACAGGAGGAAATGCTGGTGTTCTTCCACATATTTACAGAATTATAAAAGAACATCTATAGTATGTTGCTGTTAGCAATTAAAGGGTTATCCAGGCGTGGTGTGGTACCCAGCTCAGGTAACCCGTGAAAAGTATACTTTTTTTGTACTCGGAACTGACATATGACAGAGATTGTTAATATCCTTGCTAAACCAAAAATACAGAACTAAGGATGTTACACAGTTCCAGAGCCAACTTTAACCACTTAAGCCCCGGAGGATTTGGCTGCTCAAAGACCAGGACCTATTTTGTGATTCGGCACTGCGTGACTTTAAAAGACAATTGCGCGGTCATGCTACGCTGTACCCAAATGAAATTGACAGCCTTTTTTTCCCTTTTTTTTCCAAACAGAGCTTTCTTTTGGTGGTATTTGATTACCTGTGCGATTTTTACTTTTTGCGCTATAAACAAAAAAAGAGTGACAATTTTGAAAAAATAACTATTTTTCACATTTTTTTTTATATGAAATTCCTCAAAAAAATGTAAAAATCAAATTTTTTTAACATTTTAGGCCAATTTGTTTTCTGCTACATATGTTTGGTAAAAAAAAATCGCAATATGCATATTTTGATTGGTTTGCGCAAAATTTATCGCAGCTACTAACTACGGGAAAGATTTATGTCATTTTTATTGTTTTTTTTTTTAACTAGCAATGGCGGTGATTTTTTTTGCGGGACTGCGACATTGTGGCAGACAGATCGGACCCCTGACTAACATTTTTGACACTTTTGGGGGCACCAGTGACATTACTACAGTGCTATACATATACACTGTTACTGTAAAAATGACACTGGCAGGGAAGGGGTTAACTTTATTAGTGATCAAGGGGTTAAGTGTGTCCCTAGGGGCCTGATTTTAACTGTAAAGGGGCGTGGCTAGTGATGTAACCACAGAGACATATGATCCTACATAGCAGGATCGTATGATCTCTGTTCTTACATCAGGGAGAATGACAGGCGGCTTTGTTTACATTAGCCACCTGCCTTTCTCCCTCTCCAGCGGGAGATCGCGGGTGACCGACGGATATCGGAGCCGCCGGTCACTCGCGCGGACATGTCATGGAACGAGCGGGGGCGGGAGCGTGCCTTCGGAGGTGCGCGCTCGCCCCCTAGAGGCTCGTATCTGAGCGACGTAGCCCTACGTCGCCTTGCCTGTACGGGGCTGACTGCCGCAGTAAATAGTCGTGCGGCGGTCGGCAAGCAGTTAATATTTATTGGACCTTGTGCAAAAAATGTTTTGGGGCCCTCCCAAATTCATGTGTCAACTATTTGCAGGTAGTGTGGGCTAAAGGGGCAGCTGCTTTGGGTCCCACAACAATGACTGTCCCTTGTGTTAAAGATGGCCCTGCACAGTTCAGCTTCTCCATGCTCACACCAACCTTTTTCACTTTTACAACATTGATACATTTTCAGCTCCTAAAGACTGCCTCAAATTCCCTTGCGTAGAACCCCCTATGCAGGGGGTTCTTTACAGTAAGACTGTGGAATTCTCTGCCACTAATGGTAGTATCTGCGGGGAGTATGGCTACGTTTAAAAGACTCTTGGACGTACATCTCAAGGATCAAAACATTCAGGGGTATGGGAAATGAATAAGTCCACACAGGGCTGCTGTTAGAAATCACGGGGCCCCCTACAACCTACCTGACAGGGCCCCCCCCCCCCGGAATATCAATTCGCTAAAATGCCATGGTCGCAATGGTATGCTGCCATGGCAGAAATTAGAGCCTTGCTACTTTTTTTTTTTTTTTTTTTTAAATTGCTGAATGGCAATTTTACATTGTGAGATCGCATTGCAACTGTGAGCCAATTATTTGACTTCAAGGTGCAGAGCGACCCTATTGAACTCAATGGGGAGTTTGACAGATGGTACTCTGTAGCCTGCGTTAAAAATGCCACAGCTATGAAGTAAAGCATCGCAGCCATGGCATGTACACAGTCCTGTCTGACTATATGATAGCTGGCTTCTGTTGAAGGGGCATGACCAAAAAAGGTTTGCCGACCATCTCCCGATCAGTCCTCTCAGCGAATGGCCTGAGAGCGCTGACCAGAGTTTTCTGGTGGGTGGGTGGTCCCCTTGTCAAAACACAATTGAACAGCAGGGGAGATTGCTGTACTGACATTGGGTTGTTAGTACGGCGGCTCTGACCTGAGGTGTAAGGTTTTTTTGTTTAGCCCGCAGGGTTGAACGGAAAAAAAAAAACTAGCAGTATATACTAGGCATCAGGCCGCATTTACACTTGTGTGATGTTTCCTGAATGTGTGAAAAAGTGCACGGGTAATGGAGGTTTTGCAGTGCATTTTGGAAATGCACTGCAAATGCGCAAATCACTTGTGGTGTCATTAATTGTTAATGGCACCCCAAATGCAATTATCAGACCTGCGTTTTGTCATGTGGCAAAGCTGCATGTCTTAATAGGTACTAGAGCCTCTATGATGTGTTTGTCACACATATGACAGCCCATTCAAGTGATTAGGTTACCTATTTACGAAAAGGAAGGAAAAAAATGCAAGCAGGAACATGTGCTACTGCTATGTGAAGTATAAAGTGGGCCTTAAGAGTGGTATATAGAAAAGGCTGGGCAGAGATGTGTCCACTGGCTCCCAGCTCCAGCAGTGCAGTAGCAGCTGCCTGCAGTTCTAGGCTGGGTCCATGTTCACCCCTCTCAAAAATCCTGAAGTTTCTGTCCCCTTCACTCCAGCAGGAACTCCCCCCACCCCCCACACTCACCCCCTCCAGCAGAAGCATTGATGCATCCATACCCTGGAGGTCACAGTGAAGCAGAGCAGTCAGTGCACGATCTGAAGGGAGGTGGAGCTTCCTGCTCATTCATCACACTGACAGGAGATAACACTGCCGACTACTGACCAGAGGGAGACGGAGGGGAGTTTCAGGACCTGGCAGAGACAGACAGAGACTCTGCAGCTGTCTCCTACTACTTCAGATCTGGACACTTTGCCAGCATGTAGAACCGATCCCTCTGCCAAGCTGCTGGAGGAAGAAAGCTGGCACGGAGTGTTGCAAGTAGATCCACAGGAGTCACATGACAGTACAGTCGGCTCTCCCAGTGTTGCCAACCGCCCGTAGATTTACGGACAGCCCGTAAAATCAGGGCACTTTTCTACTGCCCGTAAATGCCCGTAGCAGGAGAAAAGTGCCAGTAAATCTACGGCGGCGGCAAGGTTAGAACTGCGTGTGCGCGGCGCACAGTTCCGGACTCGGAGATCCCCGAAGCGAGCCGAGTTCTCTTCTCGTCTCTCGCAGAGACCGTGTGACGTCAGCCCCAGCTTCCCCCCTCCCTCTCTCGCTCACCAAGCGCTGCGCGTCTCAGCCAATCACAGCCTCCCCTGACTCAGTCTCTGCACCTGACACATGCCCAATGGACGGAGCTGTGTCAGAGGATAGTGACCACGGCCCGCCCCTGCCTCCGCCCCCACCGTCATTTAAGTTTTCCCGCCGGGCCGGTGTACTGCCGATTTTTTCAACTACACCGGCCGCAATGGAGAAGTCTGACTCCGACGACCGACCAGCCCAGGGCAGCAGCACTGCAGCAGCACCAGCCAGCTCCCACCCCAGCGTCCCCTCACGAGGATCCATCCATCTCTGGCTGGCACACCACTGTCTCTCCATCTGATCTTCTCCAGTGAGTACTCCTAGTCTCCTGGCTCCCGAGTCCCCAGTGGGGACTCCAGTCCCCACCTCAGCCCTGTCATAGACTCTGAAACAGGCTGTCCTCAGTGTCCTAGGTCTCTCAGGAATATCACAAAACCTAAAGCTTTTAATTACTTTATTGCATCATGTTTTGTGATATTCCTGAGAGACCTAGGACACTGAGGACAGCCTTTGTCACAGTCTATGACAAACTCGTTTTGGTGAAGGGTCTGTCTGTCCTCCACACTCCACTCAGTTAGCTTCTAGCTGTAAGAAGACACACTTTTGGGTAACACACACTAGTACCACTACTGTATTAAAGCTAAAGTTGCAGGAGAGGCTATAACACACTATATGTATATGTATGACCCATTTACTGTCAAAAGGATAAAGTGTTTTCTTCTAAGGTTATCATGATCAAGAGCATGCAATAGAATTCACAGGACAGGAAAAAAACAAAAGGTTAATATATTCATATATACTAATTATATGCCATTGCCAATGCTCCTATATCACAAAAAAAAAACTGCTCTTTCATTTCCAGTAATTATATGCAAGGTAGGGAGAAAATAAGTGGAATTGATAAGAAGCCTGAAAAAAGTCCATTGTGGGCTGGCCCAGCCCCCCACCCCAGTCAGTCCACTCCACTCTAGTCTAGTAGTCCAGTCAGAGCCAGCAGGTCAAAAATGACAAACCTTCTTTTACCTTGAAATCTCCCCCAAATCACACTGTTAATTGCATATTGTAATTGTTTGCAGCATAAAGACTGAAATTTGCACTTAAAAATGTAATTTTGTACATTTTTGAAAATGCCAGTAAAAAATTAGCTCTGTCCGTAAATTTTGGGTGTCGTGTCAGTGATTTTTAATGTGACGGGTTGGCAACACTGGGCTCTCCTCTCCTGCAGGTGCCCGGGCCCCTCTTCTGAAGTGACAGAGCTCGGGCCCCCTACAGGAGGGCTGGCTGTACTGGCTTATCAGCAGCCCTGAGTCCACACACACCTACACAGGTTGAACTGGATGGACTATCGTCTTTATTCAACCTCAACTACTATGTAACTATAAAAACCTAAAATGTTTAAGTGGTAGTAAACCGCTTTTTTTGTTTTTTTAACGCCTGCAAGACAATGCCATAATGTGCTAGTATGTATCACATACTAGCAAATTATGTGAAACTTACCTTAAAACGAAACCCTCCAGCGACACGCTGTCACTGCTGAAGGCATTTCCAGCTTTACCCAGTCTTCTTTCTGGATTCGTTGAATTCGGCTATGTTAGTGGCCGGAGCCGCGGTGGTGTCACTCCTGCGCTGCACGTTTAGGGGATATTTACTGTACCTATAGGTAAGCCTTATTATAGGCATACCTATAAGTAAAGCTCATGCATGAAAGTTTACTCCCACTTTATTGGGGCTGCAGCCATGTCAGCCACCTTTTTAAGGCTGACCATACCATATGGGCAATGGAGACCACATATTTATGTTTGCTACATTGCCAATATTTTTTGTGCATGGATGGAATCATCTTTAACCACTTCTGGACTGGAAGATTTTGCTGCTTACTGTAATGACCAGGCCCTATTTTGCGATTCGGCACTGCGTTCCTTTAACGGACAATTGCACGGTCGTGCGATGCTGTACCTAAACAAAATTGACGTCCTTTTTTTCCCACAAATAGAGCTTTCTTTTGGTGGTATTTGATCACTTGGGCGATTTTTATTTTTTGCACTATAAACAAAAAAAGGGCGACAATTTAAAAAAAAAAAATATATATATTTTACTTTCTGCTATATAACATTCCCAAAAAAAAAATGTAAAATACTAAATGTTTTAACATTTTAGGCCAATTTGTGTTCGCTACATATTTTTGGTAAAAAAATTTATGTCATTTTTATTTATTTATTTATTTATTTTACTAGTAATGGCGGCGATCTGCGATTTTTTGCGGGACTGCGACATTGCGGCGGACAGATCGGACCCCTAACTGACATTTTTGACACTTCTGGGGGTACCAGTGACATTACTACAGTAAGCAGTGCTATAAATATGCACTGTTACTGTAATAATGCCATTGGCAGGGAAGGGGTTAATGCTATTGGTGATCAAGGGGTTAAATGTGACCCTAGGGGAGAGATTCTAACTGTGGGGGGGTTGGGCTTTTGAAATGATCATAGAGACATGCAATCCTATATAGCAGGATCGCATGGTCGATGTGATCACTTCAGGGAGAATGACAGACGGCTGTGTTTACATCAGCCGTCTGTCCTTCTCTCTCAGCGGGGGATTGATCGCCGGTGTCAGACGGCAATCGGAGCCGCCTGACACCCACACTGGCTTGCCCGCTGACGATCGGGGGTGGCGCGCACTCACCCCCTAGTGGCCTCCCAAGCAAATGACGTTAATTAACGTGATTTTGCCTGGGGGAGCCACACTGCCGACGTAAAAAGGCAGTGCAGCGACGAGAAGAGGTTAAAACACTCATTCAGTATTTAACCTCCCTGGCGGTATGATTCTTTCGGATTTTAGGTGCTGAAAGCGGTACCATTATTTTGCATGTAATTCTTAAGAACGAGCAGCCCAAACCAACTATTTACATATGATTTTTTTTTTACTGTGCGTTCTTCTTTATAGCATCTCAGGTATGATAAAGTTTGAAACACAAAATCATAAATAATAATATAATAAAAAACTATAAATAAGTTAAAGTATGTATTTATGTATACATATATATATATATATTGTACATATACATATATATGTATATATGTATATATATATATATATATATATATATATACACACACACACACACGTATGTATATATATATATATATACATATATATATATATATATATATATATATATATATATATATATATATATACACATATAGGGGACAATAGGTGTGTGAAGTTAGGTAGGACGGTAGCCACATCCTGTAAAATCATATATTGTAAAAAATGGAGGATGGGGCAGCATTGGTACCGTATGAGACATTACAATCAGTTAAAACCACAAGTTTTTTTATTACAAGTTGTTGAACATTACAAAACATCTAATAAAAAGCACAAGAAATATAAAATGAACCCTCTATGTGGCTGTATTACAAGCACACAGTGAATACCACTTGCATCAAGGACGCTAGTCCAAGGAAGAAATGTGCATGTAGTCAGTCAGTCTAGACAAGTATCACAGTGAACCACTTCTTAAGGAGAAAAATCGAGGAAATTGAGTTCTATAACAATGAAAAGTATATGTAACATAATACCAGTAGCAAAAATTGATGTGCATTTATTAACAAAAGCAACATAATTAAGAGGTTTGGTATGAGATGTGGCCAAGCCAAAGACCTGGTGGGGTCAGTCAATGGCCACCATGGAGGCACCAAGGCGAGCATGGGAATGGGCTCATAAGCCACAAGGGTTCTATGTGTTTATAACTCTGTACATTTCTTTGATGCCAACAAGGACGATAAACAGCCGTGGACATTTTAACCTTTAGGCCCAATAGGCCTAAACCTAAGGCTTTTCTGTATATAGCCCGCAACACAATTTTTTCTCCAATCATCAGTAAAAATACAGTCATCTCATGTAAGGTTATACTTACACATTGGGGGTTATTTACTAAACATGCAGAGTGAAAAATTTGGTGCAGCTCTGCATAGAAACCAATCAGCGTCCAGGTTTTGTTGTCTTTAACCACTTCTGGACTGGAAGGATTTGCCCCCTTAATGACCAGGCCATTTTTTGCGATTCGGCACTGCATTAGTTTAACGGACAATTGCGCGGTCGTGCAACACTGTAGTACTCAAATAAAATTGATGTCTTTTTTTCCCCACAAATAGAGCTTTCTTTTGGTGGTATTTAATCACCTCTGCGATTTTTTATTTTTTGCGCTATAAACATAAATAGAGCGACAATTCTGAAAAAATAAAAACAATATTTTTCACATTCTGCTATATAACATTCCCCCCCCCCCAAAAAAAAAAAATGAAAAATCAAAATGTTTTAACATTTTAGGCCAATTTGTTTTCTGCTATATTTTGGTAATAAAAATCGCAAATTTTGATTGGTTTGCGCAAAATTTATCACGTCTACTAACTACAGGAAAGATTTATGTCATTTTTATTGTTTTTTTTTTTTTTTTACATTTTAGGCCAATTTGTTTTCTGCTACATATTTTTGGTAAAAGAAAATCGCAATTGTTTTTTTTTTTTTACTAGTAATGGCGGTGATCTGCGATTTTTAGCGGGACTGCGACATTGCGGTGGACAGATTGGACCCCAGTCTGACATTTTTGACACTTTTGGGGGGACCAGTGACATTACTACAGTAATCGGTGCTAAAAATATGCACTGTTACTGTAATAATGACACTGGCAGGGAAGGGGTTAACACAGTGGGTGATCAAGGGGTTAAATGAAAGCCTAGGGGAGTGTTTCTAACTGTATGGGGGAATGGCTTTTGAAATGATCATAGAGACCTGTGATCTTATATAGAAGGATTACAGGTGCTCTGTGATCATTCCAGAGTGGAGAATGGTCTGCTGTGTTTACAATAGCTGACCTTCCTTCTCTCTCAGCGGGGAGCGGTTGCGGGTGGCAGGCGCCAATCTGAGCTGCCTGCCTCGTGCATCGGAGTCCCCGATGCTGAGTGGGGGCGGGAGCGCGCCGCTGCCCCCTAGCTGCAGGCGGGTGACCGACGTAGAGCTACGTCGGTTTGCGCAGGAGGGGCTGCCTGGAGGGGCGGTCCGGAAGTAATTAAGCTTAATTGAACAAGCTGGAATTAGAAGCCAATTGGCTACCATGCACCAGCTGCACCAGTTTCTGAGCACTCCAGTTTTAGTAAATTAACCCCCATTGTCACAATATATGTAAACCAGGTTACAACCTCTAAAATAAGACAATAGGGGGAATTTATCAAAATTAGAACATACAGAATCTAAAGCAGCTGCACATGGCAACTAATCAATATCTATCTTTCATTTTCAAAGCTTACCTGAACAAGCTGAAGCTAGAATTGTATGGGTTGCCAAGCACAGGTGCTCCAGATTCTGGCTGCTCCAGTTTTGATAAATGTCCCCTCTTAATAAAATAAAATTGTGTTTAAAAATGGTGGTTCTGACAGAGGGGGTTGCTTTGGGCATCAAAGACTGTAAGTCTACTGCCTCTGTGGATGGAAATTGATCCCTGTATAATGCAAATCTTCCTTCCAGCTCTGACCCTGAACATACCAGGCAAGCCATCATACACATTCAAACCGATACCATCAAATAGGTGTTTGAACTGCAAGAACACCAGGTAGAGTCCTTGCCACAATACAAAGAGAAAAAGATAAAAGCTATATACCACTAGTGCTATACAAAACAGTGCAAGAAAGTATATAGCTAATAATCAAAAGCTGTAACCTGCCATTGCAAAGAATTATACCCTGAAATAAATCTTCTAACATTCCCCAGTTCTGGCCTTCAAACAACCACTTAACCTTGAACTAAAACGAAGTAGAGGAAAACTATAGTATAGTAATAATGGCAAGGCAAAGAAGCCTTGCAGAAATAAATGCTTTACATTGTGCAGTCAAATGAATCCAGCAACAAGGGTCACCCATGTAACACAAACTTGTACAATTACGGGTTCATGCAGCTGAACTTCCAGCTATGCGCTGTATCTCATACAATGAAACAAGTACAGCCAGGTATGTTACTTTGAAGAAGCTTAGCAGAAATTACAAAAAAAATAAAATAAATCTGCATACACAGAAATAAAAGGGCACAAGAATACATTTAATGCTAACTGGCAAAAGTGGAATACCTACCTACAACTGAGTGACGGGTGACTTTTCATTATATTTCTGTGTGCTAAGTGGCTTCTCTCACTTTCTCTTCTTCACTCTTTTTTTTTTCTTTTACCAAAGCTTTTTTTTGTGAGTTTCCTCTCTTTTTTATACTGGCTTCCTGCCCTATTGTAGTTTGTTCTTGGGCAGAGATCAGGTCGATCTTTTAAAAATGTTTACTTTTATGTACATCCAGTCTGGTCGCCTTCAATCCATATTGGTATTGTTATTCAAATAGTTTTTTTATTATGTTTAAATTTGTTTGGATGGTTATATAATCTGCTTGGGCAACATCACTCTTCATGTTGCATTGGCAGACCTGAAACGTGTTGGCTCATTTTCTGATTTATGTCTACAACTTACTTTTCTCTATATGGCTGTGTGACTCAACACTTGCCGACCGACTAACTGTAAATTTACGTCATGATTTTGACGTTGAATACCGAGATTATGGCAGTAGCTAGCTGCCATAACCTTGGTATCTTTTTATTCCTTAGGCAGCCAGGTTTTCCATAAAAGTGATCCCAGCGGCAGATTCCCCACGGGATCACTTTTATAGGTGGTGGGAGAGGTGCTTCCCCTACCCGCTTCCCGATAGTTTTCAAGCTTACTGAAGCTACCTGAAATGATCCTGTGTGGCTCATCTCTAGGCAGGAATTCAAGTAAAGGCAAGCTGGCCCCCACTCAGCTCTATACCCTTGGAGGACCAGAGGAACCTCCGACATCACTTTCCGTTCTCCGGCATAAACAAGAAATTTTTTTACCTTAACCACTTAAACCCCAAGCCTATTTTTGACACTTTTTGTTTACAAGTTAAAACCAGTATTTGTTGCTAGAAAACTACTTAGAACCCCCAAACATTATATATATATTTTTAGCAAAAACTCTGGAGAGAAAATTTGTGGCCATTGCAATATTTTTTGTCACGTGGTATTTGCGCAGCGGTCTTTCAAACGCCATTTTTTTAAAAAAAATTACGAAAAATAACATTTCACTGCATTTTAAAAAACTTAACAGTAAAGTTAAGGTAAAAGATACCCAACATGTTACGGTTTAAAATTGCGCACACCCGTGGAATGGCGACAAATTACGGTCAATAAAAATCTCCATAGGCGACGTTTTAAAATTTTTTACGGTTACCAGTTTAGAATTAGAGTGTAGCTCTTTTTTTTTTTAATTAATGCTCATGCTCTGGTGATCGCGGCGATACCTCACATGTGTGGTTTGAACTGCGATTTCATTCGTGGCGCGACTTCCATATACGGTCTCTTTCGTGCACGAGCTCACGGCGACGGGGGCGGGTAAAATGTTTTTTTTTTCCTATTTATTTTATTTTTTTTAATTTTAACACAGGCTTTTAAAAAAAAAAATCTGATCACTTTTATTGCTGTCACAAGCAATGTAAACATCCCTTGTGACAGCATTAGGCAGTGACAGGTACTCTTTATGGAGGGATCGAGGGTCTAAAAGACCCTGGACCCCTCCACTACACTTCCATGTATTCAAAGCGCCGAAAACGGCATTTTTGAATACATTCACTTTTTGAAACTGCCGCCTTTCGCAGCCGAGTAACCCGGATGTGACATCATGGACCCCGCCTCCGGATTACGTTATAGGAGACCCGATCGAAGCCACTTCCGGATGCGCCGGCTGATTTGCTCAGGTCTCCTGGTGGGACGGGAGACCCGGGCAGAGCCGTGGAAGACAGTGGGAGGGGATGTCCCCTCCCGCTCGCCAGGGTAACAATTGAGCAACTCCCGAGCCACATCGGTCATTACCGCCGGAAGGCCGACCGCCAGCTCTAAACAACGGTACAACCACTTAAAGTGAGCCGACGTAGGTTTACGTCAGTTTGCGTAAAGTGATTAAAGTCAAAATGTCAAAAAAAAAATTTTTTTTCTTTTGCTTTTAAAGGTAAATGAGAGATTTGGGGTCTTTACATAACTTGTAAAAAAAGTGATTAAAAAAGCTTAAAAAAAATAAAGGGACAGTGTAAAAATAAAAAATAAAAAGTAAAATAAGTAAGAAAAAAATGTAAAACGCTCCATCTCTCCGAGCTTATGGGCAGAAGCGAATGTATACGTAAGTCACGCCCGCATATGTAAACGGTGTTCAAACCACACATGTAAGGTTTGCCACAATTGTTAGAGTGAGAAAAATAATTCTAGCACAAGACTTCCTCTGTAACTCTAAACTGGTAACCTGTAAAAAGTTTTAAAGTGTTGCCTGTGGAGATTTTTAAGTTCCAATGTTTGTTGCCATTCCACGAGCATGCACAATTTTAAAGCATGACATGTTGGGTATCTATTTACTCAACGTAACATCATCTTTCACATTATATAAAAAAATTTGGCTAACTTTACTGTTTTTTTAAATTTAATTAAATAGAGTGTATTTTTTTCCAAAAAAATTGTGTTTGAAAGACCGCTGCGCAAATACAGTGTGACATAAAATATTGCAACGAACGCCATTTTATTCTCTAGGGTCTTTGCTAAAAGAAATATATAATGTTTGGGGGTTCTAAGTAATTTTCTAGCAAAAAACGGATTTCTACTTGTAAACAACAAATGTTAGAAAGAGCCAGGGTCAGCAAGTGGTTAATTAAAAGTTTCAAACAAACAATTGTTAAAAAAAAAGACACAGGAATGATACCTGTTGCACAGTTGTGGCAGATAGTTACGCTGTGAAGGATTTAAATATGAAATCCCAAAGGTAGGACCTTCAGGCCGCTGGATAGGTGAGTATAAAAGTATAAAAAGGACTTTCTGTATGCCTTTATAATACTGACAGGGTCACTTCAAAAACATATCTGTTGATCCTGCCATGAAGGTTCCTGTGCAGGTGACAACCCTCTATACCTGTATTGTGCTCCAACATTTTCACAGGCTTACGGTGGGGAGAACAAGTGGCCATTTCAAGACATTGGTGGGCTACAGACAGGACAAGGCTCTAAACAGGTTGTAAGCAGTCAGCAGCACTGAGATGAGAAAGAAGGATGAAAAGTTGAGCAAAAATGTATTTTGTTAAAAAAAAGGCAATAGTTTATTAATAACATTACTTTAACAAACTGTCAGGGGTTTACATTAAGTAACTTCAGCAGTTCAGAAAAGGAAAAAATATCTATAAATTATATTTTATATTATATTTTTTTATTTTTTTTTAGCAATTCTGATCTTTTGATTCGTTTCTAAATCACTATAAAACACTTTAATGACCATTCTCACCTCTGTGCCATTATCTCCATTAATCCATCTCCCATCACTCTTTAATCCTTATCTAATTCACTTTCGAAGAAGGAATGAAATAGGAAGAAGAAGTAATAAAAAGGAAGAGAGAATAATGTAGAAGATGAAAGAAGAATGAAGCAAGAATAAGTAAAGAAAAAAAAAGAAGATAAAGAAGCAGAGCAAATAAGAAAAAAGAAGAAAAAAGCAGGAAAAAAAAGGAAGAAGTAAAAAAAAAAAAAAAAATAGCGGAAGAAAAAGAAATAATAAGACAGATATTGATTTCACAGAAGTGTGTGTGTGTGTGTGTGTGTGTGTGTGGGGGGGGGGTTCATAAAGATATAGAGGAATAATAAATGATATATTTATATGTTGGTATGAATGTAAAACTTTTATTTTATCATTTTTTTTCTTTCTCTATGTATCTAAATAAAAATCAATAAAAACTTAAAAAAAAAATAAGAAAACAGAAAATGAAGAAAGAATGTGGAAGAAGAATGAAGCAGAAAGAAAGTAATAAGAAGAGGAGAGAAAAAAAAATAAGAAGAAAAAAATAAAAGAGAATTGTACTGCGCAAAGTGTTGGCACTATATAAATCTTGTATTATAATAATAATAATAATAATAAGAAGAAGAAGTAGAAGAAAAAGAAGTGAAAATAAAAAAACAGAAGGTGGTAGAAAGACATTTTTAATAACTTTTGAGTAAACAAAAAAAAAAAAAAGAGGAAAACACAAGAAAGAAGGATGAAAAAAATTGAAGACAAAGAAGAAAGAGGAAGGAAGAATAAAGAAAACACAGAAGAAGAAAGAAGGAAGGAAGAAGACCTAAGAAGAAATAAGAATAAAAGACAGAAGGAAGAAAATAACATAAAATAGAGAGAAGAAGTGTAGTAAGAATCAAGAAAGTAGGAAGAATAAGGAAGAAAGGACGATGGTCAGACCACAGCCGGGCAACCAACATTTTCAGAATAGGAAGTCAGCCATGGCAGTCTCAGTGTTTCCCTCAGAGATATAATATCATTATATCTATTTATATCTATTTGTATTTCATTTATTGCTTCTAATACTAAAATAAATCTATTACACTCTAATGCTTAAAAGCAATAATAATAATAATATTCTGTGACTGTCATTACTATTACCACTAATATACTAAAATATTAAATATTAATACAAAAAACACACAAATGCTACTAATAAAATCCTATTGATTCAACTAATAAGTTGTAAAAAATACAAAAGCACTATCTAGCAGGAGCTGGTAGCTATTTCTGAACACACGGTACTACAATAGATACATCTCAAAGAGACCCTGTCATGACAGAAGGATGGAGGCTGCCATGGCCGAAGTCTTTTTTTGTTCCCCCTGTTCCCCCTGGATTCTACACTGGCCCAGAACAGGTATAGAGATAGATAAAGAATTCTGACACCCTTTTACAGAAAGCTGGTTCCCTGTTTTTAAATTAGTAAAGTACAGACACAGCCAGGCAACTAGCTTTTTCAAAAATAGCAACCCTTATACTTTTCTCATGACAAACATTACTTTATTGTCTGCGGAGAACATACTAATTAAATTCACTATTTTTACTAAAAATACATGTGATGTGTTTTGAAGTTTGAGAATGAGGGTGCATGTCATACAATATTCAATGCAGAACAATGCACAGCTATATAAATGTACAGAATTATCCCATATTGTTAGCAAACACACCTAATAAATCCGACTCCTACAATTTTATTTTGTAAAACTAAATTGGAACACTGGAGCCATCTAGTGGAAGAAAACGAATTTTAAACTGTAAAAGACTGCACAGAAAATGCATCTCTGGTCACACAGGAATTCAATTAGACATTGCGGTGTTTAATCCCCTCTGTGAGCCATTTAATGCTGCAACTCTTTGGGGTGGAAGTTAAAGGAAAGTTCTAATCATGTTGGTGTAAAAGTCGTTTTTAGGAGAATTGGCTCTTGTGTCAAAGTTTTCTGCCAGAATGGGATTTTACATGTCCCTATACAAAAACATAGTGCAGGGATTTTTCATTTAAAAAAATATTGACAGAAGATTCAAAAAAAGTTCTGAGAATATTTAATGAATCAAGGGATGATTGAAAGATTCTAAACAGTTACTACTTAAAAGATTAAGGAAATATAAAAGCGGAACTCCAAGCAGATATAAAAAGGCACAAATTGAAGCGGTATTAAACCCAAAAACAAAAATGTAGTATTATATTGCAGCGTATTATTCCTTAAATATGGTGACTGCAATAGTTTTCTTTTTAAAGCATTTTCCTCTTTATATTCATTTGATGATCTGGCCAGAAACACACTTCTTGTCTCAGGGTGTCTCCACTCTGGATGGAGGAGCAATGGAGATCCCCTTGAACAGCAGCGTTGTCAACTTGGGGATAAGGTAGCGTTAGATACGCTAGCACAGTGGTTCTCAACTCCGGTCCTCGGGACCCACTAATGCCCCGTACACACGTGCAGATTATCTGCAGACTTTTGTCTGCAGACTTACCTTTTCTATGTAGTGCAAGGGCCTGCCGGATTGCATACAAATTGAAAGTGTTTAGGTTTGACCTCATATTATATGGTTTTGGTAAGTCTGCAGACAAAAGTCTGCAGATAATCTGCACGTGTGTATGGGGCATAACAGGCCATATTTTAAGTATTACCTTGGGGAGATGCAGACTAGAATACTGCAATCATTGAGAGGCAAATGAGATCACCTGCGATGTAATTTAGTTATCTTGCAAACCTGGCCTGTTGGTGGATCCCGAGGACTGGAGTTGAGAACCACCGTGCTAGCAGATGTTAGGCAGGCCATACAAGGGTGAATGGGAAGATGTCCCCACTGGAGAAGACAGTGATTATTGCTAGAGGCTATAACGGCTTCTAGCGATAATCACATGTAAAATCCGGCAGACTGGTTGTACCCAAGTCAATCGATCGATCACCTTGGTACATTCAGCCTGTCCATACATGGTTCGAATCTTGGATTCAAACCGTCTATGGCCACCTTTAGATGGACTTGACTACCAAATGAAACCGAACTCCAGCTAACACTTTATAAGCAGTTACTTACAGCAACAGTTTTATTTCCTTTTGAGATTAATAATTTACATAAATGAGTAAAAGCTGACCACTGTAAGCACCCCTCTCAGTGGTAAATGGTTTGCCCCAACCCTCTGTCACTTTTAATGGACAGCTTGGGCTGGTAAAGGAAGTTAGGAAGTTGAAAAATAACTTACTAGTCAGATCACTGGATAAAGGAAAGAAAGAAAAAAAAAAAGAAAAAAGAAAAAAAATTCCCATAATTCAATAAGAAATATTTTTTAGATTTTGCTTTCGACAAATCTTCTGAATAACTGATCTGTCTTTGACGGGCCACAGCCAAAAATTGTAAAAAAAAAAAACAAATGTAAACCTGTACTCCCCTTTAAAATTTTAGAAATATATCTCCTGCCTACAGAGATTCTTTAATTTTTATTGTTAGTCAGAAATGTCTTCTCTGTGCCCCTTTTATCACTGTGTTACTGGACCTAGAGTTTCATTGACTTTATGGGTAAACTGCCAACTGCCATTCCATTGTTTAATGTGTTTCACTCAGGGGTCTGTAAGAACATTCTTATTTTATGGTGGGTGGCAATTGGTAAAGCTTAGCCATAAAATCATAGATAGTCTGTGACAAGGTAAAAATAAAAATTGGAGAGGGACATATAAGAGCCTTTTCTTACAAATTAGGGTAATCTTGTGTTTAACCTTTAAATGTTTTCAAAGGGAGTACAGTCTGATTTCTATGATCTTTACAAAATTACTAACCCCGCTCAAGCAACAATTGCCAGATTACTTATAACAGTGAGTCGCAGACTTAAGGCCCGTAAAAGTAAATACATATTCGCCAGCACACCAAGGATCTTGCAAAAGCAGTCCAAAACTTTTATTCAAGTTACGATCACATCAAAAAATAGTGCAACGTTTCGGAGCCACAAAGGACCCCTTCATCAGGCATGTGGGGTCCTGTGCGGCTCCGAAACGTTGCACTATTTTTTGATGTGATCGTAACTTGAATAAAAGTTTTGGACTGCTTTTGCAAGATCCTTGGTGTGCTGGCGAATATGTATTTATTTGTAACTAATCCAGTTGCCAACTGGTGATCGCTTCAGCACCCAACATACACGAGCCTACAAACCAGGAAGGTGTGCGATAGGAATATGAACTTTACAATAAGGCCCGTACACACGATTGCCGATTTGTTAGTATGGTGCTTTCGACAGCCGACTCCGACTTTTCGGCTGACAAAATCCTGATGTGCAGGCTATAAAATTTTTGTTGTCCGTAATACAACATCCGATTTTCGTCTCATTAATACAGATGTTGACGGAAAAAAATCTTAAGAGCAAGACTAGGCATGCTCAGAGACAAAAGAACACATACGGGCGGCACAGTGGTGTAGTGGTTAGCACTTTCACCTAGCAGCAAGAGGGTCCCTGGTTCAAATCCCAACCATGACACTACCTGCCTGGAGTTTGCATGTTCTCCCTGTGCCTGTGTGGGTTTCCTCCGGGTACTCCGGTTTCCTCCCACACTCCAAAGACATGCTGGTAAGTTAATTGGATCCTGTATAAAAAAAAATTGGCCCTACTGTGTATGTATGTGAGTTAGGGACCTTAGATTGTGCGCTCCTTGAGGGCAGGGACTGATGTGAATGTGCAATGTATATGTAAAGCGCTGCGTAAATTGACAGCGCTATATAAGTACCTTAAATAAATAAATAATAAATACAAAGCAATCCAGCACATGACATCACTTCTGAAGTAGAATTCTGTTGTACGGGAAAATTCGTATGAAAAAAACCTCTTCACTTTCCACATCAGACTAGCATGCCACAAAAAACGGACGACAGATCTTTCGATAATCTGATCGTGTGTACGGGGCTTTAGTCACAGAAATAACTGACAAGAACTGGTCCCATATTTGAGTCAACACCAAAGCCAGCCTGCATAATGTACTGGCCACTGAGGCCAACTACAAGCTCTTTACGCAGTGGTACAATCACTCAATATGTACCCAGATTTTGTGGGCTCTGAGGAACTTTCTACCACTAATGGTAGATGTGCCCTGTGGCCCCGCAGAAGAAGTGTTTTGCATATTGACCAAGTTAGTTGAAGACGAGGTGTCCCCTTATCCCAAATATGAGGTCTTCCTGGGGTATGGTTGGCTTTTTTTTGTCATGTGTTTGCCCTTCCAGTGCTCCTTGCTGTTTAGACCAGTTATAGGTGAGATAAGTGACCATTTTTTGTATTGTTGTTGTTATATTGGTCAGGCAACGCACTGACACCTTTGCTGCCATTGTGCAATGTCCTGGGTGTTCAGTGAGACCCTGCACCTTTAAGGAAGGGTGGGCTCCCTCCAGTCACCTGTCCTCCATCTATCCAGTATAATAAATGTTCTCCCACTGTGGAGACTCCTTAAAGGTAGAGTTAGGGTCTGCAGAATGTTCTCAGGTTAAATTCTCTGCAGTTTCAATGTGCGAATACGTAAAATTACATATTATGGCCATTAGATGGCGCCTGCATTTGGGCAGTGTACCCACAACTCTTTTGGCATCCTGGTTGCCAGCCAACATCCATTGTTCCATACCCCCTGCAGATCTGATTGGTCCTACCTTCAAAGACTCTTGATTTGATCCTCTCTGATCCCACGCCTGACACTTGTTATAGGTTTTTCATACAAGCCTGACTAGCTGCTATTTCCTGAATCTAATTCTTTTTTCCAACCCTTTGATTGCTGAACATGCCCAAATAACCCAAGCTCCTGCCCTGCTTCTTCTTGGATAGGACAACAAACCACTGCTGGTAGTTATTAGCCCTTGGCATCTTGCGCCCAACTCCTTGCCACAGGCCTTCCCACAACATTCCCAGCCATTAGCCTTTTATTTACAAGAAAGGAATATCCACACAAAAGTTATAGTTTCCGCACTTTTATGTTGTTCTTCAAAGATAATAGTGATATGTAACATCACATTGAAATACAGATAGAACTCTTCAGCACACATTGCTGTATGTAAGGGCAAACCTTCTGTAGCAGTCACCCAGACGCAGAATGCCAGCACATAATTGGAAAGCCATCTTTCCTTTGCTCTCCTCTCCTTGGGAGCACCACACTATTGGGGACCCATCTCCCTGTATACTAGATTCTGTCAGGTCTATTCAAACCGAGATTATCAAGATGATGCATCCTGCTCTGTCAGCTGAGAACAACAAGGTGCTTTCTGTAGTATATGAGTCTCTCTTTCAGCGTCCCACTCCATAACTCTGTGCAGCCAGGTACAGTAGTCCCCAGATGTCACTTTTAGTGACCGGGTCATTACTTGCCCATCCAGCTCACAACTCCCTTCATGTTGTTCCAGAGATAGGACGGCTGCAGCTGCACCTCAAGATTCTGTACACTTTTCCTTTGACTGCCAGCAGTACATATATTGCGGCAAGTCGGCTCTATTACGCGAAACAAAGTACCTTACGTCGCTTCGTGCAATAGCCAGTGGGGGGGGGGGGAGGGGGGCAGAGCCACGTGCTGATTGGTCAGAGGGGGAGTCAATCAGCATGTCTGTCGGCCACCCGTGATCGCTCACCAAAGAGACAGAACGGCAGTCTGCCTATGTAAACAAGGCAGGCCGCCGTTCTGTCAGAGATGAACACAGTGATCTTGTGTTCCTGCTATTTAGGAATATGGATCTCTGTTCAGCTAGTGAGTCCATACCCCACACATTTAGAAAGTACTCCATAGGCTCACACTTAACCCTTTGATCGCCCCTGGTGGTAACCCCTTTCCTGCCAGTGTCATTAGTCTAGTAACAGTGCATATTTTTAGCACTGATTACTGTAGTAATGTCACTGGTCTCTTAAAACTTTCAGTTAGGTGTCACAGTCCCGCTAAAAATCGCTGATCGCTGCCATTACTAGTAAAAAAATATAAAAAAAAATAAAAATACAATAAATATATCCCCTAGTTTGTAGACTTGATAACTTTTGCGCAAACTAATCAATATACACTTATTGGGATTTTTTACCAAAAATATGTAGGAGAATATTTATTGGCCTAAAATTATATGAAAAATTGGATTTTTAATTTTTTTTTTTATTGCCTGTGTTTTATAGCAGAAAGTAAAAAATGTTGTTTTTTTTTTTTAATTGTAACAGTTTTTTTGTTTATAGTGCAAAAAAATAAAAACCACCAAAAGAAAGCTCTATTTGTGGGAAAAAAGGACATACAGTGTTGCATGACTGCACAATTGTCAGTGAAAGCAACGCAGTGCCGTATCTCAGAAAATGGCTTCGTCATTAATGGGGTAAAACCTTCCAGTCCAGAAGTGGTTAAAGGCACATAAAGGTGGGAAAGAAAGAAACAAAAGAAAAAAAAAAAAAAGATAAGGAAAGTAAGAGGAGAATGGAAGGAAAGAAATATTGTAAAAGTTGTATCTGCTGAAAATTATACTTTCCACCACATATACAAAATTCAGATAGCTACTAAATACTGTAAGTCACCATATTTGACATTCAAGTAACATATTACACTGTTACTTCACCTAGGTGAACACAGGAATATTTCTTCTTCAGTACCTTATATTTTATTAAATTGGTTGAAACCAAAGAGCTTTTCTTGAAATGATTAGCTGTCAAGAAAGCTGCCACTATCAAGTGCCATCATCAGGAAAAATAACAAGTTACAAGTGCCATGTGTCTGAGCCTCTCCAGGTGAACATAATAACGCTTTACAGCTCTAATGGTCGTAATAAGCAGACAGCCTACTGGAATTCTGTCCTTGTGTCAATTGTAAATAGGGTTAATATTAACCTTTACTATACTTTAATTCTAGGAGACAAATCACCTGATTAGTAACTAGTCATTTGAATTCATTAGGACTGTGTTGTTGATGTCATTAGAGGTCTGTGTACAGTACACTGTGCTTGCATGTCTTCTAGGATCAGTTAGTGAGATGCAGGTAGAGCAGATACAAACTGGGCATAATAAAAAACAAAACAAGAAAAGCTTTGAGATACAGTTTTGCAATACTTGCTGATTTTTAAAAAAAAATGCATTTTATCACTTCAAAAACATTGCAAGTAAAGATAGATACCAGCTGATCTGCATGAAATCCAGTGTTCTCGTACCTTTCTGCTGAACTGTAAATTCAAGCAGCATTGTCACCCAATGCCTGTCACTTGACCAAATGATTGTGTCAGATAGAATACCTAATTATATTTAATCACACTATGACAAGTGATGGTGGCAGTGCCTGGCTTTTCATCCCTTCTCTTTTGGGTGATGAGACTATTCTTTATCCTGTGTGATGGATGCATTCTCCACCTTGTGTGATGGGACCATTCCCTATCTTGTCTGATGGGTCCATGCTCCACCTTGTGTGATGGCATCATTCCCTATCTTGTCTGATGGGTCTGTTCTCCAGCTTGTGTGATGGGATCATTCCCTATCTTGTCTGATGACTCTGTTCTCCACCTTGTGTGATGGGATCATTCACTATCTTGTCTGATGGCTCTGTTCTCCCCCTTGTGTGATGGGACCATTCACTATCTTGTCTGATGGTTCTGTTCTCCCCCTTGTGTGATGGGATCATTCACTATCTTGCCTGATGGCTCTGTTCTCCACCTCGTGTGATGGGATCATTCACTATCTTGTCTGATGGGTTTGTTCTCCACCTTGTGTGATGGGATCATTCACTATCTTGTCTGATGGCTCTGTTCTCCACCTCGTGTAATGGGACCATTCCCTATCTTGTCTGATGGGTCTGTTCTCCACCTTGTGTAATGGGACCATTCCCTATCTTGTCTGATGGGTCTGTTCTCCACCTTGTGTGATGGGATCATTCACTATCTTGTCTGATGGGCCTGTTCTCCACCTTGTGTGATGGGATCATTCACTATCTTGTCTGATGGGCCTGTTCTCCACCTTGTGTGATGGGATCATTCCCTATCTTGTCTGATGGGCCTGTTCTCCACCTTGTGTGATGGGATCATTCACTATCTTGTCTGATGGGCCTGTTCCTCCACCTTGTGTGGTGGGATCATTCACTATCTTGTCTGATGGCTCTGTTCTCCACCTCGTGTAATGGGACCATTCCCTATCTTGTCTGATGGGTCTGTTCTCCACCTCGTGTGGTGGGATCATTCACTATCTTGTCTGATGGCTCTGTTCTCCACCTCGTGTGATGGGATCATTCACTATCTTGTCTGATGGGTCTGTTCTCTACCTCGTGTGATGGGATCATTCCCTATCTTGTCTGATGGGTCTGTTCTCCACCTTGTGTGATGGGATCATTCACTATCTTGTCTGATGGCTCTGTTCTCCACCTTGTGAGATGGGATCATTCACTATCTTGTCTGATGTGTCTGTTCTCCACCTTGTGTGATGGGATCATTCACTATCTTGTCTGATGGGTCTGTTCTCCACCTTGTGTGATGGAATTATTCACTATCTTGTCTGATGGGTCTGTTCTCCAACTTGTATGATGGGACTGTAATGGTACTCACCGTCACTAAAAAAACAGATACTTAAGGGACACTGAGAAAATGGTTTGGATAACTTCAAATGGGAGAGTAATATTTATCAACAATATCTCTCAAGAAATATGAAGATTTAATCCCACTTTACACTGTGAGACCTATAGCCTGTTGCCATGAAATCTGTGACACCTAAATAATACTTAGATGTATATTCCATGTACTTCAAGGTAGGAGACGGACAGACTGTCATTGTCCGTCTTGTCCTATTGTCTATCTACTGACTTGGGATGTGGATTGTGTTAAGTCTGTGTGTTTCATTGTTAAATGTTAATTACCTCACATTGTTCTGTCCAGATGACTAGATAATTAGTTCAGGTTAATTCTATTCCTGTATACAATTTCATCTGCATATGATAATGTAATCAGGCAGAGGGGAGGGATTGTGTACACTCTATGGGAGTGACTGAGTGTAAAACTATTTTTATTGGATTGTGAATTTCATGGCCTGTTCCTCACAAGGTCCACCTGGACAGTAACCTTGTGGGGGGAAAACTGTATAAAAGAGCAGCTGTACCATTAAACCTTGAGTTCAACTTCACTCTCAATCTAGAGTCCTGTTTCTTATTGGGGGAATCTGCTACAAGGAATTGCTATGCTGTTCATACTCCCTTGGATAATCACTAAGCTCTTGTAAGAGCTTGTTCCTGTTCCTGCTTCACTCTCTGGGGAAAGAGAGGTTCACCCACTGGAACCTGGAGCCTTGTCGTAGGTCCAGGGTGGGTAGGAGACAGTGAGAATCCAGCCAAGCTGCGGCGGTTTGTGGGATCTGTGGGGGTTATGGTGCCTGGTGGAGTGCTTGAAGTCCTCGGGAAGCACTAGGAGCATCCGTCAACGGAGGTACCCAGTCGGGGTGCCAGTTGATCCGTTACTGGGACCATTCCCTATCTTGTCTGATGGGTCCGTGCTCCACCTTGTGTGATGGGATCATTCACTATCTTGTCTGATGGCTCTGTTTTCCACCTTGTGTGATGGGATCATTCATTATCTTGTCTGATGGGTCCGTTCTCCACCTTGTATGATGGGATCATTCACTATCTTGTCTAATGGGTTTGTTCTCCACCTTGTAGGATGGGGCCAGTCCCTATCTTGTCTTATGGGTCTGTTCTCCACCTTGTGTGATGGGATCATTCACTATCTTGTCTGATGGGTCCGTTCTCCACCTTGTGTGATGGGATCATTCATTATCTTGTCTGATGGGTCCGTTCTCCACCTTGTATGATGGGATCATTCACTATCTTGTCTGATGGGTCCGTTCTCCACCTTGTAGGATGGGGCCAGTCCCTATCTTGTCTTATGGGTCTGTTCTCCACCTTGTGTGATGGGATCATTCACTATCTTGTCTGATGGGTCCGTTCTCCACCTTGTATGATGGGGCCATTCCCTATCTTGTCTGAGGAGTCCGTTCTCCACCATGTGTGCTGGGATCATTCACTATCTTGTCTGATGGGTCCATTCTCCACCTTGTGGGATGAGAGCATTCACAATCTTGTCTGATGGGTCTGTTCTCCACCTTGTGTGATTGGGACCATTCCCTATCTTGTTGGATGGAATCGATCTCCGTTTTGTCTGATGGCATCATTTTATATGCTTTCTGATAGGACAGTTCACTATCTTTTTTTATCCTCACCATGAAGTCAAAGACATATTAAAGCTGAACTCTATGGAGATATAATTATTATTGCAGCTTTTTGTTAATAAATACAGAAATGTTTTTTATGTAGGCAGCATAAGCACCTGGATTTGACTAGGTATCACCTCCCCTGTACAGCAGCATGCAGACTGAAAAAAGAGAGACAGGACTGCAGATGTACTTCTTGCCAAAGTGCTAGCAAGAAACATGCAGATAGAAGAGAACATAGTGAGCCGAGGGATGGCCCTATCAGTCTGCTGCTGCTCCTTAACTGTTCAGTCAGAAGGTTAGGATAAGAGAGAGGACACCACTGTATTCCTCACTATATGTAGTGTCATCCGCCTGGTTGTGAAGTGTGAGGGGGTGTGAATCTCAGGACTGGAGGGCCAAAAATACTTTGGCAGGTAAAACAGCTCCTATATACAGTATGTATTTAATCTATGTATCTAGCTGTCTGCTGGAGTAGTAGATCTAGCCCTGGTCAAACCAAGCATGTAAATAAATCTTTATGCCTCCGCTTAGCATACAATAGACAAAATAACTTCAAGAACTTGATTCATATTTATATCAGCAGGATACATATTACTTTTAATATAGGTACAGAAATCACTGTAATCCCTGGTAGAATCATGTCCATATTGAACGTTAGGCAAATATATCAGCTTTACTCTATATTAGTATCCATACATCTTTACTCATGTATTTATGCATACATACCCAAAGCTAGCAAAATGGTGCATTGGAATATTTGCTCTAACTTTTAATCATCTACAGGCAAGTGATGACCCACGATGAAACATTACATCTGCCTAGGCCAAGAGTCTTCAAACTATGGCCCTCCAGTTGTTCACGAACTACAATTCCCATTATGCCTAGTAATGTCTGTGAATGTCAGAGTTTTACAATGCCTCATGAGATGTGTAGTTCTGCAACAGCTGGAGGGTCGTAGTTTGAGGATCCCTGGCCTAGGCAGTAGTAGAGGATCCCTCAGCTTGCATTAAATAGTGGTTTGCCTGTGAGTAGAGATAGGAAGTCTGTCCAAAGATCAGAGAGTTTATTGCCAAAACATCATGTTTCCTTGTTTAAGAGTATTTGTACACATACAGTATGTAATGAGGAACTCGCCTATCCTTTTTTAATTAAATACTTTGCACTCAACCAATGAAACTGGGATCCAAACAAATTTAAACCTTTATTTCATAATGATGACAACTAAGAACTTATTGCACAATTTATTCCAGTGCAAGCATCATTATTATAAGCGTATGTAAACCCAACAACAAAAATATATGCAGTGAACCAGTCCTTAGATCAGGTGGCTGCACTAGTTTTCTTTTTTTCTTTTTAATCAAGAAACATTTCATTGAAAAATAAAGGCATAGGTATCGGGGTTTACAATTCACACTAGTTTTCTCTTTGTTTTTTTCAACTTTATTTTTCACCTGGTCATTTGTAAAGGAACACACTTCCTGTTTCCAGCGTTCTTTCTATGGAGGAGCAGTATTGTGCTGTTATAGAAAAAGGAACAATCAGGAAGCCAGGATGACCAAGAGCTCCTAGCATGTTGGATAGTATCTAGGGGCATAAGTATTTTCCACTATTTTTCTTAATTGGTAACACATGAATTAACTAATAAGAGGTCCAAAGGAATGCTGTTTTTCATCTGGCCAGATGACTAGCAAGAAGAAACTTTGGTGAATATTTTGTAAAAATTTGAAAAGTCTCCATGCAGTAATTTGTAATCCGTCTTTTCTTAAGAACATAGACTGGGGTAGTGATGGTTATTTTGTACTCTGACCAGTAATCCTACAGTTACCACCAATTACCATGTGTTGCATGTTTTATGGTCTTTGATCCCCAGAGTGGTACTTTTGAGGGAAAATAGAACATCACTAGGGGTAACACCCAGTGGTGGGATTCAGCCGGTTCGCACCGGTTCCATAGAACCGGTTACTAACTTTCTGCAAGTTCGCAGAACCGGCTGATCCCTCTGCGCGTCTAAGGACGCGCAGTACGATTGAAGGTCCTGCGCTCGGACCGCGCAGCCGCAGGCGTGGCGGCCGGGGAGCAGAGCAGTGCGCCCCGACCTGCCCATTCTGTGACAATAGCGAATGAAAATTCGCTATTGTCACATGGATCCTCCTGGCCAATCAGGGAGCGGGTCCTCCCGCTTCCTGATTGGCCGAAAGGCAAACACCGTGCCATTGGATGAGGAGGCGGGAGGACTGAGGAATCGGAGACGCGGGGAGCCGGGGACTGAAGAGAAGCTGCGTGACCGTCTGTGAGGTAAGTGCATGGGTCTCGTGGGGGGATCGCTGGCACTCTGCAGTCATTGGGGGCAATGCTGTGGGCACTCTGCGATTATTGGGGGCAATGCTGTGGGCACTCTGCAATGATCATTGGGGGCAATGCTGTGGCACTCTGCAATTATTGGGGGCAATGCTGTGGGCACTCTGCAATTATTGGGGGCAATGCTGTGGCACTCTGCAATTATTGGGGGCAATGCTGTGGGCAGTCTGCAATTATTGGGGGCAATGCTGTGGGCACTCTGCAATTAATGGGGGCATGCTGTGGGCACTCTGCAATTATTGGGGGCAATGCTGTGGCACTCTGCAATCATTGGGGGCAATGCTGTGCACACTCTGCCTTTATTGGGGGCAATGCTGTGGGCACTCTGCAATTATTGGGGGCAATGCTGTGGGCACTCTGCAATTATTGGGGGCAATGCTGTGGGCGCTCTGCAATTATTGGGGGCAATGCTGTGGGTGCTCTGCAATTATTGGGGGCATGCTGTGGGCACTCTGCAATTGAGGGCAATGCTCTGGCGCTCTGCAATCATTGGGGGCAATGCTGTGGGCACTCTGCCTTTATTGGGGGCAATGCTGTGGGCACTCTGCAATTATTGGGGGCAATGCTGTGGGCACTCTGCAATCATTGGGGGCAATGCTGTGGGCACTCTGCAATCATTGGGGGCAATGCTGTGGGCACTCTGCAATTATTGGGGCAATGCTGTGGGCACTCTGCATTGATTGAGGGCAATGCTGTGGGCACTCTGCAATCATTGGGGGCAATGCTGTGGGCACTCTGCAATCATTGGGGGCAATGCTGTGGGCACTCTGCATTGATTGGGGTCAATGCTGTGGGCACTCTGCAATCATTGGGGGCAATGCTGTGGGCACTCTGCAATCATTGGGGGCAATGCTGTGGGCACTCTGCAATCATTGGGGGCAATGCTGTGGGCACTCTGCAATCATTGGGGGCAATGCTGTGGGCACTCTGCATTGATTGGGGGCAATGCTGTGGGCACTCTTCAATCATTGGGGGCAATGCTGTGGGCACTCTGCAATCATTGGGGGCAATGCTGTGGGCACTCTGCATTGATTGGGGGCAATGCTGTGGGCACTCTGCATTGATTGGGGGCAATGCTGTGGGCACTCTTCAATCATTGGGGGCAATGCTGTGGGCACTCTGCAATCATTGGGGGCAATTCTGTGGTCACTGTGCATTGAAAGGGGGCACGCTGGTCACTGTGCATTGAAAGGGGGGCACGCTGGTCATTCTGCATTAAAAGGGGGCATGCTGGTCATTCTGCTGGGAAAGTCAGAACTGGTTACTAAAATTTTTGAATCCCACCACTGGTAACACCTAATTAAGGGAGAGAATAAAGTCATCATAAGGTGCTTTTTTAAATCGGACCATGGTATTTTATACCTTGAAATCTCACTATCAATTCAATACATAAGGCTACAAGAGACATAAACCTTTGTTACTTATGTTACCTTTACCATGAAGATAACCTCATTGTTTTATTCCACAGCTAACACAGTACACCATTTACAACACATTTGACCTTTGTTTGGTGAGGATGATAAGCAAAGTCAATGCATCACATTTTTATCTTGACATTATTCTTAAGCTGGGCATACATGGATCGATGTATGGGCAGGCTGATTGTACCCAAGTCGATCCAATTGATTTTGGTACACCAGGCCTGTTGTTTTTTTTCTACATTCAATTACTGCCAGCTGCTATAGCCACTAGCAGTAATCATTGTGTTCTGCTGCCCAGGAAGGCTCCCCGCACCACCTCCCCCCGTCGCTGGCAGAATACAATTGTGCTGCGGGAGGCATTACCCCATCAACACTGATTGTTGATGGGGGAATGGAGTGATTTTCTATCCTTCCACCCATGGTGAAAAATATAATTGATTAATCTATGGCTTGCCTTAGTGTATACTTTGGAAAGTAACTATGCTTTTGCTATTCGTCCCAGCCATAGAGCGGTAACTGACGGCGAACAACATAACAAGCTTACTGTACCTTTTAAACTTGCAACCGAGACAATCGTGATCAGGAATCCATGTTTATAAAGCCAGACATCAATATCTGATAAAATATCTCTGGCTGTTAATCAATGACTGCAGTCAGTCTCCTTGTAGGCTCACAGGAAGATAGGCTCTTGAAGTTGTTGATACATGCATAGCATAGTACAAGGAATTGGCACTTGGCCCAGAGTAAGATGCAATGTCCAAAACTTGTGATTGTCTGATCTACTGTATGTTATAATATCCTTAAAGTGAACCTGCCTTAGGGCATTGGGGAATCACTGTAGAAGTAGGAGCCTTATGGTGGCTGCCATACTGAGCCTGGTTTAATTTGCACATTTTTTCCTTGAAACATGGCTTTTAGTTGAGCATATACTTCTAAAACAGATTTTAAGAAATACCTGCATGTAGAGGCATTAAGTGGTACCAAACTTTACATTTCGTATATATATAGTGCTTGTTATTTTTTCACAGATTTCATCTATTTGTGTGTAACACCTTCAAAGTGTCATGTACAGCATCTGGTCCAGAAGCAAAAAAAAAAAAAAAAGCAAAATAGAATGGGTCATGTGACTCACTAACTATAACATTTAATATTTAAAACATTTTAAGACACCTCCAAATAAAAAAGTCTCAGTCCTTCATCACTACCGCCATATGTTTATGAATGGCGACGTGGTGGTCTGTTGTTTCTTTTAAAAATGGCATTGGTGAAACCACCATCAGATGACATTTGCACCTATTAGCTGTGAAACCAAGCCCTCATTAGACAACTTGGTTCAGAGACAGTGTACAGAGCCAGTTGAAATGGTTTTGTACCTTGTGATCACTGTGGTAAACAATCACAGCAATCACACCACTGTATACATTGTTGATCCCTCCCTTTCCCCTTACAATGGAAGAGGGAGAGGGAATCAAAGTCATTTATGAATGGAGAATGAACAAATGGATCCGCTGCAGCAGATGATTCATGGTGAGGAATTTATAAGGATGGTGGGATTTTTTTTGTTTTTTTACCCTTTCACCCCCATTCTCTCCTGTACATCTGATCTCCAACCTGTATCATATGTGACCTGTATATTGAACCTTCTTTTCCATTATAAACCCCTTCTCCTCCCCTTGTGTATAAACTGTACAATAATTTATCCGGCGCACCATTAGCAATCTCCATATTCAACAAATTTATTACCAGAATGTTTGGTCGTTTTTAACAAATGTGTGGCAAAAAAATGAGCACCTTGGGGTAGGGCCGGAACAAGGGGTGGCAGGAGGGGCGGCTGCCCCTTGGGCACTGTGGTATCATGTGAGGTGGGGGGAGGTACCATAAGGAGATAGGGGGGGATTTGTGTTGAGAAATTGAATTTGGGGGTACAAAAACATTCTAGGAGAGCAAATTTGGGGAGGTGTGCTAGGAGTGGTTATTTGGGTGTAATTGTGTTTGGAAGGAGGTGGGGGAAGGTAATTTGTGCTAGGGAGAGGGATTTGGGGAGCTTGTGCTACAAAAAATATGGTTGAGGGAAATAATTATTTTCGGGGGGGGGGGGGGATTTGTGTTAATAGGGATGATTGGGGGTATTTGTGCTAGGAGGGGAAATTCGTGGGGATTTGTGCTAGGATGGGGGATTGGGAAGGGGAATTTGTGCAGGAAGGGAGGGGGAATTTGGAATGGAAGGAGAAGATTTGTGCTTGGAGGGGAAATTAGAGGGGTAGAGGATTTGTGCTAGGCTTGGGGTGTCTACATTTAAAAAAAGTGGTAAGTACAGTGGGCATTTGTACTATGTTGGCATTTTATTAGATTTTTTTTAATAAGAGAAAGTCGGGGAAATATTTGTTTTTCAACATGTTGGTCTTTTTCCCTTTTAATAGTAAAAAATAAATAAACAACAGGTGGTTATTAAAGGCCACCAAAAGAAAGCTCGGTCTCAAAAATTATATACAATTCATTTGGGTACAGTGGCCTGGTAAAGAAGGGGTATGGCAGGCTAGTACTCAAGTGGTTAAATAAGAATTCAAGCCAACAAGTAAAATCACTCAATGAGACAATGAAATGCAAATTCTATTTAGAAAACACCGTAAATGTACTAACAGCAGAAAATACACTCAGTTAATTTTACCCTGAATTTTGTATAACCCCTGATGATCACACTTTGGCAGGATTCTCACATGTGTTACCAGGAGACGGTACATTAAATTGTCACTTGATCCTGTGCTCATCAGCCTCTCCTCCCATAATAGATTATGTTTGGATGAAGCTACCAGGAGCTCAAACAGTGGAGCATGAACAAGTAAACACATTGGTCTACATGTGCACAGAATGAGGGCTATTCAGAAAGTAAACATACCGGCAACCATAGGGATTTAGCTAGCAGATAATACAAGGTGCAGAAGATGTAGGCGGACTGTGCGATTGATTTACCAAAATTGGAGAGTGCAAAATCTGGTGCAGCTTTGCATGGTAACCAATCACCTTCTAACTTCGGCGTCTTCATTTAAGCTTTGACAAAAAAACCTGGAAGTTTTTGCTTTCTATGCAGAACTGCACCAGATTTTGACCTCTCCGTTTTTAGTAAATCAACCCCTGCTTCTTGACTGCATTGTTCCTTTATTATAATGCATCAAAATTTGTATATTTTCTATTTTGCAGAGTTAGTAGAGCAACAATGACAAAGAACTCTGTGTCTAGGTCAAGATGAGAAATATAGGGCTAAACAGAGTCCATAGAACAGGAAAACATGAAAAAAACAAAACACAAAAATTATACAACCAGATGTCCTTCATAATTTCAATAATTTTATTAAATACAGGTGTAAGTAGATACAAGTGAACTATCTTTTATTGTATATGCTGGGAGAGGTAGAATTGTAAATAAATTAAAAATATAAAATATCAGAATTGTAAGAAAAGAGCCAGTCACTGTACTACATCCGATTCTGACGAAGATTCCCATTCCCAAATAATCTGCAAAGAAACAAAACGTGTATAAAACGTGAAAAAAGAAACTATGTACATATGCACTGACATGCATCTGAAATCAATGAAGGTCTCCTTATATAATAGTAACTTCCTAAAAACCTTTTATAGTTTAGGATCATCTTTATATATGAGGAAGAAAGATCAACACTTGTCTTAAATTCGCAGAATAACTTTACTTCACAAACAACAAAAAGGGACAAAACCTCAAGATGACATATATAGTAAGGCTGACCACAGGTCGGCCTGAATTTGTAGGAGGAGTCTCGCTCCATAAATACCTGCACTCAACCCTCCCACCTCGTCAAAGTTACCTTTCACTTTACTGGTTCGGCTTACGGACGCCGACACTGCCACGTGGTTTCCTACACTGCGGTAGTCCACACTAGAGATCAACCGATTATTGGCAAAGCCGTTATATCGAGGGCTGATATGCACTTTTCCTGATATATCGGAATCGGCCACGAAGGCGACCGATATTGTCGATATTTCGGGAAAGTGCTTGTACTGGAGTGATGCCTGCAGCTAGAGGCATCACCCCGGTACCGGCGTCCATAGCCAACGGTCGGCTGTATTGTAGTGACAACCGATGCGGCTGACATCCCCCCCCCCTCCCGCCGCTCGTCTGGGTCTCCCGTCCCACCGGGAGACCCGGGAAACCAGCCTGAACGGCCGCATTCGGCTCTGATCGGGTCTCCATGCAAAAACCCGGAAGTGATGTCATGAGCTTCCGGGTACTGGAATTGCCAGATTAAAAAAAATGACAGCATTCAAAATAGCCAAACTTGGCGTTTTGAATGCCTTTAAGTGCAGAGGAGTAGTTTGGGGTCTTTTAGACCCCCAGATCCCTCCACAAAAGTACCAGTAAAGTAAAAAAAAAAAACAATTTTTTTTAAATGTACAAAAATATTGGCCGATCACTAGTCCGCACGACTCTTCTACGGAAAATTTGAATTTTCCTCAAATTTATACTTGCTTTCACTGGTTTCGTTTCAGCATTGGTATGTTACGAAAATATTGTGCTTTTTGCAAAAGGATTTCTTCTCATCTGCCTTTTCATGCTATCCATTCATACGATTCAAACGTTCTACACAGTTTCATTTAGCCTACACACAATCACCGTTACTTCCTTTACCTTCTAGCTTCAACCTCCCTGAACTCTTTACTAAAAACATTTATCAATCTACGAATACATCAATATTTTTATACGATTCATTTTTCATTACTTACGATATTCATGAATCAAATCTATGCATCTGCATCTCACTTATCTCTTACTTTGGTTATTTCCAAAGCCGCGCTATTAGTTCCATTTTGCCATGTTCCTCAGTACATACAATTTACACCTTGCGACATGTGTCATGTTGTAACATATTTACTATTTGTTAAACATTCAGCGGCAGTTACAATACTCTTGCTTAAACTGTATATTGGTCATACTTCACATACAGTATCTCACAAATGTGAGTACACCCCTCACATTTTTGTAAATATTTTATTATATCTTTTCATGTGACAACACTGAAGAAATGACACTTTTCTACAATGTAAAGTAGTGAGTGTACAGCTTGTATAACTGTAAATTTGCCATCCCCTCATAATAACTCACACAGCCATTAATGTCTAAACCGCTGGCAAGTGAGTACACCCCTAAGTAAAAATGCCCAGATTGGGCCCAATTAGTCATTTTTCCCTCCCCGTTGTCATGTGACTGTTAGTGTTACAAGGCCTCAGGTGTGAATGGGGTGCAGGTGTGTTAAATTTGGTGTTATCGTTCACACTCTCTCATACTGGTTACTGGAAGTTCAACATGGCACCTCATGGCAAAGAACTTTCTGATGATCTGAAAAAAAGAATTGTTGCTCTACATAAATATGAACTAGGCTATAAGAAGATTGTCAAGACCCTGAAACTGAGCTGCAGCATGGTGGTAAAAAACCATATAGCAGTTTAATAGGACAGGTTTCACTCAGAACAGGCCTCGCCATGGTTGACCAAAGAAGTTGAGTGCACGTGCCCAGCGTCATATTCAGAGTTTGTCTTTAGGAAATAGACGTATGAGTGCTGCCAGCATTGCTGCAGAGGTTGAAGGGGTGGGGGGGGGGGTCAGTCTGTCAGTGCTAAGACCATACGCCGCACACTGCATCAAATTGGTCTGCATGGCTGTCATCCCAGAAGGAAGCCTCTTCTAAAGATGATGCACATGAAAGCCCACAAACAGTTTGCTGAAGACAAGCAAACTAAGGACATGGATTACTGGAATCATGTCCTGTGGTCTGATGAGACCAAGATAAGCGTATTTGGTTCAGATAGTTTCAAGCGTGTGTGGCGGCAACCAGGTAAGGAGTACATAGACAAGTGTGTCTTGCCTACAGTCAAGCATTGTGGTGGGAGTGTCATGGTTTAAGGCTGCATGAGTGCTGCCAGCACTGGGGAGCTACAATTCATTGAGAGAACTATGAATGCCACCATGTACTGTGACATACTGAAGCAGAGCATGCTCCCCTCCCTTTTGAGACTGGGCCGCAGGGCAGTATTCCAAAATGATAACAACCCCAAACACACCTCCAAGATGGCCACTGCCTTGCTAAAGACGCTGGAGGTAAAGGTAATGGACTGGCCAAGCATGTCTTCAGACCTAAACCCTATTGAGCATCTGTGAGGCATCCTCAAACAGAAGGAGGATCGCAAGGTCTCGAACATCCACCAGCTCCGTGATGTCGTCATAGTGGAGTGGAAGAGGACTCCAGTGGTAACCTGTGAAGCTCTGGTGAACTCCATGCCCAAGAGGGTTAAGGCAGTGCTGCAAAATAATGGTGGCCACACAAAATATTGACACTTTGGGCCCAATTTGGACATTTTTACTTAGGGGTGTACTCACTTTTGTTGCCAGCAATTTAGACATTAATGGCTGTGTGTTGAGTTATTTTGAGGGGACAGCAAATTTACACTGTTATACAAGCTGTACACTCACTACTTTACATTGTAGTAAAGTGTCATTTCTTCAGTGTTGTCACATGAAAAGAAATAATAAAATATTTACAAAAATGTGAGGGGTGTAGTCACTTTTGTGAGATACTGTATATTGTCTGGTTGATTAGACACTTGCACTGTGGGTAGATCTTGTTACTTAACCTAGGGCCTAGGTAACCTATTGAACGGGGGTGGTTTTATTTTGTTACCCCCCCCGTAGTTCTTGTTTCTACATAACCACAGGACTTACAAGTCTGAGTTTCGGTGCAGCCAATACAGGTGGGTAGTATTTCCTCAAAGTCAAACATTATAATATATTAAAATTTTCGCTTCTTATGACATACACATCAATTTTGTTCTGCATACATCATTTATCCCGTGGCTCACGGCGTTACACCACTACAGTTGTCACCTGTCACGCTTATGGACTGAGATGTTCATTTTTTAATTGACTTGTTTGGTGGCAAGTTTCCTCATCCGTTAACACATATGTCATACGTTACGACATATCGCAACACTCATACCTCTAACCTGACACGTTTTTCAGGTAACTAAGGCCTGAGTTTACTTTGTTAATTTCCCTGGTATGCCTCAGGTAACTCGGCCTCTATCACATTTAAAGACTGACACACTTTCAGTCCTGTGCAACTGGAGTTTTTGTTTGCTAACTGGCCCACTATCACAATAGTGAGTCCGCTTGTAGCACCACATTACTCACATTTGTACACTTTGGAAAGAAAAAAAAAAGGTTTTACATATATATGCATATGAATATTTACTATATATTTGTTCTTCGTTACATAGGTCATGTCACAGGCTTTGGACATTGAAGAATCTGCCTCCATCCCACCATCACCTGCCAGGGGATCAGAACATGGTAGCACTCCCTCTCTGAGATCCTGGATTATCCCCAAGCTCACCGAGCTGCAGCGCAGGGGTATCTCGTATCCAGCTTCGACTCGCAAAGCTGAACTTTTCAGACTATTATTCCCCAGTACATCAGGCACCAACGCTGAGCAAGTTACCTTACGCACAGTTGCCAGTGCCACATCCCTCTCACAAATTCACACTACCCTTAGCTCATTGGCAACCTCCTTGCTTGATTTACGAGCCAGGGTAGATGCATTAGAAAGCCGCCCAACCTCGACCCCAGAGGCACCCTCCATTTCAGGGACACCAGCAGTTCCCAAGACACCCACTGTCTCAGCCTCTGTGCCATTAGCCTCAGGTAAGGGCGCTAGTACCCTCTCTGTTACCCCCGCTCATTTCAAACCAGTAAATATAAAGAAGGATATTCTGGACGGTAAAGATGTAAATTTGGCCTCCCTTTTAATAGCTTCCCATGATATAGCCGACAACAAGTCATACACTTGCAGTGATGTCTCAGTGGTGGTTAAGACCAGGGACCACAGGATAAACCGTAAGTTCTCCATCCCAGACTTTGTCCTTTCATTTAGTGTCTTCAGGGATATAATCTGCTCCGTAAACCCACATAGGAGGGAGGAGCTTGACCTCTACCTTTACGCGATAGTGGAGTTGGGTCAGGAATACGGTGGGTCAGCTTTTTATGACTACCATCGTTCTTTTCCGTCAAGGCTGCTGCTATTCTGGCCCAGCACCAGGTAGTTACAGACTGGAGCAATATAGACACAGAGGTGTTTTTCCGGCATTTTGATGGACTTAGGTCTCCAGTTTGTGCGATTTGCCAGTCATCCACACACACATTACCTACTGGTGCCCCGATGCGGAACCCCCCATCCTACAAGGCACATCCAGAGCATCCACAAGTTTACTCCCGGCCCCAGCTCATACAGAACAACTAGAGAAGCTAGGGTGCCCAGTTCAGTTTTTAGGTAAAGCACAGATTTGAAACAATTTCAATCAAGCCACGTGCAATTATAGTCAGGGCCACCTCCTGCATGTCTGTGCTATTGGTTATAGGGCTCATCCCAAATCTGCCTGCATGCTGAGACAAGTCAAGTCCACATGACTAAGCCGCATCAACATTCCATACTTGCAGGCCAATTTGGCTACTCACCCTGCCCCCACTTTAAGTCAGTTTTTCGTAGATGGTTTCACACAGGGGTTCCACACAGGGTTCATTTCATTACCACAATCCCCAACTGAGTGTAAAAATCTACTGTCGACAGCCACAGATATGGAGACAGTGGATTGTTTACTCCAAGCCAAACTAGGGAACGGTTTTATCATAGGGCCTTTCGTGACACCGCCATTCCACAACTGGAGAGTTACCCGGTTGGTCTGGTTAGTGGTAAATTCTCAAATAAATTACGTTTAATTTACGATTTGTCAGCACCTCATTGTTCTTATGTGCCTAGTCTTAATTCCTTGATCCCATCTGAGGAATTTTCACTCAAGTATACATCAGTTGACCAAGCTATCCAGTACATTATCAGAATTGGTAAGTACGCATGGCTGTCTAAAGCCGACATTTGTGATGCCTTCAAGCTTCACTGCACACTGTCAGAGGATTATTCACTATCTAGACGATTACCTTCTTATTGAAAGTCCTCAACAAGCCCCTACTGATCTACAGAAGCTCATGATACTCATGACACCCAGGCCATGCAGGCTAGTCTGCCTGCGGACAAATTATCCAGAATTAGAGACCATATAAATTTTGCTATGAGAATTATTCCCCAAGCTAGGTCCTTCATTTCTAGGTTGCTGGCATTGTTACCCATGGCCCCTGACTCTGATTCTCGGATCAAACTAGATCCCACGGCCTTATCTGATTCAAGTGTGGGGCGAGTTCCTTCAGCATTGGAATAGCATTGCCATGTTCATTACTGCAGTGTCAGTGTCATCTCCCCAAGTTGATACCGATGCTGAAGCTACCAAAGGCTATGCAACAATTTTTGGCACTCACTGGTTAGCAGGATCGTGGCCAGACGAAATTCTGGCAATTCCCAGGTTTGCACAAACGTCATCACTTTTTGAAATTTACCCTATAGTTTCCGCAGCACAGGTGTGAGGGTCACCAATGGACAGGTAACACAGTAGTTTTCTCCACAGGCAATCAGACCATTTCCGAAATCATTAACAAAGGTAGGTCCAGTTCATTACTTGTCATGTCCTTCATACGCAGGTTCATTTGGCTGTCCCTCCAATACAAATTCCATTTTCATTGTAAATTCAACAATGTTGTAGATAATACAGCCGCGGATGCTTTATCATGATTTAATTATCCACTGTTTTTCAAGCAGGTTCAAGACACAGACGCCATTGCCACTCTGGCCCTGCACTACTCACTGTTGGATTAGATACTCACTGGGCCTGTGCGGTTGCATTGATTGACAAGTCACTATCAGCCAAAACAAAAAAGGCGTACAATACGGCTTGGAATACTTTCAAGTCATTCCAGTCTCAGTATCTCAGTCCAAATTACTATGACGTTAAATACCTGCTGGCTTTCATAGCCTAATGCCACTCCCAGCTTAAACTTTCTCACAACACCAATAAGACATATTTGGCAGGAATTCCGCATTTTGCATCCTTACTGCACCCCGATAGACCCTCTGTTTTTTTTTTTTGGCATATCGCATAAAGGTCATATTAAAGGGGATTCAGAAGAGTAGTCCCCCTGCTTTGGCCAGCAGGCTCCTAATTACCGGGCATATAGTCCGCAACATGTCCAATATGCTTTCAAGGTCCCCCTTCGAGCTACTACCTAGCCTGGTCCTCAAGGCAGTTATATATCTGGCCTTCTATGGGTACCTAATACCAGGCAAATTTACGTTTACTGGTACTAAGTCCTGTATTCTCCTGATTAAACAGTTAATCAAATACCCCAACCATTTCTGGTTGCACCTAGATATCTGCAAGACACAGCAGACTGGAGTTGGCACCGATATTATATTTTTTGAGACCCATACTGCTTGGTGCCCCGTAGCAGTCCTAGACCAACTCATGGTGCAGTTGGCAGACAAACCCAAGGATAGCCCGCTCCTACCATTCTCAAGTACACCGCTTACTACAACACAATTCCTTAATCACTTCACTGTGTATTTACATCGGTACTTTGATGTTAAAGTAGGTAGCGGGGAAAACTATCCGGTCCATTGTAGTCCTAGGCAGGAAGTCGAGTGAGGGCCCCCACTCGGCTCTATGGCCTTGGAGGACCGGAGCGACGTCATACATTGCTTCCTCCCAACAGGCTTAAAGGGCCCATTTTTTTTTTCTTGCAAAAAAAAAAGAAATTTGTTTTTAGGTGTAGATATGAGATTGGAGGTCTTTGTGACCCCAGATCTCACATTCTGCTTATTTCTATTACAAGGGATGTATACATTCCTTGTAAAAGGAATAAAAGTGATAAAAAAATTGGTTTTAAAAGGGACAGCGTAAAATAAAAAATAAAAGTTAAAATAAAGAAAAAAAAAATAATTTAAAGCGCCTCGTCCCTCCGAGCTCACGTGCAGAAGCGAACGCATACGCAAGTCGCACCCACATAGGTAAACGGTGTTCAAACCACACATGTGAGGTATCACCGCGATCATTAGAGTTAAGAGCAATACTTCTAGCCCCAGACTTCCTCTGTAACTCTAAACTTGTAACCTGTAGAAATTTTTAAAACATTGCCTACGGAGATTTTTAAGTACCAAAGTTTGTCGCCATTCCAAGCGTGCACAATTTAGAAGCATGACATGTTAGGTATGCATTTACTCGGCGTAACATTCTCTTTCACATTATAGAAAAAAATTGGGCTAACTTTACTGTTTTCTTATTTTTTAAACCATAAAAGTGTATTTTTCCAAAGAAATTATTTTTGTAAGACCGCTGCGCAAAAACGGTGTGACAAAGTATTGTAATGATCTCCATTTTATTCCCTAGGGTCTCTGCTATAAAATAAATATTTGATTTTTTGGGGGTTCTAAGTAATTTTCTAGCAAAAATTACTGATTTTAACTTGTAAATAACAAGTGTCAGAAATAGGCCTGGTCCTTAATTGGTTAAACATTGTCGCATCCTCCTAGTGAACCTAGGCTTAGACCCCAATTTATCCTTCAGAATAGGAGCTACTTCGGCAGCCTCTCACCAAGGAGTTCTCGTTAATGTCATTAAGAAGTTATGTAGGTGGAACTCATCCTGCTACTCCAGGTATCTCCCGAAACCATACGTTGAGATGTCTCACGCATTTTCACACTTCGCTGACTAGCCTGTTATGCAAATTGTTCAATAAACCCCTTTTCTCTTTCATCCTACTGTCTTTATTTTTGCCCCCTTTTAGGCATGCTGTCCACATGACACCCCAGGTAACTATTCCCCTCTCCCTCCCTTACTTTTCCTGGACTATTTCTAAGAGACTCCACGTACAAATAGGAAGGCTCACTGCAGGTCAGCCATTCGACCTGCCAAAGGATTTGTAACTTTGTCTATACAGTTCTGAGAGATGCACAGCTCTGCCACACAGCACTGTCTAGCAGGGCAGAAGGTTTAATATTTTTATCAAGTCTTAAAAGTCTTGTCCCTCCCATAGCCTGTGACTGCATAGTGAAGCAGAAAACTGAAAAGCTCTTCCTTTTATCAATCTATTATCTCCTCCTACCTCCTTGACGCACATAAGCAACGCAGTACAATACAGGGCAGGGCCTACGGACTATGACATAATTATGCCTGCCGGTGTTCAACGGTGAGGTGTTTTTTTTGCTTGTGTATACCTTGAGATACTTATGGGCATTATGGGCATATTATATATGTAATAAAGTGGGTATTTTTGGCAGTACTACTCTATGCTACTCTAGTACTACTCTATGCTGTCTTTTGCTGTCCCCTTCCCACCATCCCTGAGCAGAGTTGATGATCCCTGATACTCGATGGAGGATGGGAAGTGATCCGCAGTGTACCCTTGAGTGACATTGTATGGGTATCAGAGCGCTAGTGACCTCTTTTGGATTAGAGATCATTGAGATCTGGTAAGGAGGTGGCACTTGTGGTTGTATGGTGGCCGAGAAACACTGCGTGCTGGATTTATACAAACAAGTTATTTGTGGACTATCCTTAGGCCTTTGTGACTTAAATTTGCACACTGGGTGTACATTAGTATTATTATTATTTTTATTTTGATCAATTCGTTACCAGATTTCCAGTTGTCATTTTTTTTATTTGCTTTGTATGGTCATTTTTGGTGAAGTTTTTGATGCTTTCATTAAGTTTTTCACATTTTCGTTCTTTTTACAATTGTGGTATTGTATTAGAATTAGATTTTTTATTGATACAGAGTTTTGCGCAACCTTTTGAGACTATTAGTAGCATCTTCCTGTATCTAGCTAATTAAATGCAGCATTACTCTAATGCACTGAACTTAGACATTTTTCTTTTTTAATGCAGTACAACTGGCTAAGTGTGCTGATTTTTCCTCTGAGCACTGTGGTAAATTGGATTGCAAGATGCTGATACCAGGTCAGATTCAGGTAATTGCACCGCTTCCACTAAAAAATAAAATTAATTGGTCAGTATTAGTGATTATATAGAGCTGAATAGGACAACTATCAAACGGGATTAGGGGAGGCGAGGACCCATTCTGCCTTACTACAATAGAAAATTCCTGGCAAACAGGGAATTTCTTCCCCATTAATTGACTAAGACTCAACGAGTTGATTCTATATGGTACCCACCTTCCTTCATGTTCCAGATTGCTGACTTGTGCTGCCCGATTTGGACCAGCTTGTGCCAAGTGTGATGTAGAAATATTTGTTGGTGCTCTGGGCGGCCTGAAAGCAATTTCAGCATTCACACTGCGTGGATTATTCTTGGATTTCTTGTCTGAAACATAAAACAGTCTATTCAGCCTGCAATCAATTGACAGATAACAACCTGCTTGTAATTTCCTATAGCAAAATATTGCTATAGGAAAAAAGGAAACAAAAACATAAAAAATGAGCATGTAAATTGTTACAACGTTCCACTGTGTAATCTATTTGTGCATTTAGTTATTCAATGGAGCAGTGAACAGCACATTGGAGAAATGTTATAAATGTGTTGCTGCTACCAACCATTTAAGTGTTGGCTTTCATTTAAAGTACAAAAAAATAATAATAATAGTAAATCACATATTATTTTTTTCTTCTCTGGTGTTTGAAACCAGCCTCATTGTGTGGAGAGAGCACATTATAAATATAACTGGTATACTTTCATTTGTAACATAAGCAGTTCAGATATACATAAATCTGTGCAATTCATACTAGATGCATGAAAGAGATACTGTACATGTACACACATATGTAATATAATAGGCCAGATTATTGTGGTCTGACCCTGCTTACTACTTCTATTGCTGTTTGGAAATCGACTTTGGCTTGTGACCCCGACTACGAAACTCTCTCCTGCACTGAACTTGGCTTGTGACCCCAACACGGATTATTGGTCTAGTGATTCAGACTTTCCTTTCTCTCGCTGACCTGAGAATTGAACTTGCCTGACGATGTCGGCCATTGGTCTCCACTCATTACAGTACCAAGGCTACCAAGGTTTAACATCGATTACAATACTAGGAAGCTGTGGGGGAGAAGTGGAGTTTACCTGAATTCCAGTATACCTGTATTGTTGGTGCTGCAAGACCCCTTTGGGTCTGGGTTGATGGTAAGAGTATTTAGTTACTCCATTTGGTGGCAGATTCTTTTTCTCTCCCTGCACTTCTGATCGGCTGGTGTGGACACAATCCCTCACGTGGACTCTCATATTGATGGACTGGTCTGCATTAATTTAGGATTAGCGCGACACCTCTCCTATAACATTGCCTAGAAGATACCCTATTCATATCTTTTTGTGTCAGATGCTTTTCATTTGTGTTTTTATTATACTGATTTTATTGAGATTAGCACAGCAATTTATATCTATTGAATGTAATATAATGTAATAAGTAGAGATATAGTAAAGTCTGATAACAAAAACTTTTCCTTACCTGTAAATTGCTTGTTCATAGGACTTGTATTCAAAGACTATGGGATATATGCAAGCTACTTTTAGGTGACTGGTCACTGACAAAAAAAACTTGCAAGGGCACCCCCACACACCCACTCCTTGAGATTCAATTTTTTAGCACACAATAAGGAATGATCAAGACACAGAGGGGAGGGGCCTGTATTATTTTCCTAGATCAGGAATTTACAGGAATTCAAAATTCCATGTAGCTTAAGCTTACAGTGCAGGACATATGACTTGTATTCACAGACCATGAGACATACCCAAGCAATGCACTGAAAGGTGGGCAATAATAAATCAAAACCAAACTTTCAAGAGGCCCACAAGAAAAACAAGTGTTAAAGAACCTGAAAAAAATCACTAGATAACAACCTGATGCACCATTTGAAGCTCCCATTAGCCAAGGCCTGAACATCTAACTGGTAGAACTAGTGGAACCAGAACCATGGCAACCTTTCAAATCAAGGAAGTAGTCGCCTGATTCCAAAAAGCACAATTGACAGTATTAGCTCTGATGGAACAGGCTCTGACAAAAGAGCAATTCTGCCCTAAGCACACACAAAAAAAAAAAGAAAAGGACGTAGTCTCTGGAGATAAGTTGCCTGATACACTTGGCAATAGCGGAGTGGGAAGCAGAATGTCCATTACAAGGGCTTACAGGTATAACAAAGAGACTCAGCATTGTGAGCAGAGGCTGTAGACCTTGAGAGCCCTGACCACATCTAGGCTATGTGGGGCAGTTTCTTTGTCATATTTTTGGGCAGGAAAAAGGGAAGGAAGTACAATGTCCTCAACTGAGGTAAAAAGAAGAGACCTCTTAGTAGGAAGGAAGATTTTGGTCTCAAAGCCACCTTGTCCCTGTGCAAAACTAGAAATGTATTTTTATATAAAGAGCTGCTAACTCAGGAAACTCACCTAACAGAAGTAATTGTCCCCAGGTCTTCCAATGGAAAATCTGTCATTGGTTCAAAAGGTGGGTTAGGGAGGTCTCTGCAAAACTGAAAGCACCGATTTTAATTCCAACGGTGACACAGGAGGTTGAATTAGGGGCTTTATATGAGTGAATTAATGAACAAAAGTCCTGATTAGGGACTATGAGGCAAGAGATTTCTGGAAAAGAATGGAAAAGGCAGAAACATGTCCCTTTAAAGTACTCAGGGCTAGATGCTGATCAAGACTAGACTGAAGAAAGGCCAAAATATGTAAGATATTCCATACCAAATGGTAAAAAAATTCCTTCCAACTAGCACAGATGTTCACTACCACTGACCATCACTGATGGCAGGGCTGTAACCAGAGGGGCACGTTCCTACATATTTATTTGGTGGTCATGTCCCAAGATTAAGGCCTTCTGGGAAGAAATCCCCCCCCTTGGATTAAAAAACTGACCCTAGAGTAAGCTCAAATGGCTGAGGGTGTAATTGCCAGCACCCCATTTTGTAGTTTACAATTTATATCCTATTTTGACTGGATTTTTAAGGCAATTCAAACATCAATAAATATTTAAAAAATGTATTTTATTTTTTCACTTATAAAGTAGAAATATAACAACAGTTTTTCAAATTTTATGCTATTTTTGTATATACAATAACAAGTGACAGTCATAAGAAGCATCCAGATTGCATAGGAATGGTATTCCCCAGCTACTTGCTGTTCAGTTTCATCATCAATTGAAAACAACTGGAGATGGTTCCCAATAGGTGGGGATATCCAACGCGTTTTTAAAAATACAAATAAAATCTTCTTCAGGAATTTTTACCACTTTCTGCAACATAGAATAATCTGGCTTTAGAATCAACAAACATTATATTTTTACATTAACTTAATTTTATATATTTAACAAGTGCTCACACTGTGTGCTATCATTAGCTATAATGTTCCCAAGACCCAAAGAAAATCCATGTCATCACTGTGACACCTTATTCACGTTATGCAGAGACCGCTGGATCATAGTCCAAAAGGTTTTGACACCCTGGTTTAAAAAGGGGGAGAAAAGAAGGGGGAGAATAATTAAAATAAGTAATATGAATTTTCAAATATTATTATCCATTCCAAGGTATGTTAGCATCAAAACAAAGATAAGATGGAGCACAAATATTACACAGAACAACTCTGCAATGTGCTTGTACACTTCCAGCCCCTTAGAGGAGAGTACAATCCATGTCTCTGTGTAATTCCCCCATGTGGATCAAAAGAAAAGCTCCCAGAAACTCCACCTGTCCATTCTCAGCAATATGTACAGAGAAAATGGCGTCAAACGCGGTCTTCAGCGTCCTAATATACAGCGCATGCGCATTGTAATGATGTCATGCGTTGCGGCGTCATTTCTGGTTCCCATGATGACAACATTCGGAAACCAGTAGACACCATATTGGAGAAAGAACGTCTCCGACACAGGATGTCTTGAATGCCTGAGAGTTTGTAGGGCCCCCTAACTGATTATAGGGGTCTTCCTGTGGTGGGCATATCCATGAAAATACACAGCGTTCCATGAAATCACAGGGCCAAGAAGAAACACTCACACAAAATGCAGCACAAGTTAAAATTACAGCGCATTCTATGACAACAAAACAGAACAAAAACTGAAATAACAATAAAAAAACAAACATACCCAAATACTGTAATTTAGAAAACTTTAGAAATATTTGAAAATCCATATTACTTATTTTGGTCTATCCCTTTTTAAGCTAGGCTGTCAAAACCTTTGGACTATGATCCAGCTGTCTCTGTATAGCGTGAATATGGTGTCACAGTGATGACATGTAATTTTCTTTGGGCCTTGGGAACACTATAGTGAAGGATAACGAACAATGTGAGCACTTGTTAAATATATAAAATGAAGTTAATGTAAAAATATAATGTTTGTTGATTCTAAAGACCGATTATTCTATGTTGCAGAAAGTGGTAAAAATCCCTGAAGAAGATTTTATTTGTATTTTTTCAAAACGCGTTGAATATCCCCACCTATTGGGAACCATCTCCAGTTTTTTTCAATTGATGATGGAACTAAATAGCAAGTAGCTGGGGAATACCAATCCCATGCAATCTGGATGCTTCTTACGACTGATGTCATTGTGTCACTTATTATTGTATATACAAAAAATCTCATAAAATTTGAAAACCTGTTTTTATTAAAAACTGATCCCCAACTTCCGGTTTCGGTACCGCATGGAGTAGCTGGGTCCTTAGCAGCTCCCGCGGTGTGCCCCAGTAAACCGGCTTGTAAAACCTGCCAGCCACCTCCAGCCCGCCTCAGGCTACCCCTACCTGCCTCAGGACCCTATCCGGAACCGGCCGATATCCGCAACTTACCCCGCCATGGAGCGGTATTTAGAATAACTGGCCTCGAGGCCTCCGGGCTTGGCACAAATCGCGGCCTACTCCGGTAAGGCGGCGAAACCTGCAGAGATGGATACATCAAAGCTGCCAGAGGAAGACCCCCGGCCACCCACAGCTGCACCCTCCTCCGCTCCAGACCCCTCCACTGAGAGGAGGCGGTGGTAGCCCTGCTCGCCCCCACAATCACAGCATCAGTGGAGCAGGCCGTGACTGCAGGCATGGCTGCAATTAGGAAGGAGCTGGAGTCTCACTCGCACTGCCTCAATGAGGCAGAAAGTCGGATCTCCAATGTTGAGGACGAACTGTACCAAATGCAAGGCACAGAACAATCCCAGGACAAATTGAACCGCCTTATCATGGACAAACTGGAGGACCTGGAAAATAGATCTCGGCGGAGCAACTTAAGATTCATAGGGATTCCAGAAACCGTTGCACCTTTAGCAATCCCTGAAATCTGTGCGTGGAAAATCCCTGCAGCCCTGGGCATACAAGGGACTTGTGTAGTGGAACGGGCTCACAGAATGGGTCTCTACTCTGAAGAACGTAAGGCCCCCCGCCCTGTTATCGCGAAATACTTGAATTACGCAGACAAATCTGCCATCCTTCAGAAGTTCCGCCAAACTCCTAATTTCCAGATCGAAGGTATGAAAATTCTTATCTTTGCAGACTACTCAGTTGACGTTGCAAAAAAAAAAAAAACGCAAAACTTTTCAAACCGTATGCTCACAGCTCCATCAGGAACGCATAAAGTTTACCCTGGCCTACCCGGCGACATTGCGCCTTCGTGCCCCGAACGGCAATCAACTCTCCTTTCAGGATCCTGCGGAGGCAGAAAAATTTGTCCGCTCTCTCCACCATGGCGAATCAGGTCACAACAACTCTGCTAAATCCCTCTCCTTTTCCAGACCGGACGTCCCTCACAGCCCCAGGAAGGAATCCCCAAAACTGCAACGGTACTCCGATGTGGTTAGCTCTGGCCGCTCTGGTCCCCCTCGCTGAACATACTCAGGGACTCGTTGTGCTGTTTACCTCTGAGTGTGCCATAGGAGCGTTTTCCTCCGGGCCTGGCTCCCGGGTGGCTCCTGCCATCTGACGGCTGAAATCGTAAGCTCATCCTCTACTATTGGAAATTTGTTATGTATTTTAATGTTATTGTTGTTCTAACTCTGCTGTTTACACGTTCCTTTCTTTTGTACTGCTCTCTATGCCATGGCTGCACTACGCTCGATCGTAGGTTGCGACCCAGGTTTCTGCAGACACGATCTTTATTAGGGCCCACTTTGCCCCGTTTCATGTCTGGAGGCACACTTGGGGAGCTGTGCTCCATCGCATACAGATGCGGAAAAAAGTGAAGTCCTTGCGACTATGTTGTTGTGCTTATTTTGTATTTTTTGTCTCTCCCACCCAGTTTTCCGGTCTCCTTTTTCCCTGTTCCTCCCTCCCTAGGGGTCAGACTTCTTATGGTTGCTGCATACGCTTGGCAAACTCTTCCAATCAGGTGGTTTCACTTAATTTGGTAAAACTTTGCTATCCCCATGATTATGGTTAGGTCCTCTCTCGGTTACTGCACACATCTAACTTCCCAGGTTAGGATATGACGCTGATATCCTGGAATGTTAAGGGTCTCAGATCCCCGGCTAAGAGAATGAAAGTCCTGAGGCATCTTAAACGCCTCCGGGCCGATATAGCTCTTATCCAGGAATCGCACCTTTCATCTGAAGACATGGCTCGCATGGAAAAACTTTGGGTGGGTAAGGTGGTGGGCTCGGCAGCGTTCGGGCGCAAGGCTGGTGTTCTCATTCTATTCCATAAACGTCTCCCAGTAGAACTCCTTTCGGTGGATGCGGATACAGAGGGCCGCTATGTTTCACATCCACATCAATAGTAAGGAATTTGTCATATCTAATGTGTACACTCCTAACGTTTTTGACCAGTCCTTTTATTCTGTGTTATCCACACGAACCCTGACTCTCCCACATCGCCCACGCTGTCATGGACCCGGTTCTCGATAAGTCATTGTCCCCCTCAGCTGCACGTCCTCGTATGGTCGGTTCCCTCACACCTCTAGCCACGCTCATAGACTCTCTATCACTAACTGACGTATGACGTCATTTCCACCCGACTGACCATGAATATACCTTCTACTCCCACCCCCACAAAACTTTCACGAGAATTGACTATCTGTTCTGCTCGGACTCCCTCCTCTCACTGACACAGGACGCAGTAATTAATGACATGGCGATATCGGACCACTCTCCTCTCTCCTTATCCCTTGACTTCACCGGCTCCCCTACTGTCCCCCTGATATGGCGGTTCCCCTCCTTCCTGGCCAACAACGCTGACTTCAATACGTATCTTAAACGCGCATGGCGGGAATATTCTGACTCTAATGCGGATCACTCCTCCCCTCATTTGTTTTGGGAAGCGGGCAAGACCTTTCTGAGAGGCCGTATCATCTCCTACGCGGCGGCGTACAAACGGCACGCTAACAGCGGCTACAAATCGGCGAGCGAACGTCTCCGCGAGGCACAGCGCAATTTACTCCTGGTGGACATCCCGACAGTCAAGGAAACCTGGCTCCTAGCAAAAAAGAATTTTGATGAATGGGCTGATGAAGTCGAACGCATCCGCACGGCTCACTTTGCCGCGTCCTTGCACAGGTTCGGCAACAAGGCTGGCAAACTGTCGGCGAGAATGTGCAAGGGTCGGCCGTCCCCCACACATATTGGGTCTCTGCGGGACTCCTCGGGCATGGTCGACTCATCCCCTCAAGGCGTGCAGCGTATCATGAGAGACTTTCACTCTTCGCTTTTTGGTCCGGAAGACGTGGATGACGCGTCGGGTGACATGTTTTTGTCGGGCACGGGACTCCCTCGCATCAGTTCTGCACATCTGGACGCGTTAAACGCCCCGATATCGGCGGAAGAAGTTGCACACACGATAAAACACCTCACGGCTAGTAAATCACCTGGTCCAGACAGCCTCACAGGGGAATTCTACAAATCAATCACGGCTAGTCTGGTTCCTACTCTGGTGGCGGTATACACGTACATATGGGACGGCGGGCCCTACCTACCGACGGGTAACCAGGCTATAATCAAACTGCTTGCAAAAAAGGGAAAAGACCCACTAGAACCGGGATCCTATTGCCCTATCTCATTACTTAATCTCGACGTGAAAATCTTGTCAAAAATTGTAGCCTCGCGTCTGGCACTTATCATGCCCCACCTGATCCATCCGGCGCAATCCGGCTTCACTAAAGGCTGTTCGGCCACGGCTAATATCTGAAAAGTGTTATTGGTACTTGAACAAGCTCGGTTGCACCCCACCAAAGACCTAGCTGTAGTCACTTTAGATGCCGAAAAGGCATTTGACAGAGTCAATTTTGTCTGGCTGCGTAAGGTGTTAGATACCATGGGTTTCCAAGGCCCGTTTGTCCGACTGATAACTTCCATGTACGCATCCCCGACTGCTAGACTCTGCGTAGGGGGTTCCATGACTGAGGACTTCAGACTGTTCAAAGGCACACGCCAAGGTTGCCCACTGTCTCCATTACTGTTTAATCTGGTGATGGAACCCCTGTCCAGCTATCTCTCCGGTAAAGCCCCCCTACACGGGGTCCGCCTGGGTCACCACGACCTGAGGATCTCTCTGTTCGCTGATGACGTTCTCCTCTTCACCTCCTGCCCTTCTGACGACATTCCCACGATTGTCTCCACTTTTGATGCCTTAAAGAAATGCTCGGGCCTCAAAATTAACTACTCCAAAAGCGAGATTCTCCCCCTGGGTTCGGGCACAACCCGCGCATGGGAATCAAACTCTCCTTTTAAAATTGCGACACACTCTATTACCTATCTTGGTATAAAAATTGGAAGGACTCCCGCATCTATTTACACTCTCAACTACCCGCCGTTGTTTGCCAAGATTAAAGGGGAACTGGAAAACTGGAGGGAATTGCCGCTGTCTCTCTTGAGGAGATGCCACCTGATAAAAATGGTCAGTTTTGCCCGCATTTTGTATTTCCTTTAAACTCTACCATTATTGATTAAACATAAGGATGTACAGGATCTTTCCAGGGCATTCTCCCGGTTTCTTTGGAGAGGGAAGAGACCTCGCATCTCCTCAAAAAAACTGTGCCTCCCCAGGCGAGACGCGGGTATAAATTTTCCTGACTTGCGATTGTATAACCTATCATGTTTATTGAGAGTGGCATTGGATTGGATATCTCGGACTTCGCAATACTCAAATTTTGAGTTGGAATCCTAGATGTCCGGCCCATTCACGTTAGTCGCACTCCTCCATGCCAAATGGGTCCAACTTCCACCTGCACTACGTCATAACCTGCTCCTGAGGGATACGGTTATTGCGTGGAGGGAAGTGAGGAAACTTTTAAAATTGCCTTTGTATTTCTCCAAACATCTCCCGATCCGGGGTAACCCTGCTTCCCCCCCCCCCCCCCGGCTTGGATCATGCGGTCTACAAAGGATGGGAATCGAAGGGACTGGTCAACTTCGTTCAACTTTGCAACCCACAAACGGGACTCCTGCTTTCTTCCTCTGCAATCTCAGAGACACACGATTTGCCACCCTCAGATTCTTTCTACCTGACGCAATGCCGCCACTTTATTCGTGGCACCTCAACCAAGCCCGACAACAGGTTCAGACTCTCACTCATTGACACCTTACTGGACTCTGGCAAGTACATCATCTCGTATATCTATAAACCACTTATGCAGCACTGTCCACCCGCCTCCTTTACATCTTCTGCTTCGAACTGGCTCAAGGACTTCCCGGGAGAGGACACACTACCCAAGATGATTAGCGGTCTCCGGACCACTCTCGGACTCACCCCTAATTCTACCTGGAAGGAAACACAACTTATAATCTTCCATAGAGCGCATGTGCCTTTCTTATCGGACAAGACAATAACGGATGCTCATAAATGTCCTCTTTGCCTTGCTGAGCGACCTTTCCTTTTCCACAAGTTTTGGGACTGCTCACTGATATCAGCGTTCTGGGACCAGGTCCTAGCATTCATAGCAACAGTCACCGAAAGACCCTCTCCTCTTGCTCTTCGGATATTGGGACAAGCGTCTACAGAAATGGTCAAGCACCTCAGCCGATTCATCTCGTCTTTGGATCCTAACCACCTTGCTCATTGCCAGGCGTTTGATCTTGAAACAATGGATAGCAACCTCCCCCCCCCCCCCACATATCTATGTTGCGGTCAGAGCTAACCACACTCCTTTCCATCGACCGCCTCAACACGGACTTTTTGGCCCCCTCTGCGACCAGCACCTTTCACGCCAAATGGAACATTTTCCTAAGCCATATCTCTAAAACTCTGGACTCCCCCCCTGATACCTTCATTTTCCAATTACATGACCCCCCCCCCCCCCCGCTGGTGCAACCCCTTCTAAGCCATCTCCTGCCCAGTACTAGGACATTGATTTCGGACCCCCCCTTAACCCTATTTCTCCTCTTCCTGCTCGTAATGTTGTTTATTTTACCGCCATGTATCTGAAAATGCTTGTTACATGTTTTGTTAAACTTGAAAATTTTAAATAAAAAAAAAAAAAAAAAAACTGATCCTTACACCCATAGCAGGTACCCCTATTCAATTTTTATTCTACCACATTGTCTGGTCAATTCTATAAGAAAAGTGTTTTTCCTCATCTGCTTAATGTAGCAAAATCTCTTTTTCCACATGTCTGGAAATAAGCCATCTGTCCCGCTCTACTTGATTGGACTAGAGAGGTGGATAAGATCATGGAAACATTGGGTAAACCCGGATAAAAATCAGCAAGATAAACTCAGGGATACTTGGGCAGGTTGGATGTACTACTCCATAATACAAAAAGTGGTCACCTCCCCCACCTATAATTGGTATTGATAGTAAGGAGCACTGGAAGGGCAAACGCTCATCAAAAAAGCAAGGGGATTTCCAGTCACTACTTACCAACCAGCCAGCGACCAACCGAATAAACCTGCCTAACAGTATGCATTAAAAACCAGGGGTTTAGTTGCACACATTTGCAAATACATGCGTAAGCTGCATGCCATGGTAAGGCACCCTGATATCTGCAGATCCTAACTCTACCATTAAAGAGTCTCTAAAGACTTTTTAAAGGTAGAGTTAGGGACTGCAGATATCAGGGTGGAAAAAACTAGAAAAAGGGGGTTTGTGCACCTGCGCCTATGGGTCACCTCAGAAATAAAAAAATTATTAAATATGTGCACCACAAATTTCTATAGGAATTAATAAATAATAAACAAGTATAAATGTGAAAAATGTGTAAATAAGATGTGCAGCCGCAAAAAAACTCCTCCTGCCACTGAGATAAAATAAGAAATAAAAAGAGGGGTAATAATATACTCCACGTTTTCTGCGCTTGCAACTAAAATGTGTAAATGTGAAATGGTGATTAAATTTCAAAAATATATAACGATACCATGAAAACATATAAAGCCCGCACGCATCATAGACCCTAATGCAGTATGTAACAAACAGGCTCTGAAAGGAATAATGATATAAATAGTCCTTATTAAAGATAACAATTATTAGTGTTCATAAAGATCAGTCTATGCTGGGTGTAATAGTACACCATGCAGGGATGTAAATCCAAGGTAGGAGCCCAAAAACAGATCCAGGTAGAGTATTGCTTGAAATGGAAAGAGGCGAGGGACCACCGCTGTGCTTGGGGAGGGGGGGGGGGGTGTGTCAGAAAAACTCACCAGAAACGTTGGATCCCCTCCTACCTTACGGCAGGGGGATCATTCAGGCTTAAAGAAAGCTTATTCCTCCTCCCAGTGCATTCGCGGTGCCGCTGGTCCTCCCGCAGTTTCTGAATATGGGTTCTCTTATGTATCCCTGTATATAGACTCCGTGGGTATCGAATGTCAGAAAATAGGAAGCCTCATAGTGAAGTCAAGCATGTGCTTCCATGTGCTGGATCAAAGGACAGAATTGATATCAGGGTGCCTTGCCGTGGCCTGCAGCTTACGCATTTATTTGCAAATGTGTGCAACTAAACCCCTGATTTTTAATGCATACTGTTAGGGAGGTTCATTTTGTTGGTCGCTGGCTGTTTGGAAAGTAGTGACTTGAAATCCTCTTGGTTTTTTACTACTCCACTGAGAAACCGGATACCTAAATGTTTATGGCACAACCTCACGATTAGTATTTCTACAGACCATTATTGACGCCCTTTTGTAGACTCATCCTCAAAGTTATCCTTAGGCTGGGTTCACACTTATGCGAATTGGATGCGGGTTTCCCGGAGTGCAAGAGGACACATGGTCACACAATGAGATTAGAGGAGAGGCGGTTTAACCTTACGCTGTGTAAGGTGTTCTTCGCTGTAAGGGCGGTGAGAACGTGGAACTCTCTTCCACAATGGTGGTAGCTGAAGGGAGTATGGCTACTTTTAAAAGACTCTTGGACGTGCATCTCACAGATCACAACATTCAGGGTTATGATAAATGATCAGGCCACTGACACACACACCTGTATAGGTTGAACTGGATGGACTGTGGTCTTTATTTAACCTCAACTACTATGTAACATATCTCCGGGGTGGCCGCGGAGCACAGGGCCAGGCTTTGGGGTGTGCGAGCTGTGCGGCCGTACAGGGCACCATGGGCAACATGGGCGCCGTGCGGCCAGCACAGCTCGCAGCCAGGGCCGGTACAAGGGGTGGGCAGAAGGGACTACAATGAGCTGCCTGCAATGATGTGCCAAGTGCGTTCCTGCACCCAGCACAAGCCTGGGACCCAGCCTTTACTTCCCGTCAGGTGAAGCCGCAGAGTAATCTCTGCCTGACAGGCACTTCTGAGTCCCAGCGAGGTGTGACGTCACCGAGATGCCAGCCGGGAGGTGGGCTGGGAGAGTACCATAGAGAGCAGCCGGGCAGCAAGTGAGTGCGACTTAAGAGGAGGAAGCAACCGGGCAGTGAATGTAAAAAGTAAGCAGGGGGGCATCTACTGATTATTCAGCTAACTGAGGGGGGGTCAGAAGGGTGAGGTTAATTAATTATCAATGGTATTTTATATATGCAGCATGAAGGGGATTAATGCATTAGTGACCATTGTCAGTTAATTAACCTCTTTATGTTGCAGCATGTAGGGGTTTATCAACACTGACACCACTGCCACTAATGCAGCACAAAGGGGTTATTTAACGGACACTGGTTACTAATGCATTAATACCCTTCATGCTGCATATTTCAAATACCATTGGTATTTAACCTCTTCAGGCCCGCGCTATAGCTGAAAGACGGCTACAGCGCGGGCCTTAATTGCCGGGAGAGCATACATTTACGCCTCTCCTGTACCATGACCACAGCCCTGCATGTACCATGCCCACAGCCCTGCATCATCCCCGCAGCCCTGCATCTCCTACACCATGCCTGCAGCCCCTGCATCTCCTGCACCATGCCCGCGGCCCCTGCATCTCCTACACCATGCCCGCAGCCCCTGCATCTCCTGTACCATGCCCGCAGCCTCTGCATCTCCTGCACCATGCCCGCAGCACTGCCTCTCCTGTACCATGCCCACAGTCCTGCATGTACCATGCCCGCAGCCCCTTCATCTCCTCCACCATGCCTGCAGCCCCTGCATCTCCTGTACCATGTCCGCAGTCCCTGTTTTTCTCTTATGTTATTGGGTGCCCCAATACATCTGATACATTTTACTACTGTCATTATTTGGGCTGTATTGATGACTATGTTCTACTGATATACACAGCATTCATGTTATTAATTACAATTGGATGTGTAGATTGTGTACACAGGAGCCTTTTATTTCTAGTTATGTCCAGCCTGCTACTCAGGTATGTGACCTCTATGCTTTTTTTTTTTTTTGTATTGTAAAGCTTTAATAAAAACATGGTTAAAAAAAATAATACACAAGATAATGTATTTCCTGGAGCCTCTTGTCCTCATACCAGGCAAAGTAAGACTTGTAATGGTAAATCTTGTGGAATATGGATTTTCTTGCTCTGAATAAGGAGCGAATAACAGTCATAAAATGGGATTTTTTTACTCACCGTAAAATACATTTCTCAGAGTTCATCGATGGACACAGCGCTCCATAAATCATAACTACTGGGTTATATTGCCTCCTCCAGGAGTAGAACTAGGCAGAACAAAAAACACTTGGCTACACCCATGGGCTGTCCTCAGCTAATATATAACCCCCCTCTCTGCTCTAGGTATTCAGTTTAGTAGCAAGCATTATTAGAAGTATCAAAACTCCTTAGAGGGGTGGGTGCTGTGTCTGTCAAACTCAGAGAAATGGATTTTATGGTGAGTAAGAGAAATGGATTTTATGGTGAGTAAAAAATCTAATTTTATCTTTCATTTATCGATGGACACAGCGCTCCATAAATCATAACTTCCACGCGGGATACTAAGGACTGTAGGACCGCCATCAGCACAACCATGGGAAGCTTCGGTTCTGAGGGATCTGCCACCTCTACGGGGGGTCAGTACGGGAGATGTGACCATGAGGCTCCAAAGTTTTGTCACCTTTTTGCTTGCTGGAACTCTGAGCAAGTGGAACTTGACTAAGTGCAGGTGAGGTCCTTCTTCAGATGCCCATGCCACTGCCTGCATGACGCGGACATTCCCTACATCAACAGGGTTCTCTCAGGATCCAGCACAGGAGTGATGTCAGCTTGAGGGGGACTGTTGAGGACATTTGTAGCTCTGAATTAATGGTTCCCCAGTAATGGCATCTCTAAAGGGATTCAGATGGTGGACTTAGAAGAGCATATCTTGCTTCACAAGCCCATTCCAGTTCAAGATCTGCAAAGGAAGATAGGTGTCTTCAGTATCCTCAGTGATATTTCATGGCGCAGTGACACTCTGTGGCGGAGGGACTCACTGCATACAAGTGGTGTATATTGCTCACCTTTCCTGCACTGAAGGCTTCCTTTTTTGTGGACTTTATGGACTTTACACATTATAACTTGTGTTGTATTTAGTCAATTATAGCGCTGCACTATTGTTTATTTATTTATTTTATTTTTTTACAAAATATAAAATGACTTCAATCAACATAGTAGTTGCAAAGCAAGGACACGCATGTGTTCTAGATGTGTGCTATGTCTCCCTCCCATCAATGTTTTGGTGCCAACCACAAGGTTAGTGTGCATGTGTTTTCCTGGAAGGCGCATTTACCCCTGGATGCAGCCATTGTCTGACAGGAATTGCTATTATTCCCAGTGATTGTGAACCTTACCCTTCACAATGGCAATTAACTGGCTCCTAGGGAGCATATAAATTTAGGTAAAAAGGGAAAATCATATGCTCTCCAGGAGCCAGATATTGGCCAACATTTGTAGAAGTTAACCCCCAGTAATTACAGTTTTTAAAACACATAGTAGGGACAGCCAGAGATTCATCTCCCTGCTATTAATGTCAGCTGAAACATGAACTTTCATTAGGAATAACGAAAAGACAGGATATAAAGGATGCAGAAAACATTTATTACAAGAACTGTAGGGTGCCAGCAAGCAGGAAATGTCATCAGTTGTCTGCATAGCCTGCCCATCTGAGACATCTTCCCGCATGAGCAGGATTCTGGGGCAGAAAGTTACATGTCAGTTTACATAATTAAGGAAGGTATCCTGGGGTGGCTGGGCCATTTTCTGGCACGTAGGAATTTTTCTCAAAATTTATAGGATGTCTTCATCAACTGATGATAAAGCCTGCCATCTATGTGCACGTCATGGTTACCTTCCGCACCACACTGTGGCCTTCTTCTCTTCCTTTAGTACCCTAGGGTGATAGACACAGATATGTACTTACATGTATCAATAGACATACAGAAAGTTTGATTTTAATAAAGAGCGATACATACCTGCATACTCTGCAGAGGCGGGTGTGCTACTGCCTCCTAGGAGTCTACTGGTGTCAAAGGATGCGATTGCCTCTCTTCACTCCCCTCGCCTTCCTCCTATTTAATCCAACTGCTTGTTGTGCTTTTAAATAAAAATATATACTGTAAATGAACAACACTAAACACTTGCATTTACATTGGCTTAGCAATATATGATGCAGTTAATATAATCGTCATTTATGCATGGTCTAGCCTAACCTGATGTGATCCTCTTGCTGTGGCTCTGCTATGGGCAAGCTGTTTATTGGCGATGTCATGGCGGAAACCGAGCGACCTCCACTGCCTGGTAAACTCCTCACCTGAAATTTTCAGATATGTCAAAACAGAATGCCCAGAATAACATTCTGCTATCAAGTTTTAGATACTAGAACTACAAAATGGGCAGGGGTAAAGGAAACGCACAACATCAAACTCTCAATCCCCAAAAACATGCTTTAGTGCTTGCAGTACGTTGCTGCAACCCTCGACAAGGCTTACACACTGCATGATCAGGTTCATGGTCTGAAAATTCTGTGTGTTTATTTTCCTGCTCTGTGTCATCCATAATGTCAAAACGTTTGATCTCTGCAGGGAGGAAAGCTATGCCATGTCTGATGTACATCAGATTGTGGACGGAAAATACGCTAAGTGAATGGCAGTTGTTTCAAGCGTTTCACTTACCGCTAGCTACCTTGCAATTAAGAGACATCTTTAAGTCCATGCTATGTGCTAATGTATACTACTTTCAGCATCAACTGCAGATTAAACAGTGACCGAGTGCTTTGTAGTACCCTATCAATATGAAGGAGGAGAGGCATATGCGGTCTTCCATGCAAGTGAACAGGAGAAAGCACAGGCACTGTGTAATACATTTGGACACACCAGGGACATGTTAAGCACAGCTCACTAGTGTTCTACGCTTTTCTTCAATTAATTCTCTACTTTTTAAATATAACATTACATGTCAACGTACAGACAAATAGTACCTCTTAGATGCTTTGCTCTGACGTAGGTGGTCCCTCTTCTTATTAACGAGATCCTCAGATTTTAGATGCTTGGTGTCCCACAGATCAGGGTACTGTTCAACCGCATCAATGAGGTCACTTTGGCTCGCATCTAGTCAGCTTTGTAAAATGTTGTCTCGTACAGTGCATATGGTACAGAGAAGTGCCTTTTGACAAGTGCAATGTGCTATACGGTTTCCGGGGTATATGAATAGTCACATTGCGGTGTTTTTTTTTTCACTGGCAGGTTTTAAAAATGCCTGCATATACATATGCATGCATTACATGTACGTGTGTTTATATTTATATATGCATACGTTACTGGCCTCGGACACAGATTTAAATGTTATAGACCTAAAAGCAATGCATGATTACTGATCCTTATGAATGGTGCGCATGAGCCCAAACAAAACAATTCACCTGCATTTTTTTGTGGCTGTGTATGCTGACTGTTGTGAAATGCTGTCATATCTTTGTCTGTGCAGAGGACTGGATTTTGTTTTCCAGAAGCAAAAATGACACTGCATATTTACTTGCAGACGGGAAAGGAAAGTGCTTATGAAACAAGCATCAGCATAAAAAAAAAAAAAAATTGTTTACATGTGATATTGAAAGCGTGAAGTGCTGCAAATAACAAAACAATAAGCCCCAGGTCTCAAATATAGAAGGCAGAACCCTGCTAGCTTTGTACCTGACACAAACAATTCCTTGAGTACCGTTCTTCTGGTACCTGCTGCTCTGAAAGCCGTGTTTATTCAGCTACCCTACCGGCAGTGTGTATGTGAAACACACAGGAAAGCATTGTGCGTGTATAGCACACTCTATGTCTGTGTTGATGAAGCATCTATAAAAACACATTTTCATTAATACCCAGCAAGGCTGTTTTGGATGTCTGCTTAATTGCTGCAGGCTGACATCTTTGTCCTTCTTTAATTGCTGCTGATTGACATTTTTGTTTCTAAGCATTAAGCATATGTTTAGAAATTAGTCTCTGTGATTTTAATACAGGGTGCTTAAAAGAAAAAGCTATGTTTAGGTTTGCTCAATTATGTCAACAACTCTTGGCAGAAAATAATTTGTGCAGAAATTAGCACTTAAGAGCCACCCAGCTCAGCGCTGAGCCAGCCGCAGGGCTCCGAGTGAGTCGCTGGAATGAAAGCCTGAATTAGTGCCATGATTACGATTTGCCATGTTTAACATCCATTAACATATGTGTGGTATACGAGCACTTGAATGCGATTTAGAAAAAAAAAAAAAAGAGAGACATGGGCTGAATGGAACGCTGTTTACTTACATTTATCCGAGTCATTTGGAAGGAAGTCGTCCTGTCTATTATTTAAATGGAGATTCGGATTAGCAAAGTGGTGCAAACCTCCTGGTAGACAGACATTTGTAATGCGTAATGGCGGGGGTTTGGTCAAGATGAATGTGGAGACTGGATGCACTGTCTCTAGCACAGGATTTGGACCCAATAATGCCTAGTTTAGAACAAAAGCAATTATTTAAAGAGTATGTCAGCGCAAAATAAAAAATATGCCTCTATACGCTGTACATATTTGCAATAAATGCCAATTTTCCCATGTTCTATCCCTTTAAAGAAACTGCAAGTACAGAAAAAAAAAAACATGTTGAAGTGTCGTAAATGTACTTAGCTCTTAAGTCCTGTTGTAGACTGACAACACAGAGTTTTTGGGGAACTGAGTGGTGTCAGTCCTGCTCAGTTGTCTTGCTAAACTACTAAAACCTGCCCACTCTCCTCTCATTACAATGTAGACACTAATCAATGTTTGCTTGCAAGGTACGAATTGGGAGGACTAAAGCTGGCCATAGATGGTTTGAATCTTGGCCAGTTCAGTAGGGACCGGCCAAGATTCGAACCATGTATGGGCAGGCTGATTGTACCCAAATTGATCGGAAGTTTATCAGATTTTACATGCAATCTTTGCTAGTGGCTATTATTGCCGCTAGCAGTAATCACTCTGTTCTCCTGGTGTGGACGACTCCCCCTGTCCGTGGTTGCAGGCAAGAAAATCGCTCAGCCTATGGCTGGCTCAAGACACAGGACAGCTCTGAATTTTTTGGCAAGATAAATAGATATATTTGCAATTACAAATACTACTTTCAATCATATTTTTAACAGACCAAAAGGAAGCAAATAACAGAAGATCGTTGTTAGGGATAAAATACCCTTTAAATGCAACATTTTCTGTAATTTTTTTCTCTTAAATTAGGTTTTTACAGCATATAAATTGGGCCAGGGAAAAACCCTATTTTCTATAGCACACTGCAGAAAACCAAGGCAACTAAGTAGCAATCATCTGTCATTGTTATGACAGGCAAAATAGATTTGGATGTACTGGGTTCTGTATTTTGCACTACATCATTGCTGTCTGAAGTGCACTGTTCTAGAAGTTAAGGACAAGGTTCTCAATGGAAAGCCCTCATGTTTGTAAAAGTCAACTGCAGCAATGATTTGAGTTCACTGGGAAACTTAGAATAGCCAGCGGCGCACCGCAACGGGATACCAATCTAGACTTCTTTATTGTAATAGAGACAGATACAGTCACAGGAATCAACAAAAGGTTAACATGTTTCACACATCTTGTGCTTAATCATGGTTATGATTAAGCACAAGATTATGAAACACGTTAACCTTCCATTGATTCGTGTGACTATATCTGTCTCTATTACAATAAAGAGGTCTATATTTGTATCCCATTGTGGTGTGCAGCTGCCTATTCCAAGTTTTCTTGATTATCGCGATGGCAAGCCAGGCCAGCACCTGTGGGGTTACCTGCTGTGGGATCTCCTCGGCTCACCTGGAGCGGTGATTCCTCCTCTGCCTTCCTGATTTGAGTTCACTGCACTAGGCTCCGGTGAGTGCTCAGGAAAAAATCTTGAGCCACCTCAATATATGTCTATCATTTATCTGCTTTCATATCCCGTAACGCAATGCTTGCATTACCTTTCTCCTCTGCTTTATTATTCTACAAAAGACCACAGTTCCATTGCCCCCTCCATCTTTGGTAGGATATTGTATTACTATTATTCTCTTTTTACATTTCTTACATACATTCAGTGGGTTATGTGGTTATGGACTTTATTGGTCTGTTTTTTCATGTAGGATTGCAAAATTAAAGCTTAACTTATGTCTTAAAGTTTTCCTGAGCACCGAGAGTACAGCTATCACTACATTTACAGCTTTCTGCCAGGAGAGAGACTGCCTTCTCATACAGAAGCAGCTCTACCTGTCCCTTTCCTCTGCTGCCCATTTTCAGAAGCCTTTGCATTTTAAAACCAGGTTCACATAATACAAAATGCTCTGTGATTGGGCAGGAGGAGGGGTGGGCGGAGTGGCTGTGAACATTGGCTGCAGGAGCTGAGACCAGAAAGTCCAGTTCAGAGTGCTGAAAGTATAGTGATAGCTGTAATCCTGGCATGAAGTAAAAATAAAAATTGTAAATTAAAGAGATAAGTCAATGAGGTTGCATACACCTCGTTGGACTTAACCCTTGGTAATCCAGAACATTTTAAAAAGGTGCTGAATTTCTGTAGTACAGCTTTATGTACATTTCTATTTAACCAAGATTGAATACACTACAGGTGCCCCAGCCCTGGCTCACTGGTGCCTACTGGGCAGCCAGTATTGAATATGTTTTCTTTGCCTTGGAACTTACCTAGAAACAGTGAAGATGGTCATTAAACTGGTTTCTACAACATAAATGGTTTAATTAATTTTGTTCACCCTTTGTATGCCTCTCATTCAGTGTTGTTTATTTTTGTTGTTTGACCTTTAAAAATAAATCTTGCTAAAAAGAACATTAAATGTGGTGCCATAATTTTTTTAAGGGGGCTTTAGGGAATGCTGACTTAAAAAAAAAGATTGAAATAGCAGTAATCCCTAGTAGTCTCAGACCATTTTCTTTGAGGGTAATCTATGCCACAATTTGCAGGTGCACACTCTGAGATGTGCACATATACTCTGGTCATATATGCCTGTACAGTATGGAACTAGGGATTCTTTGTGTCAATTTTATTGGTTTATGGGCTAAGGTTGCGTTTGTCTACTGTCTAATGGATTTCTATTAAGCTGATAACATATTTTCATCTATTAGATTTTTTTACAATCCAATCCTTTTTTTTCATAATTCTGGCCTTGCATTAGGAAAGTGACAATCAGTTTAATTTGCCCTAGGAAAGGAATTGGCTGGCCGAGGTATTGCTAAACCAGCAGTGACATTAACAAGAAGTAGGTGTGTCACAATACACATAATATTGCTAGGTTTTAGCCTCATTATGATCTGTATAAAACAAGTCTGTACACTGAAATAAAGACCTAGTTCTTTAAAGACATTATAGTTACTGCATTCTCAGTGTTACATTTCTACAGAGATGCTATATGCTACTGGGGTGCAGTTTTCCATTTTTACATTAAGGCAGAGCTGATTAAAATAAAATAAAGGCAAAGCCTTCCACTTGGAACGAACTTGAAGCAATTCAAGCAAGTTACCAATTATTAAATTTGCTAATATCTATGCAATGTATACTGCTGACCTGGATGGAGCTACTAACATATACAGGAAATACGTTTATCGGGTGTTTGTTATACAGTGTAACAAGATAGTCTTGTCTTTGTTATGCGGAAGCTATAGTGCAACATTCTGGAAGTCAGTAGTTATAAAGGAAAATTGTTATACCGTTGTAAACTTGGGGGTGACACACATTTTCATACAATATATATTTATTGCAAAAAAAGGAAAAGAAAGAAAAATAGAGCTCTAACTGCTGGATGAATGCAATGCGGTTTGGTATTTATATGCAATATTTAAACTAGAGATCGACTGATTATCGGCAAAGCCGATATATCGAGGGGCGATCTGCACTTTCCCTGGTATATCGGAATCGGCCCCTGAGGTTACCAATATTGCCCATATTTCAGCAAAGTGCTTGTACCAGAGTGATGCCTGCAGCTAGAGGCATCACCCCGGTACCGGCGTCCATAGCCGACGGTCGGCTGTCCTGTAATGACAACCGATGTGGCTGAGAAGCCGCTTGGCTGTCATTACAAGGAGCGGGAGGGGACGTCCCCCCTCTCCCGCCACCTTCCGCGGCTCGCCCGGGTCTCCCGTCCCACTGGGAGACCCGGGCATCCTACCTGCATGGCCGCCGAAGAGAAGACCCGATCAAAGCCACATTCGGCTCTGATCGGGTCTCCATGTAAAAACCCAGAAGTGACATCACTTCCGGGTACTTGGTGCCAAATTAAAAAAATTACAGCATTCAAAACAGCCAAACTTGGCGCTTTGAATGCTTTTAAGTGCAGATGAGGGGTTTGGGGGGTCTTTTAGACCCTCAGATGCCTCCACAACAGTACCTGTGCAAAAAAAAAAAAAAGGTTTCTATTGCTGTCTGGGCCCCCATTAAGGGGGCCCTATTTGTCCTGTTTACCATTACCATTGAAAGTGAAAGTAAAAGAAAATCCCAAATTTTGGGTCGTCCCCAGAAAAGAGGGGAAATCTTCCAATGGGGACACTAGTTCTGGTGACCTGGGGGTCCCCAAGGGATTTCCTTCATCTGTAGGGATTTCCTCTCACTTCCTGTTTGGCTATGGGACACAAAGTGAAGTGTAATCTTCGCAAAGGGACACAGATGGCAAAAAAAAAAAAAATCGGACAGGGGTTATAACCCTCCCTTGCTCTATCCAAAATTAAAAGAAAAGTTGTGCCCATGGTTCTACTTTAAGAATTTACCAAACTAAAAAAAATATATTTACAACATTTTTTAGTCCACTATTTGTTCACTTTAATAAGAATAACATTCCAAAATGGCTTGTGTAGCAGATTTGTTTTTTGTATCCATTTTGATGAAAGTGGAGGTTTCCGTTAAATATACCAACTTGATAACAATAACTATAAAGATGGCCATACTGTACACTTGACAATTTTGCATATTTCAGTTGCCTTTTGACAGCAAGGATTTCCTGGTTTCACGTAGCTAAAAAATGAAAATTGGGGTGGAAATTGATTTACAATGCTTTATTCTGAGTGACATTCAGGTGGGTAAAATATTTCTAAAGCACATTTGATCCTTTTGTCGCTGGAAACAAGTAAAAGGTTGTTGGTGAAAGCTGATCGAAGGATACTAAACTGAAAATCTAATTTTTGCACATAAAAAAGGAAACTTACTTGCTGTTCCAAGGAATACATCTCTGCTCTTGTTCTCTCCTCATTGGTCACAGCAATGCCATCTAATATCTGCAGGTTCTGCAGCCGAAGAACAAGCAACTGACGATGGAACATTTTTCGAGATATCTAAATGGAAGAACATACAGACCATAAGTTTCAGAATAGTGAAAAAAAGGGCCTTGTTTTTCTAAATACAGTATATTCTTCATCAACAAGAAAAAAATTATAAAGACAAACACATATCCTGATTTCTGATCCAAAAACAAAGGCATGCATCTAAGCATTAATAGCCTGTTCGCAGTGGCGGCCCGTGCATAGGGGGCGCCGGAGCGCCGCCCCCCCTAAAAAAAATGACAAAAAAAAAAATGACAAAAAAATAATAAAGTTCTAAAAAAAAAAAAATCGTGTTCGCAGGCCTATGCGCTCGGCCTGGTGGATATGGGGGGGGGGGGGGTTTACGACCCAGAAGAGGCGCCGATTGGCTGCCTTCTGGGGGCGTAACCTGGGCGCAGGAAAAAGCGCTGAGCCACCCCCACCTTCGTGATATCCTGGCTGTGATTGGTCCAGTCTCCAGCCTGGACCAATCATCATCCAGGACATCGCTGACTCGCAATGGGGGCGGTGCCGGTGCGTGCATCAGTCACGCACCGTCACCGCTCGATCTCCTTCCCGCCGCCCGGACCGGAAGACAGAAGACTGAAGAGGAGGACATCCACGGCGCTGCTCGTCTCGGTTTCCGGAATCCCGCCATCCCGCCGCCGTCAGAAGGTAAGTGATTGAAGTCACCTGTGCCATGCCTGTACCATCACCTGTGCCATCACCTGTGCCATGCCTATGCCATCACCTGTGCCATGCCTATGCCATCACCTGTGCCATGCCTGTGCCATCACCTGTGCCATCGCCTATGCCATCATCTGTGCCATGCCTATGCCATCACCTGTGCCATTACCTGTGCCATGCCTATGCCATCACCTGTGCCATCACCTGTGCCATGCCTATGCCATCACGTGTGCCATGCCTATGCCATCACCTGTGCCATGCCTATACCATCACATGTGCCATGCCTATGCCATCACCTGTGCCATCACCTGTGCCATGCCTATACCATCACATGTGCCATGCCTATGCCATCACCTGTGCCATGCCTGTGCCATCACCTGTGCCATCGCATATGCCATCACCTGTGCCATGCCTATGCCATCACCTGTGCCATCACCTGTGCCATGCCTATGCCATCACCTGTGCCATGCCTATGCCATCACATGTGCCATGCCCATGCCATCACCTATGCCATCACCTGTGCCATGCCTGTACCATGATCTCAAAGTCATGCAATTTTTTTACCGCGTTTTTTGCCGCGAAGCAATACCTATTACATTTTTCTTTTTGCGCCCCCCCCCCAAAAATTTTGAGCACCAACCGCCACTGCTGTTCAGAGCACTGCATTTTAGGCGTGAACCTGTTCCTTGCCTCCAGCTGCACATTCACCATCAGGAGCCTAGAACAAAGGCATAAGGCCCCTTTCACACATTCGGTCCGTTTGTCCATTTTTCATCCATCCGGTGATGGATGAAAAATAGACATCAATGTATCTCTATGTAAAAACGGATGATAACGGATGATCATCCGTTAACATCTGTTTTCATCCGCTTCCGTCAATGTCCGTTTTTTGGAATGGATGAATGCCCTATTTTTCATCCGTCAAAAAAAAAAAAATCGTGTTCGCAGGCCTATGCGCTCGGCCTGGTGGATATGGGGGGGGGGGGGGGGTTTACGACCCAGAAGAGGCGCCGATTGGCTGCCTTCTGGGGGCGTAACCTGGGCGCAGGAAAAAGCGCTGAGCCACCCCCACCTTCGTGATATCCTGGCTGTGATTGGTCCAGTCTCCAGCCTGGACCAATCATCATCCAGGACATCGCTGACTCGCAATGGGGGCGGTGCCGGTGCGTGCATCAGTCACGCACCGTCACCGCCCGATCTCCTTCCCGCCGCCCGGACCGGAAGACAGAAGACTGAAGAGGAGGACATCCACGGCGCTGCTCGTCTCGGTTTCCGGAATCCCGCCATCCCGCCGCCGTCAGAAGGTAAGTGATTGAAGTCACCTGTGCCATGCCTGTACCATCACCTGTGCCATGCCTATGCCATCACCTGTGCCATGCCTATGCCATCACCTGTGCCATGCCTGTGCCATCACCTGTGCCATCGCCTATGCCATCATCTGTGCCATGCCTATGCCATCACCTGTGCCATTACCTGTGCCATGCCTATGCCATCACCTGTGCCATCACCTGTGCCATGCCTATGCCATCACGTGTGCCATGCCTATGCCATCACCTGTGCCATGCCTATACCATCACATGTGCCATGCCTATGCCATCACCTGTGCCATCACCTGTGCCATGCCTATACCATCACATGTGCCATGCCTATGCCATCACCTGTGCCATGCCTGTGCCATCACCTGTGCCATCGCATATGCCATCACCTGTGCCATGCCTATGCCATCACCTGTGCCATGCCTATGCCATCACCTGTGCCATCACCTGTGCCATGCCTATGCCATCACCTGTGCCATGCCTATACCATCACATGTGCCATGCCTATGCCATCACCTATGCCATCACCTGTGCCATGCCTGTACCATGATCTCAAAGTCATGCAATTTTTTTACCGCGTTTTTTGCCGCGAAGCAATACCTATTACATTTTTCTTTTTGCGCCCCCCCCCCAAAAATTTTGAGCACCAACCGCCACTGCTGTTCAGAGCACTGCATTTTAGGCGTGAACCTGTTCCTTGCCTCCAGCTGCACATTCACCATCAGGAGCCTAGAACAAAGGCATAAGGCCCCTTTCACACATTCGGTCCGTTTGTCCATTTTTCATCCATCCGGTGATGGATGAAAAATAGACATCAATGTATCTCTATGTAAAAACGGATGATAACGGATGATCATCCGTTAACATCTGTTTTCATCCGCTTCCGTCAATGTCCGTTTTTTGGAATGGATGAATGCCCTATTTTTCATCCGTCAAAAAAACGGATGGGACGGAAAACAAATGTAAACGGACAAACGGTCTGTTTTTCATCCGTTTTTGCATTGGTAGTGGATGTAAAAAAAACAGATGGAATATGGATGAAAAATTGATGAAAAACGGATGAAAACGGACGAAAAACGGATTAAAAACTGATACATTTTGATGTGACTGAACTGATGAACTGAACGGACCGTATGTGTGAAAGGGGCCTTATGTAGGTTCCAAGTTTCTGAAATTAGAACTTTAAGCAATCAGTAAATCCTACGAGCAACCAGGTAATGATTAATTGCCACAAGCACTCCACTATCTCACACAGTGTAAACAATTCTATCAAAAAATGCTGTGCAATAAGTAGCGAACCAATTCGTGACTCAATGTGATCCAATAATCAATAGACAACAAATATATAGTGATCATAAACACATAATAAATATATTGTTGTAAACGCATGTAAAAAAATATTAATTGTTATAAACGCATGTAAAAAAAATCCAGTAGTGCAAAAAATGCTGAATGAGCTAGTGTAAGTAAATAACAACCACTTAAAATACATCTTCTAAAGTGCCACTGGTGCCAAATATGTGATAAAGTAAAAAATTACAAATAAAGAATTAATACACATGTGCAAAGTCCATTTGTGCAAAATAATTCCTGCTGAGCCAGTGCAGGTACAAATGCAGCCTCTTCAAAAGGTGCCAATAGTGCTGAATATGTGCAGATAATAGAGCCACATAAAGTGACAAGTGCTCCAAGGTGACACAGTGACAACTTCTTCCAGCAAACTGTGCACCCCCTTGTGAGTGGGTGCTCCCCTTATGAAGTGTGACTTAGCATTTAAGCTATAGCCAGAAAGCGCTTAGTGGAGTCTGTCCAATCCTCTCAGAAATGGATCCTTCACAGGAAATAGCTCCTTCCAATACCCAGCACACGTATCACATATGCAAAGGAAAAAAAACCGAATAGTGCGGAAATCCTTTTAATTTAAAATGTATTGAGAAAATGAATCAAAAACACTCACATTTATAAGGTGCTACAGTGAACCAATCTATCATCAGTATCCGAATAGTATAGGTATCGTGGCGATGTGGTGAGAACAGCAGCCCGATCTAGCGGTAGCAGCAACAGCCTCACTGACTCGGTCAGGGGATATCCCCTGATGAAGACACGTGGTCCCTGTGTCGTCACGCGTAGGGGAAGGGCAAGGACGGATGGAACGCTGCACTGACCGAGTCAGTGAGGCTGTCGGCTGCTACCGCTAGATCGGGCTGCTGTTCTCACCACACCACCACGATACCTATCTTATTCAGATGCTGATGATAGATTGGTGCACTGTAGCACCTTATAAATGCGCCTTACCAGTGGGAGGAGGAACCTGACCCTTAATAGAATAAGCCTGAAACACTGTCTGTCTGATCCAACTGGAAATAGTCACAGCAGAAGCAGCAAACCCTTTACGAGGTCCATCCGTGAGGACAAATAGTGAGTTTGACTTCCTAAAAGACTCCGTAGCTGCCAGGTACACCCTGATTGCCTGAACCACATCCAGGGAATGCAAAGAAATTTCTTTAGAATGCTGAGGCCTGGGACACAGGGAAGGCAACACCATGTCTTCATTCAAATGAAAATCAGAGACGACCTTTTAAAGGAAAGATGGACATGGACGAAGAACCACCTTATCCCTGTAAATCACCAGGTAAGGTGAACGACAAGACAGTGCCGCCAGCTCCGACACCCTGCGCACAGATGTAATAAAAATGATAAAAGAAAATTTCCGCGCTAATATGACAATGTGATGAGTGAAAAAAATAAGTAAAATACAAGCAGCTAGCACAAAATCAACTAACAATGATTCAAACGTACAATATAACACAAAAGTGCAGCGTTAGAATTAGGTGAATATAATTATGAATATGAAATTCTTGTATTCATAAAGGAATGTATAAAAGAATATGGGTAGTGTCCAAATTAATGAATACAGTCCCACTAAACAGGTGCAAAATAAATATGGATCCACGTGCAGGATATTCCAAGGCAAAGACTCTTTCCAGTGACACCAAGGAAAAGTGTGAGAAGGGGACACCTCTGTGCACAAGTATAGTAAGCAGCTTACCAAAATTCCGTGGCTGCTCAATTAAATGAGTCAGCCTCTCCCAGCTAATAATCAAACCAGTGTGGTTGGATGTCAGACCCAGGCACTTCAGAATTTCGTGGTTACTTTCAAAAAGAGGGGCCGCCTCTCCAGACAGGTGGTTGAATCAGTGTGATTAAAGGATGTCAGGCTTGGTACTCCTCAGTTAATGTAATTCCTCTATCCGGCTTGTTGTCAGAGCTTCCACCAGAGCTTGCAGTGTGTATGCATATTGGATAATACTCACCTGACAGACAGTTCCTGCCCCCACCTGGCATCTGGAATAAGAAATAATCAGACACTGAGGACACTGGACCTGTCTGGGAACAATCTGGAGGGTCCTCATTTCAGGGATCTGATGGAAGCTCTGACAACTATACTTGTGCACAGAGGTGTCCCCTTCTCACACTTTTCCTTGGTGTCACTGGAAAGAGTCTTTGCCTTGGAATATCCTGCACATGGATCCATCTTTATTTTGCACCTGTTTAGTGGGACTGTATTCATTCATCATTTGGACACTACCCATATTCTTTTATATATTCCTTTATGAAGCGCAGATGTAATAGCCACTAAAAAGGCCACCTTCCGGGGCAATGTAACCAGGGGAACCTCCCGAATAGTTTTAAAAGGAGGCTTCTGGAGAAGTGACAACACCAAATTGAGATCCCACGGCAGCAATGGAGAACGTGCTGGAGGATTCAAATGTCGAACTCCCTGGATAAAGGTACGCATCAAGGAATGTGTGGCCAATGAACGTTGAAAGAGAACCACCAAGGCCCGAAACCTGGCCCTTGATGGTACTCAAGGCCAGGCGCTGCTCACCCCCCCCCATTGGAGGAAAGCCAAGATCCGATCCACCGAAAAAGGAGCGAGGATGAACCCCAAGAAACTCACACCACGCTCCCAGCAAGGAACTAGGTCCTTATTCCTGACTAGGCAGAAAAAGAAAAGAGTACCTATAGCAGAGAGTGGGAGTCTACCCCCTGGGACTGCCCCATAGGCGTAGTCAAGTTCTTGTCTGCCTAGTGTCCTACTCCTGTAGGGGGCAGTATAACCACGTAGTCAAGAAGATGAGGAGCTGTGTTCATTAGAGAAAAATATACACTCAGAGACGCCTGTCTTTCTCTTTTTTGTCTATACACTGGCATATCATCCATGGGTGCAACGTGTTCATTGCACACGGGCCCTGAGGGGGACGCACACTGCACCCATGAATACCCTAGAGCGCCAAGATGGGGGAGCGGTAACATGGTTGCATGTCATATCATTTTGGATATAGACAAGGTGCCGATGCATGTAAATATGACTTCCTGATAAATGTAACCTTAGTTTTAATTATCTTGATATAAAATAATGGAAATGGGCGGCCTTTTGGTAGGCGTGATTTTTTTTTTGGGGGGGGGGGGGGGGTCAGCATTTCATTCTTGGACCCAGGGAGCAAAATGTCCTGGGCCAGCCCTGTATATGGGGATTGTAAACATAACATTGATGTGGATTCATATAGCAAAGAAAATAAGTAAATCAGAACTGCACATCGTTACAAAAAACTAAATTACACTCAATTTATATGGAGAGACGATATTAAGGTTAGCTGAAATATTGAGCCAAAAAAAAACATTTGCGATTCCACAGTGGGAACACAAAATAAAAGCTAATCAGAGAAGAGCTGTGAGCTCAATAACGTCATAACCAGGCCAAAATCTACAGGCCAAATAGCGTCACACATTGATTAAAAAGAAATAAAAGAGTTAAGGGAAAAGAAGAACAGGTGAGCCAGAAACAAAGGGGAGACCTCAGAAGGGTAACGAAAGAGAAGAAAGAAGAGATAAAGATGAAGAGGTCTCAAGAAACAGTGGCTTGGATTCCTCAGATTGACATAAGGAGGTTATCAAAGCGTAACGATTGAGCATGGGATATCCAGGGCTGCCAGAATGGCCGTTAATTTTTCATTGACCATAATGTCCTACATTCGATGCTTGACTTCCTTGGAACTGAGATTTGGGGTTTTCCAGGCTCTTGCTATGATAAGTTTGGTTGCTGCAAAGAGATGCAATGCTATTAGCTCAAAAGGGTTACAAAAGGAGAGCTTTGTAGGGATTTCTTTTGATTTCTGAATGGAAGAGTGTGCGTAGGAACGCATAAACCCGCACCTATAGTCTGCACACCTTAGGATATGACATGGACATGACCACCATGTGTGTGCCATTGTCCCCAGTTGGGAACAACCACGGAAGCAGGTCGATGGATAGGATGCAATAATACAAGCCAAACGAGCCGACATATAATACCACCTGTAAAGAATTTTATATGCGTTTTCTTGAATGAGTACATTCTTAGAGCTCCTGGATGTCGCCAAGGTCATGATCTGCTAATCTGCTGAATCCAACTCCATCCCCAATTCATTCTCCCATTGGTGACAGAAAGACCGCACTGGAGATTCCAGCTAACATTTTCAAGCAGTTACAACAACAGTTTTTTCAATTTTTGAAAAAAGTGAAAACATACAAATAAAAGCTGACAATTGTAGGCAACCTAGCCAGTGTTAGATGGTTTGTCCCAACTCCTTTAACTCACTCTTGCTAGACAGCCTGTTACAGGAAGTATAAAAATAACAGATCTACTGGCAAGCACAGTTCATAAAACTATACTATATTACCAAAAGTATCGGGATGCCTATCTTTACACGCACATAAATATTAATGGCATCCCAATCTTAGTCTGTATGGTTCAATACAGAGTTGGTCCACCCTTTGCAGCTTCAACTCTTCTGGGAAGTCTGTCCACAAGGTTTAGGAGTGTGTCTTTGGGAATGTTTGACCATTCTTCCAGAAGCAAATTTGTGAAGTCAGGAACTGATGTTGGAGAGAAGACCTGGCTCGCAGTCTGCGCTCTAATTCATCCCAAAGGTGTTCTATCGGGTTGAGGTCAGGACTCTGCACAGCCCAGTCAAGTTCCTCCAAACCAAACTCACTAATCTATGTCTTTATGGACCTTGCTTTGTGCACTGGTGAGCTCCCCAAACTGTTACCATAAAGCTGGGAGAATGAAATTGTCCAAAATGTCTTGGTATGCTGACGTCTTAAGAGTTCCCTTCACTGGAACTAAGGGGCCAATCCCAACCCCTGAAAAAAAAAAAAAAAAACACACCATAATCCCCTCTCCATTAAATGATTTGGACCAGTGCACAAAGCAAGGTCCATAAAGACATGGATGAGCGAGTTTGGGGTGGAGGAACTTGACTAGCCTGCACAGAATTCTGACCTAAACCCAATAAACGCCTTTGGGATTAATAGGAGTGGAAACTGTGAGCCAGGCCTTCTCGCCCAACATCAGTGCCTAACGTCACAAATGCACTTCTGGAAGAATGGTCAAACATTCCCATAGACACACTCCTAAACCTTGTGGACAGCCTTTCCAGAAGAGTTGAAGCTGTTATAGCTGCAAAGGGTGGGCCAAGTCAATTTTGAACCCCACGGACAAAGACTGGGATGCCATTAAAGTTCATGTGCATGTAAAGGCAGGCGTCCCAATACTTTTGGCAATATAGGGTATGTTACAGATCAGAAAACAAAGCCAGCTATATTAATGCAAATGACAGGCTGCATCATATACAGTATGACATTTTTTTATTTTTTTTCCCTATGGTTTGACTAAATACAATCAATAGTAGCACTTCAGCGCTGCCTAAGGCTCCAGAGGAGACTTCTGAAATGCAAGTAGGTAAGTGGTGAAATCAAACTGAGATCTTACCAGCCTGTGGGTCCCAGGACTCACATGGCTGGATTTCTACCGCTGATTATAAGACTCTAAGCCTCAGTAATCTGATTCCTTCCAAGGATTTAGGAAATTATTTTTAACAGAGGATACTTACTGGATTTCCAGACACAGATAGCTCTAATAGTGTTGGGAGAGCCTCTAGCTTTTCCACTTCTGAAATTTCCTGGTGAACAATAAAAGAAAAAAAAAAAGCTTTAATTAGGATATTGATATTCTTTTATAAAAAAAATAAATGTTTCATGCTTATAATCAGTAAGCATACTACTAATGTTTTTTTCATTAGTATAATATACTACAAAAGCTAATGCAGAATGCTGTGTTGATGTTGATGGTGATGTTGATGTCATAATGAATACAATTCTCTGCTTTAGCCTAGTAGACTAACATGAAACTGTGACCAGGTACAGGACCTAAAATGATTGCGCATGTATCTGACAGAAGCTTGACCTCCGTGAAAATAGGTTCTTTCCACAGTTATATTTTTTGCCTATTTCTCTTTGGTTATGTGATGTGGCAATTTTACTTCCAGTAGGCTTTTATTACATTTTCAATAAGTACAATAGGTAACATGTAATCATAATAAAATTGTATCATAGAAAATAGCAGAAAATTTAGTAAGTCTTGGGCAAGTAACATACAATTATTCTTGCGTTCAAAACTGGAGAGATTGTGTCAGCTGTATGGAAGAATATCAGTATAGGTTAGGGCTCTTTCACACGGGCGGTCCGATCAGATCCGCCTGTCAGTTTTTTAGGCGGATCTGATCGGATCCTCCATGCAGCTCTATGGGGCAGCGGGTGTCAGCGGAGACACCTCCGCTGACACCCGCTGCCATCCGCATCCGATCCTGTGCTGAAATCTGGACGGATGGAAACCCTATTTTTCCATCCGTTCAGTGATCGGATCGGATGAGAGCGGACAAGCGGTCCGCTCTCATCCGATCCCCCATAGAGGGCAGCGGGTGCTGAGACACCTCCCTCTCCGCTCTGCGAGCGGAGACGGAGCTGTCATCCGCCTGGCTCAGCGGGGATCGCGGATCGATCCCCGCTGAGCAACACGGATCCGCCTACGGAGGCGGACCGTGTGAAAGAGCCTTAAGTCTTAAATCCAGGTTGTGATATTCATTTACATAGCCTCATAAGACCCAAATGTGGAAATTTTAGAATTTAGGGGAACATTTATCAAAAAAATCAGGGAGCTGAGACAGATTTGCACAGGTCTACAACAGATTTAACAATTAATATGGGACAGAATTTCCTTCTAAACAGATGTGGCATTGGGAAGTAGTAAGGGGCAAGTTTCATTGATGTGCTGTAGGACAGAATTGCAGGGCAGCCGTGCTGTAGGACAGAACTGTCAATCAAATTTCGGTGACGAGGGGGCAGAGCCGGGCCATGATGTCTATAGATAGTATTGAGCCCGCACGAGTGCCTCCATAGGAAGTGGCTTCCTATAGGGGCACTTGATGAAGAGGTGGAGCCAGGAGCACCAGTGGGGGACCCCAGAAGGAATTCCACAAAGCTGGTAAGTAGGACGTTTGGTATTTTTTTTTTTTTTTAAGTTTTACAATTGCTTTAACCTAGTTACTAATCAAGTTACCTTAACAGCTTTTTAACTCCTTTTTAAAAATCAAACACTAAACTGTGTTGTGTTGGCAGATGAGAAATCCACAAAGCAATCACAGACAATACTCAAGCCATGTGGTACCTGAATTTTATTGAATCCAATATACAGTTTCTTTAGCTTGATAAGATGAAGCAAGTTGCCAACTTCTCTAAGTCTATTTTCCTCCAGTCGTAGAGACACCAGAGAACTCTGCTTGGCAAGGGAAGTCTCGGTAATAAGTTTAATACGGTTATGGTCCAGGACAAGCTCTTGGAGAAACTGTAAACCTTCAAGTCCTTCCACTTGGCTGATCTCGTTTCCTGATGTGAGAGAGAAAATACAAGACAATAGATGCCTGAATACTAAGGATTACCCCATTATACCTGTGCAATCAATTTCACTCCTTTTTTATGTTTAAAAGGGCAACTCCAATGCTTTGCTAAGTTTGATAATGTAAAGCCTTGGTGTCCAACCTGTGTCCTCGGGGGCGCATGTGGCTTTTTGTTGCTTATTTTGTGGACCCTGCAGCCAAGTTTAAATAAATATCACCACCACATAAAGAATATGTTTTGATCCCTCAGGGGACTAAGTGCATATACCACTTGGTTCCATTCTGATCTGTGGCCCCCTTGTGGATTAAAAGGAATTTTTTATTTTTGTTAATGCTGGCTGCAGTTCCACCTCAGGGCTGAAGCCCAATTTGTGGGTGTTCCTAAGTGGGACCTACAGCTGTAGACACCGACCTATCAGTAAAACGGATTTTGTGCAGTTATACATCTCCCAATCTGCAATGACTGTGGTAGAATAGTTTGTATAAGTAAATAAGGCACGTCTAGACATTTGGGGTCTTCTGTTGCCTTGACATATCTTGAAGAATTCTTGTCCCAGTCAGAGCAGTGCATGTTTACTAGCAGATAGCTGATCACACAAACTAGCCAGCACTGACTATGGCAGAGGTTTCCCTAAGCGCATCCAGGCAATGAAGGATGCTGGGACTGGATTAGAAGTAAACACATACTGTACATACATAATCCTATCAAATTACTAAAATCTATTTTTGTGGCAGATAAACATCAAATGCGACATGAAAAAGATGCATACAGCACCAGTGGCGTACTAATGGGGGGGCGGGGGGGGGGCGGGCCGCCCCGGGTGCCACGCTCTGGGGGGTGTCAGCCGGTGTCCTGCCCGGTGTGTTCAGACAGATCCCGCAGTGTGAAGGCAGCTGCAGTGGCAGCTCCTTCAGTCCGTGCTGCTAGCGGGGGGCGGGGGAGGGCTGCGGAGCCGCCGGGGGAATACGTGGGCAGAGCCTCGGCGGGAATACGGGGGCGGAGCCGTGGCGGGAATAAGGAGGCGGGGCCTTGGCGGGAAGAAGGGGGCGGAGCCTCGGCGGGAAGAAGGTGAGTGCCCATTGCCCAGGTGTGTGTGTTGGATAGGAGGGGGATGGGGCTGCTGCATATAGAGGAGTTCATCTTTCTCTATTCTTCCTGCAGCTGCTGAATAACTGATTCTCCTCCTCTCCCTCCTGCAGGAAGAATAGGGAAAGATCAATTCATCTATATGCAGCTGCCCCATCCCCCTCCTATACAACTTCTTTTGCTGGCCCCCCTCCAGTGCTCCTAATCTCCCCCCCTCGGTGCTCTTAGCCCCCCCCCAGTGCACTAGACCCCCCCCCCTGTTCTTTAGCCCCCCCTATGCTCTTCAGCTCCCCACAGTGCTTTCTCCCGCCCCCCCAAGTGCTCCCTGTCCCCCCCCCAGTGTTCTCCACCCCCCTGATTTTACCCTGCTTGCCCCCCAAGTACTCCCTGTACCCCCCAGTGCTCTCCACCCTCCTGATTTTCCCTGCCCACCCCCCCAAGTTCTCCCTGTCCCCCCCCCAGTGCTCTCCACCCCCCTGGTTTTCCCTGCTCGCCCCCAAGTGCTCCCTGTCCCCCCCAGTGCTCTCCACCCCCTGCACCTTCCAACCCCCCTACAATGCTTTCCAAACCCCCTCTTAATTCTCTCCAGCCCCCCCCCCCCCCACCGTGCCCTTCAGCTCCTCCAGTGCTCCCTGCTTCGTCTGTGCTCTCCGGCCCCCCTAGTGCTCTTCTATCTTCTATCATGTCCTCAGTCTCTGAGCATCTCCTGTATCATGTCTGCAGTCTCTGACCATCTCCTGTATCATGTCTGCAGTCTCTGACCATCTACTGTATCATGTCCTCAGTCTCTGACCATCTACTGTATCATGTCCTCAGTCTCTGACCATCTACTGTATCATGTCTGCAGTGTCTGACCATCTACTGTATCATGTCCTCAGTCTCTGACCATCTACTGTATCCTGTCTGCAGTCTCTGACCATCTACTGTATCCTGTCTGCAGTCTCTGACCATCTCCTGTATCATGTCCGCAGTCTCTGACCATCTCTTGTATCATGTCCTCAGTCTCTGACCATCTACTGTATCATGTCCTCAGTCTCGGACTATCTCCTGTATCATGTCTGCAGTCTCTGACCATCTCCTGTATCATGTCTGCAGTCTCTGACCATCTCCTGTATCATGTCTGTAGTCTCTGACTATCTACTGTATCATGTCCTCAGTCTCTGACCATCTCCTGTATCATGTCTGCAGTCTCTGGCCATCTTCTGTATCATGTATGCAGTCTCTGACCATCTCCTTTATTACGGCTGCAGTCTCTGACCATCTACTGTATCATGTCCTCAGTCTCTGACCATCTACTGTATCATGTCCTCAGTCTCTGACCATCTACTGTATCATGTCTGCAGTCTCTGAGCATCTCCTGTATCATGTCTGCAGTCTCTGACCATCTGTTGTATTATGTCTGCAGTCTCTGAGCATCTCCTGTATCATGTCTGCAGTCTCTGACCATCTACTGTATCATGTCTGCAGTCTCTGACCATCTACTGTATCATGTCTGCAGTCTCTGACCATCACTTGTATCACGTCTGCAGTCTCTGACCATCTACTGTATCATGTCCTGAGTCTCTGACCATCTACTGTATCATGTCTGCAGTCTCTGACCATCTCTTGTATCACGTCTGCAGTCTCTGACCATCTCCTGTATCATGTCCTCAGTCTCTGACCATCTACTGTATCATGTCCTCAGTCTCTGACCATCTCCTGTATCATGTCCTCAGTCTCTGACCATCTCTTGTATCATGTCTTCAGTCTCTGACCATCTCCTGTATCATGTCCTCAGTCTCTGACCATCTCTTGTATCATGTCTGCAGGCTCTGACCATCTCCTGTATCATGTCTTCAGTCTCTGACCATCTCCTATATCATGCCCTTAGTCTCTGACCATCTCCTGTATCATGTCTGCAGTCTCTGAATATCTCCTTTAGCAAGTCTCCAATCTCTTACTCAAACTTAAACACATTGCTAATAATATTAGCTATCTATCTATGCTGAAGGTAGGACTGTGCAGGGGAGGCAGAGAGTGCAAAAGGGGGAACTGTGATTAGAGAGACGGAGGGCAGACTGCAAGGGACACTGTGATGGGGGGGGGGCTGTGAAATTTGTGCAAAAAATATTCTTGAACACATTACAATTTTTTGTGGGTGTTTTTACATTTTAAAGTTGGGGGGTGCCAGATATAGGATCCGCCCCGGGTGCCAAATGCTCTAGGTACGCCACTGTACAGCACCCTAATCAAGGAATGCTAAATTAATTTAGCAATACTTATTTAAATGTATTATATTTTATTTATAGATCAGTTAATAGTATCTGCATCCCTTTTATCTGAACTTCTTTCCCACACCATGTTTTCCTGTAACAACAACACTGCAGCCTAATTAACTTCTAGCAGCAGTATCTCTATTTATATTTTTTGCTCTCTCGCTTTTAATTCCCGTTTTATCTCCTAATGTTCCGGTCGATGTATTATTCCCCTAACATTCTCTTTATTTTTCATCAAGTCGTGTATTTCTTTTCAATTCTTTTATATCTTTTAACCACTTAAGCCCCGGAGGATTTGGCTGCTAAACGACCAGGGGGTATTTTGCGATTCGGCACTGCGTGACTTTAACGGACAATTGCGCGGTCGTGCGACGCTGTACCTAAACGAATTTGGCGTCCTTTTTTTCCCACAAACAGAGCTTTCTTTTGGCGGTATTTGATCACCTGTGCGATTTTTTGATCACGCGCTATAAACAAAAAAAGAGCGTCAATTTTGCAAAAATAGCAATATTTTTCCCTTTTTTTTATATGAAATTCCCCCCAAAAAAAATGTAAAAATCAAAATTTTTTTAACATTTTCGGCCAATTTGTTTTATGCTACCTATGTTTGGTAAAAAAAAAAATCGCAAAAAGCGTATTTTGATTGGTTTGCGCAAAAGTTATTGCGTTTACTGACTAAGGGAAAGATTGTCATTTTTGTTGTTTTTTTTTTTAACGCGTAATGGCGGCGATCTGCGATTTTTTTTGCGGTACTGCGACATTGCGGCGGACAGATCGGACCCTTGTCTGAAATTTTTGACACTTTTGGGGTTACCAGTGACATTTCTACAGTAATCAGTGCTATATATATGCACTGTTACTGTAAAAATACACTGGTAGTGAAGGGGTTAACTTTATTTGAGAGGGAGGGGCTGTGTGTGTCCCTAGAGGCGTGATTCTTACTGTGATTGGCTGTGGCTTCAGCTGTATGCAGAGTGATCAACGGATCTACATAGTAGATCCATATGATCAGCTCTCATACAGAGGGGAGAATGACAGGCAGCTTGTTTAAACAAGCTGCCTGACTTTCTCCCTCTCCCCCGCCGATCGCAGAGTGGCCGGCGGACATCGGGTCCGCCGGCCACACGCGCGGGGGGGTCCGTGACCACGCGGGAGCGCGCCTCCGGCGGCGCGCGCTCGCTCCCTAGACCCTCACAAGCTAGTGACGTAGCCCTACGTCACTTTGCCTGTGAGGGGCTGACCGCTGACGTAGATCGGCGTGCGGCGGTCGGCAAGTGGTTAAAGACTCTCTCATCCTGCATTTCCTCTACTGGTAGTTCACATCTCTCCTCTTTTCCTCTAGAAACATCTATAGTGGTTCCCGATCATGTGATCACTATGTCAGCACCGGGAAAATACTGCAACTATAACTAATTAAAATATGCGAAAAGTAGGGTTGTGTTTGTGGTGCAAAATAATAATAATTAAGGTACCGACATCCCCAAGTATCAACTATAATTAATGGGAATAAACCCGAAAAGGTAGGATCAGCTCAAGGTGTGAGAGCCTATCAACCAAGAAAAAAGGGGAAGAACTAAAGAAAGGAAAAAAAAAAAGAGATATATAGAAAAGAGATGAGGGAGACTGTATGAGAGAGAGAGAGAGAGAGAGTATGAATGAAGAAAAAAAAAAAAAATCCCACTAGCCCTCCGCTACATCTTACTCTTCCTCTCCCCTCTTTTTTTTTTTTTTTGCTTCATTCATAGTCTCTCTCTCTCTCATACTGTCTCCCTCATCTCTTTTCTATATATCTCTTTTTTTCCCTTTCTTTAGTTCTTCCCCTTTTTTCTTGGTTGATAGGCTCTCACACCTTGAGCTGATCCTACCTTTTCGGGTTTATTCCCACTAATTATAGTTAATTAAAATATGTGTTTACTGCAAATACACTTTACTTTCCATTTACAGTATATGTGTTCAAGCAACAACAGTGCTTAAGGATACAAACAATAAACTGTATGGTCAAAGGTTTGTTGTTGCCCTCACTCCACTCTGCTGGGAAGGCTTTCTGCAAGATTTTGGACTGCGTCTTGGGGATTTTTGTATATTTAGACAACAGAACATTTGTTAGGTCAGGTACTGATGTTGGAAAAGAAGATCTGGCTAGCAATTGCCTTTTTATTTTTCATAGGTGTTTAACAGGGTTGAGGTCAGGTCTCTGTGTGCGCCACAGAACTCACACCAAATTCAACAAACCTTGGGGTTGATTTACTAAAACTGGAAAGTGAAAAATCTAGTGAAGCTCTGCAAACAAACCAATCAGCTTCCAGGATTGTGTCATAGCTTAAATTGAACAAGCTGAATTTAGAAGCTTATTGGCTACCATACAAAGCTGCCCCAGATTTTGACTCTCCAGTTTTAGTGTCGTTTTTTCATACTGCTGATTAAAAAAGCAAGTTCCTAAATATTAATGCTCCACAGTGTTTTTTTATTTTACCCTGCAGAAATAGGGACTTCAGATTCCTTAGTCTACTGAGCTGCAGCTGAGGCAAATTACTGATTCCATTGAAGCCCAGATGAAGAACTTCTAAACTCTGCATTATTGGGGTCAGTGTTTCACCAAACAATGTATCCCTGTAAAATAAAAAAAATAAAAAAAAATTGACATGCAGTTTTATAACATACTTATACAAACCCATACTATTAGACACAATACATCTCAATATGTCTTGCAGTGTAACCATTTTTCTTTTCCCCCAATCATACTTACCTAGGTGGATGCAGCATCGGTACGATGCTGCATCTGTCCCCGGCGCCTCTGCACTGAGAACCGAGCGATCAAACTCTGCCGATCCCTCAGTTCTGACAGCTCCCTGAGCAGCGAGCTGCTCTGCCCCCTCCTCGCTCACTGGAGCACTGGGCTGTGAAGGGACGCGGAGCAGTCGACTTAGGCTCTCAGCAGCTCACTGGGAGGCTGAGCTGGGTGTCAGTCCAGGCACCTGGTGGATCCCGACTTCCATTGTGGTGATGACACAGTGCCTGGACTGACTTCTGTGATGTCAGCCCGCTCTCTGCTGAAAAACGGTTCACAGGAGTGCAGAACAAACTGCACTCCTGTGATCCATAAGAGAATACACAAACTCATACTATTAGACACAATACATCTCAATATGTCTTGCAGTGTAACCATTTTTCTTTTCCCCCAATCATACTTACCTAGGTGGATGCAGCATCGGTACGATGCTGCATCTGTCCCCGGCGCCTCTGCACTGAGAACCGAGCGATCAATTTGATGGTGAACATTTGTGAACTGCAGTCTTCAAGTAATTCCACAGACTTTCAATGTGGTTTAAGTCTGGACTCTGGCTTAGACATGCAAGGTCATTCACCTTTTTCTCCTTCAAGCACTGTGTGGTAATTTTTGCTGTATGAGAGAAGAGGGAAGGGATCCCTGGTGCCGCACATTTATGCTGGTGTCAGATGGTGATGTGACAACCTCAGCCTGGTCTCCCGCCAGGCCATGCCCTCAACTTATTTCGCTCCACCCCTTGGAGCTTAATTAAGGGGATAGAGAACCCATTTTTGATTGTAAGCTTTTGGCCATTGTCAAGTTGGAAAGTAAACCTTCTTCCCATTAACAACTTTTTGGGAGAGGGCAGCAGATTTTCCTTAAGAATTTGATGGTAGGAATTTTACTGTAGGAATGGTGTTATTTGGATGGTGAGCTGCTTTGGATTTAAGCCAGACATATTGTTTGGTGTTGAGGCCAAATAATTAAATTTTAGTCTGGCCACCTTAAACGCACCTTGAAGATTCTGAGGCCACATGAAAAAAGGTGTTATGGTCAGATGAGACAAAAATTAAATTATCTGGCCTTAACACCAAACATTATATCTGGCGGAAATCCATTACATCTCAGCATTCAAATAACACTATTCACTAACTGACACTATTATTAACAGTAAAGCATAGAAGTGGTAATATCCTGTTATGGGGGTGTTTCTCTGCAGTAGGGACTGGAGCACTTGTCAGGATAGAAGAAAAGAAGATGGGGCAAAATACCATCAAATTCTTGAGAAAAATCTGTGGAATGACTGCAGTCCACAAATGGTCACCATCAAATTGAACTGAACTTGAGCAGTTCTGCAATAAAGAGTGGGCAAATATTGCAAAGTCTAGATGTGCAAAGTTAGTAAAGACATATCCCAACAGACTATGTGGATTGTGTGGATCACAACAAGATGTAGCAAGTACTGAAAGAAATGGGAATGGGGACCACCGCACCGGTCTTCTAAAAAACCTGTATGCGAGTCAAGAAGTTTTTGAAGAAGCACGTTTGTGTGAAACGCATCACCTCCCTGCCTGTCTGGGCCATTGACCTGGTGGCAGTCCTGTACATGCTCAATAAACTTGTTGGACCGGTGTTGGTGTGCAGCTGATTTCTTTTCTATTGATCTGACTTTTAAATCTTACTTCAAGGACCCATAATTCAAAATTGGATTGGATAAACACTAAGGTAAAGAAGAAAACCCAATTTATCCCAAGCTTGTTATTGTTAATAACAATTTATTGTATGTGGAAAAGTAATTTTCCTCTAATCCTTTCTTTTTCTGTCTCACTATATTTAGTGTAGCCTTAGCTATCAGCCCTTTCACAGGATGTTTCACTCTGTTTGCAGCTTGACTTACAGAGTGCAGTGAGAAGAAAGTGAACGAGGATGCTGACTAGCAGGCACATTTTTTAACCCCACCAACCAGCACTATGAAGGGAAAGGGTCTCCAGCAGAAGAAAACTCTGATTGGCTGCAGCTTCAGTGTTTGACTTTAGCCCAGTCCACAGAAGTTGGGGAAATAAAGGATAAAGCCACAAGAAGAGGATTCCCAAGTAGATGAAGAGGCTTGAGGCTGAGGGTGGGCTGCCTTTCGCCTGACCTCACCCAGAAGCTGTGTCCTATCTTCAATTCCTGTGCATTCAGACTGTAGAATAGTCATCAAGTAACAGACTACAGCTAAAAGGATCTCATTTAAGCACCAGTGTGTTGGGAGGCTTAAGAGTCACCCCTTTGTGTTAGTTGGTTGTCATTGTTATCTTGTACTACGGAGAGTGAGAATTTGCCAAAGAGGACCGGATCATTTATTTTCTCTGTCGATTACAGCTTGAGAGTGAGCTTTCCATCGAATGCTGGAAGTAGATACATCTTCCACTGGCCAATGGTGTAGATAGTGGTTGAGAGTAATAGCAAGGCCATTTATCTTTACAGTTAATTGTGTTAAATTGTCATCCATCCTATCAGCTAATATCGAATGTTACCTTTGTTGCATTTTTTTTTTTAACCCAAATTTCCCTTTACGGTTTAAATAAAGCCCTTTCCATGGTTACTGTGTGATTGAATACGGTGGAGAGGCAGGTTGGTGACATGACATCAAACTTTCCACCTTATCCAAACAGAGAACACTTTTCATTCCTTCAGAAATTGAAAAGCATTGTGTAAAGGATGTCTGTGCTGAGCAAGCTGACCAAGCTGGAGCAGAGTGACGCCCCTAGCTGCCAGGGGAAGAACTCCTCCAGTGAGGCCGGGAGAAAGGGAAAGGAAAGACAGGTGCTGGTGGTAGGGGACTCAATTATTAGAAGGGCAGACAGTGTAATCTGTGACATAGACCGTGTGTGCCGAACAGTCTGTTGTTTGCCGGGCGCTCGGGTTCGGCACATCGCGGATCGGGTGGACAGATTACTGGGTGGGGCTGGGGAAGACCCAGCTGTCATGGTACACGTGGGTACCAATGACATAGGCAGAGGAAGACGGAGAGTCCTAAACGATTTCAGGGACTTAGGCGCTAAGTTGAGGACTAGGACCTCCAAGGTAGTATTTTCCGAAATACTACCTGTACCTCGAGCCACACCAGAGAGGCAGCGGGAGATTAGGGAAGTTAACGAGTGGCTGAGGAGCTGGTGTAGTAAGGAGGGTTTCGGGTTCCTGGAGAACTGGGCCGACTTCTCAGTCGGTCACCGGCTCTTTGGTAGGGACGGATTGCACCTAAATGGGGTGGGTGCAGCCGTACTGGGTGCGAGGATGGCCGAAAAGTTAGAGGGGCTTTTAAACTAGGGAATGGGGGGGAGGGTACAGATGTAGAATTAGCCAGTGGAAAGCAAGATTCAGAGGGCAGAAATGGGGGCATTAGCGGTAGGGTGTTCGGAGCTCCTAAACCCAGGGTGGGTACGGGGAAAAATCAAGAGAGCAGCCTAAAAACATCAAATGAGGATAAATGTAACCAATCTAAATTACGAGGCTTGTATACCAATGCCAGAAGCCTGGCCAACAAGATGGGAGAGCTGGAGCTGCTGATGTTTGAGGAGGACTTAGATTTTGTGGGGATAACTGAGACTTGGTTCGATAGCACTCATGATTGGATGGCGACCATTCAGGGGTATTCCCTTTATCGCAGGGATAGAGAGGGTAAAAAAGGGGGAGGGGTATGTCTGTATATTAAGAACAGTATACAGGTAAATATGAGGGATGATATTAATGGAGCTATGGACGAGGCAGAATCCCTATGGGTAGAGCTTCAAAGGGAAGGCACGGTGGGGAAGGTAATATTGGGCGTATGCTATAGGCCCCCCAACCAGAGTGAGGAGGGGGAGGCGGACCTCATGTTACAGATAGGATTGGCAGCAAGGATGGGAAATGTCATTATAATGGGGGACTTTAATTATCCGGATATAGACTGGGCAGAAGGAACCGCGCACTCAGCCAAGGCTAGGCAGTTCCTAAATATTTTGCAGGACAATTTCATGGGTCAGATGGTGAATGCACCGACAAGAAACAATGCGGTACTTGACCTACTGATTACCAACAATGCAGACCTGCTCACGGATATAGAAATACGGGAAAACTTAGGGAGCAGTGACCATAGGTCAATTGGTTTCAGTATTAATCACAGTAATAGGAAACACAAGGGTAATATTAAGACGCTGAATTTTAAAAGAGCCAATTTCCCTAAACTGCGCTCACTGCTAGAAAATATAAAATGGGATAGAACCCTGGGAACAAAGAACACGGAGGAAAAATGGGAGTGCTTCAAGAGCATACTTAACAAGGGGGTGGGCCAGTGCATTCCACTGGGAAATAAATTTAAAAGAACAAAACTAAACCCTGGGTGGCTAAACTCCAACATAAAAATGTATATTAGAGCTAAAGAAAAGGCCTTCAAAAAATACAAGACTGAGGGGTCAGTGGCAGCATTTAAGCATTATAAAGAGTGTAATAAGAAATGTAAAGATGAAATCAGGGCGGCTAAAATAGAACACGAGAGACATATAGCGGAGGAGAGTAAAAAGAACCCCAAGAAGTTCTTTAAGTATATAAACAGTAAGAAAGCGAGGCCAGAACACATTGGCCCCATAAAAGATGATAAAGGAAAAAATGGCCACTAAGGACAGAGAAAAGGCGGAAGTGTTAAATAATTTCTTTTCTTCAGTCTTCACAAAGGAATCGGGAGTCTACACGAACCCAGCTTGTAAGGCCAAACTAAATAATACACCTCAGGAAGTGCCGCCATGGCTAACAGAAGATAGACTTAGAGCTAAACTAGAGAAGCTTAACATAAATAAATCCCCGGGACCGGATGGCTTGCACCCGAGGGTTCTTAAAGAGCTCAGCCAGGTGATTGCCAGACCATTATTCTTGATCTTTATGGATAGTTTACAGACGGGTATGGTGCCAGCTGATTGGAAAAAAGCCAACGTGGTACCAATATTTAAAAAGGGGCCGAGATATATCCCGGGTAACTATAGGCCGATCAGCCTAACATCTGTAGTCTGCAAAATATTGGAGGGGATGTTAAGGGACCACATACAAGACTTTAGTAATGAAAACGGTATTATAAGTATTAATCAGCACGGATTCATGAAAAATCGTTCGTGCCAAACCAATCTATTAACCTTCTATGATGAAGTGAGCTGCCACCTAGATAAAGGTAAGCCTGTGGATGTGGTGTATCTGGACTTTGCAAAGGCCTTCGACACCGTTCCCCACAAACGCTTACTGTACAAACTAAGGAAGATAGGTATGGACCATAAGGTGAGTACCTGGATAGAGAACTGGCTCCAGGGGAGAGTACAGAGGGTGGTGATTAATGGGGAGTACTCGGATTGGGCGGGTGTGGAAAGTGGGGTCCCCCAGGGTTCTGTCCTGGGACCAATCCTGTTTAATTTATTCATAAATGATCTAGAGGAGGGGATATCTAGTACAATCTCAGTATTTGCGGATGATACTAAATTAGGCATGCCAATATCTTCTATGCAGGATGTGGAAACCTTGCAAGCGGACCTGAACAAAATAACGGAGTGGGCAACTACATGGCAGATGAGATTTAATGTTGAAAAATGTAAAGTAATGCACTTGGGGGCCAGAAACCAGAAAGCAAGCTACTCGCTAGGGGGGGAACCTCTGGGTGAGTCTAGGATGGAAAAGGACTTAGGGGTACTGGTAGACAACAGGCTTGGCAGTGGCATGCAATGCCAGGCCGCAGCAAGCAAAGCCAACAGAATACTGGGATGTATAAAAAAGGGGATTCACTCCAGAAATAAAGAGATTATTCTCCCGCTCTACAAGACTCTGGTCCGGCCACATCTGGAGTATGCTGTCCAGTTCTGGGCACCGGTCCTCAGGAAGGATGTGCTGGAACTGGAGAAAGTCCAGAGAAGGGCAACAAAAATAATTAGGGGGATGGAGGACATCAGCTATGAAGAAAGACTACAAGCCCTGAACTTATTCTCTCTGGAGAAGAGACGATTGAGGGGGGATATGATATCAATGTACAAATACTGTACTGGCGACCCGAGCATAAGGAACAAACTATTCAGAGAAAGGAGATACAATAAGACTCGTGGCCACTCACTAAAACTAGAGGAAAGGCGGTTTAACCTTAAAGTGCGTAAGGGGTTCTTCACTGTAAGAGCGGTAAGGATGTGGAATTCTCTTCCACAAGCAGTCGTATCAGCAGGGAGCATTGATAGTTTCAAAAAACTGTTAGATGGACACCTTAAAGACCACAACATACAGGGGTATACAATGTACGGCTAAAAGCAAACACACACACACATCATAGGTTGAACTGGATGGACTGATGTCTTTTTTCAACCTCACTAACTATGTAACTATGTAACTATGTAACTATGACCTCCTGTGTTCACAATGCATGCGGGCTGGACGTTAAGCACAGGATCTGGAAGCAAGTGGAGATCACTGAATTAGCGGTGTATACTTCAGCAATTTACAGCTGCCAGGGGCATCGGTCAGATAGGGTATATACATAGTTATCTGCAAAAAGGTGTCCGATAATATTAAGAGGCAAAATAATATATTCAAACACTAGCAGCGCTAAATAAACAAACTGAAGAATAAAATCCAAAGTCCTTAAATGGGTATTTCCAGGTCATGTGGTAGGTTAGTTAGACACAATCCTTTATCCCAGGGAGGGTGTGAGGGGTCCTGGCCGTAGCACCTGATTTCCACCACCACTTTGTGCTCCCCCCCTATTCTTAAAACTCACCAGAGGATGGTGAATCAAGATCCTTCAAGGAATTCCACCACTAGATTCCAGCATTGGACACTGGACCACTTTTCCTCTATTAGCTGTACAATCTCCTCCGTTGCCAACAGACCATGTAAGTGAACAAGAGTGGGGCGACAATAGTGTAATTCCGCCAATAACGTTTATTAAACACTAAAAACAACAAAATGTAGCCCCGCTCCCCTCAGGATGTCTACTTACAGGAGGTAATAAATAGTGAAGGCATTGAGTAGAAATGTAATGTAAATTCCGCTGGATCACTCTGTACCAAACCTTGTGCAATCTGGAGAGAGCTCCGGCGTGTATGTAGATGTCCTTATGCGACCGCGCACGACGGCTCTGACGCGTTTCGTCCTCCGACTTCCACAGAGAGGACTTCTGTGGAAGTCGGAGGACGAAACGCGTCAGAGCCGTCGTGCGCGGTCGCATAAGGACATCTACATACACGCCGGAGCTCTCTCCAGATTGCACAAGGTTTGGTACAGAGTGATCCAGCGGAATTTACATTACATTTCTACTCAATGCCTTCACTATTTATTACCTCCTGTAAGTAGACATCCTGAGGGGAGCGGGGCTACATTTTGTTGTTTTTAGTGTTTAATAAACGTTATTGGCGGAATTACACTATTGTCGCCCCACTCTTGTTCACTTACATGGTCTGTTGGCAACGGAGGAGATTGTACAGCTAATAGAGGAAAAGTGGTCCAGTGTCCAATGCTGGAATCTAGTGGTGGAATTCCTTGAAGGATCTTGATTCACCATCCTCTGGTGAGTTTTAAGAATAGGGGGGGAGCACAAAGTGGTGGTGGAAATCAGGTGCTACGGCCAGGACCCCTCACACCCTCCCTGGGATAAAGGATTGTGTCTAACTAACCTACCACATGACCTGGAAATACCCATTTAAGGACTTTGGATTTTATTCTTCAGTTTGTTTATTTAGCGCTGCTAGTGTTTGAATATATTATTTTGCCTCTTAATATTATCGGACACCTTTTTGCAGTTGATCATTTCTTTTATAGCAGCTGCTTTGACGTCAAGTCAGTATTATTGATTTTATTCTTGTGCCTTCTTATTTATTTTAGCGCAGGGTGAGTGTATTTATAGGATTTTAATTTTCATATATATATCACTCCTTATTGTTTATATACATAGTTATATTTGTCCAAGCTGGACCAATGTACCTATGTAAAAATATACTATAATTCATCTTTAAAGGGTTGAGCTACGTTCGTAATCTACATTTTCCATAAACACTTCAGTAAGTATCACAGATATACATTAGAGTAGAGACATGCATAACCAGGGAGCCTCACATTACCTTCATAAAGATGCATACGATTATATGGAAACAAAGACCAAGCAGTTACCTGTTAGCCTTGCCCTGCTGCCCATATCCACTGGAGTTGACTTTTTGGTGCAGTATCTGTCTGTTTGTTAAGTGATTCTGAGGCTTTTGCTTGGGCAGGATTGACTCAATGTGATTGTAATTTAGATACAAATTCTAGAGAAAAACAAGAAAACAAAGATTACATATAGCGCATCTATGGTCAAAATTGAAATTCATATATTCATCTCGGTCTCTACATTGCATTTTAATTCTTTGTCGCCTACTGTGATTATGAAAGATATTGTAAATTCTGCTTTGCACAATGCACTCATTGTGCACATGGCACTAATAATGTTTTGCACTTAGTCACATTCTTTTGAGTCTTGATAAGAAACTAACCTGCCTATGTTATGTTCCTTGTTATCTTAAATGTAAAATCACAATTGTAATATTAAAGTGAATGTCCAGTCAAATGCTAACTATACTTCAACCTGCTCCCACACCCTTTCTAAGCCTATTCTAACTCCCCTGTAAAGCAGGGATCCTCAAACTACGGCCCTCCAGCTGTTGTGGAACTACACATCCCATGAGACATTGTAATACTCTGACATTCACAGACATGACAAGGCATGATGGGAACTGTAGTTCCTGAACAACTGGAGGGCCATAGTTTGAAGACCCCTGCTGTAAAGGATAGAAGTCTATACTTACCTATTCTGAGGGCGCTCCCAGTGCTGGCTTCAGTGCTGAGGAGGGACAGCTGGCAATGGATGCCCCATAGTAAGTCTATAGGTGACATCACTGCACAGGCATTGCAGACCTTGTTCTCTGCTCCTCACTGGACCCAGCTTCTGAAGAGATCATGTGACCAGACTGGAGAGCCCTCAGATTAGATAAGTATAGACATCTTTCCTTTACGGGGTAGTTAGGTCGGCCTTCTGAATTACACTACAGAGGTGCTGAGAGGAGGAGAAGTTTTACGAGGCGGAGTCAGTACAGCAATCACTGCTAACAGGCAGCAAGATGAAAGGGTATGTTGTACTCCTTTAATAGTGAAGCAAAAATTAAGTAGATTCAGTCACCTTTACAGGATGTTCGCTAGGTGTACCTGGGCATTTGTCACTTTATGAGACAAGACATAATGTACTACATTCCATCAAACTTTGCATAGAGCCCACATCTTACTATTTAGAGCACATGGCCCATGTAATATAATAGGCATAGCGTCCCAAATCATAGTTAACTCTACACGCAGCCTGCATTTAAAGCCCACCTCCAGCCTTCTGTCACTTTAAAATAGTTTATTTGGGCCAAGCTTGTCCAAACAAACTTTTACCTTCACTGGTCCAAACTAACAAATTAGCTACATACAGTGAACAGCACTGTGTTTTCGGCAGCAGTACAGAGACTTCCCATCCCACTCCCTGAACAAAATTGAGTCAGGCTGAGCACTGCTCAGCCATTTACAGGAAGCTTTGTATTTTCTGAATGAGTACAGGGTTTTCTCTGATTAGCTGGGGTAGAGACTGTGATGTCTTTAGACCACCTTAACCAATCAGAGGAAATTTTGTATTCATTCAGGGAATACAAAGCTTCCTGTGAATTGCTTTTTTTTTTTTTTTTTAAACAAAATGTATTGAAATTTTCAACAAGTGATACAGACATTAAATAGACTGTAATGCAAAAGTCAACAAATAATACTTGGTCAAAGTAACAGGCAAAGCCAAAAAGGCGATTATCGAAGTAGTAACAGTAGATTTGACCCAATAAGGTGGGGTGGGGGGGGGTGGTAGAAGGAGGTCGGAGGGAAAGAGGTGTGTAGAGGGTACTACCGTTACTATTGGCACAACATTGCTTTCCCCTGTACTAAACATATCTAACCCATACCTCCCACAAGGTGATGTCATATGATCACACCCTGAATAAAAGCCCACACCAACCACCGTTCTAGATTGATAACACACAACAACCAATTTCCTCCCATAACAACTCCTAATCCAAGATCTCCACCCACCCTATGGTGATGTTATGCAACTATTCCCCAAATGAAAGGCATCACCATACAATTGTCTAAAAACAATGACTCACAACGACCAACTCTCACATCATACAACTATTTCATAATCTTCCCTTACCCAACTGTTAATCCATGACAACCCCCAAAAAATAACCCAACAATTTTCTCAGATTGGTTTCCACTTCTTTGACAACACCTACTCCTTAGAATAATGACATCAATGCAACAAGGACAGAGGACATCCATCTACAAACCTTCAGAGACGATTTTAATTTTAATTGTATTTATTATGCAGTTATTTCTTGGAATTATAGTTCTATGTAGAGCTCGCAAAAGATTTATCAATTTTTTTTATTTTTTTTTTACAGTTCTATACACCAATACATGAATATTTTTCTTTATAACACTAATCCCTCACTTGGTTGTTACACATATATATTGTATTCCCTTTTCTACATTTGTACCATTCAGCAAATGGAAACATTTTCATTGGTATTATATAATTCCAGATAAAGGAAGAAGCTTTGTCTTCATAAATATCGGTCTAAACATTCTACCCTATGAGGGAGGTGTCAGTATGTAGTATAAATATATGCTTGATTACCTTTAATGGAACACAAATGAATCCACCAACATTCCTCTCATTATTGTAAATATACACATTAAGTCAGATTGAAATGTGCTCTCTTGTATTATTCATAGTGCACTTAACTACAGAGTTGGGTTCGATGGATATACATATTCTACATTAATATTACTTATTTATAGTGATGCCAGTCTTACTGCTGAAATGTATTTCTTGAGAGATGTGCTAATATTAGACTGTACAAAATCGACTCCTTTTTGTTTAACCACTTCAAAACAGCCAGAGGATTCAATGTCTTTGCTTATCTATTTCAGGCCACTACAAGGGTACAGTCTATATTGTGCACATATTGTTGACAACGACATTGCCAATAGTTGTCAAAAAAATAAACAAATTTAGCATTATTGATTCATAGCACTGTATACACCAATAGCTGGAAAATACAGAAAGATGATAGAATATAAATGAAAATCTGATGCCTATTGTGTTTTACAAGAATCATTCATCTAAAATGGATACTTCAGTTATTAATAAATGCTGGTGAGCTGGACCAACCAACTCTGATCTCTTCCTCTGTTTCTAGATATCTCCTTCTTTGCCATAAGATCCAATTCATCCTAGACACAACAACGCAGTATTACTAATCTTAAAGCATTCTCTGTAATGTAGAAAAAATGAAGGCTGGACTCTAGGCAGATATTTTGGCATCTGTTTGCTGCAATCTCCTGTATGAAGATCTCACAGTGGGAGAGGGAGAAGCAGCACAGGGAGCCAAACAGTCATGCGACAGTAATCTTCTACCAACAAGGACATGCCAATAGGAGGGTGACAGGGACATAAGCTCATCAATATACTGCTCCTCATTTCACTGTCCAGTCACAGGCTGGAGGATGACAAGACCAGTATGAAGTTACTTAAAGTGGATGTACATCCCATTCATGAAATTTGACCTGGGCACATATATCTGTAGTGTTTACTAATCCTTCTCCAAAGCCCTAAGTCCTGTATCTTTCTGCTGCTCCGTTCCTCTGTTATCAGCATCATAACTTCTGACAAGTTCTCCAACACAGGAGATAAAAGCAGCTGAAAATTTGGGGTGGGTGCATAGAGATAGATTAGCAGAGAGCTGATCTAATTACAGGACAGCTCCGCATGCTTCTTCCTTACTCTGCCTATGTGGAGGGGGGGGGGGGTGTGCCTTTCCTCCAATGAGCTGTCACACAGAGTATGCCAAGACTCCACACCCATTGCTGGAACAGGAAGAACAATTTTAAAACAATATTCACTTTATAAACAGTGTAGAAAGCTGAAGACATGAGATATACAAATACAACTTATGTAGGGAGATTTGTCTCATTTCTCTGTATTATCTGAGGCTGTTCACTTCACTGGGTATATGTAAGGGTTTACATCCACTTTAACTTCACCAGAGAAAAATCAGGTCTCCTGTCCTGCCAGACAGGGATGTGCTGTGTGTTAAAGAGCTGTGTAAACCTTTAGACTGAATGGACAGAAATTCAAATCCTTTGGCAGGTAAAGCAGATCTAGAATATGTATTTAGCGATTTATCTTAAGTTTAGCATTGAAAAATATAATAGAAACTGTAGAAAATGTTCATAATTTTAAAATTATTTTTCATATTAATTACACTGCTCAAAAAAATTTAAGAAATACTTTGAAAACACATCAGATCTCAATGGGGAAAAAATGCTGGATAGCTAGAATGATATGGACTGAGTAATGTGTTAGGAATGAAAGGACGCACATCGTTTAATGGAAATTAAAATTATCAACCTACAGAGAGCTGCATTTAAAGACATCCCAAAAATCAAATTGAAAAAAATTATGCAGCAGGCTAGTCTATTTTTCTGAAATTTGATTGCAGCAACTCAAAATGGTACTAGTTGGTACTAGTTTGTATGGCCCCCACGTGCTTGTATGCATGCCTGACGTCGGGGCATACTCGTTTTTGAGACGACGGATGGTGTCCTGGGGATTTCCTCGCAAATCTGGACTAGGGCATGACTGAGCTCCTGAATAGACTGAGGTGCCACCTGGTGGCGTCAAAACATAATGTCTCAGAGGTGTTAAATTGGATTTAGGTCAGGTGTGCGTGGGGGCCATTTATTAGTATTAGTTCCTTCATCCTCCAGGAACTGGCTGCATACTCTCGCCACATGAGGCCGGGCATTGTCACGCACCAGGAGGAACCCAGGACCCACTGCACAATAGCGTAGGGTCTGACAATGGTTCCAAGGATTTAATCCCATTACCTAATGGCAGTCGGGGTGCCATTGTTTAGCCTGTAGAAGTCTGTGCGTCCCTCCATGGATATGCCTCTCCAGACCATCACTGACCCGCCACCACCAAACCAGTCATGCTGAACAATGTTACAGGCAGCATAATGTTCTCCACGGCTTCTCCAGACCCTTTCATGTCTGTCACATGTGCTCAGGGTGAACCTGCTCTCATCTGTGAAAAGCACAGGGAGCCAGTGGCGGACCTGCCAGCTCTGGTGTTGAATGGCAAATGCCAAATGAGCTTCACAGCGGCAGGCAGTAAGCACAGGGCCCACTAGAGGAGGTTGGGCTCTCAGGCCACCATACTGAAGTCTTTTTTGAAGTTTGGTCAGAGACATTCACACCAGTGGCCTGCTGGAGGTCATTTCGTAGGGCTCTGGCAGTGCTCATCCTGTTCCTCCTTGCACAAAGAAGCAGATACCTAGGTCCTGTTGATGGGTTAGGGTTCTTCTACGGCCCTGTCCAGCTCCCCTAGCGTCTCCTCCATGCTCTTGAGACTGTGGTGGGAGACACAGCAAATCTGGTAATGGCACGTATTCATGTGCCATCCTGGTGGAGTTTGAATGCCTGTGCAACCTTTATACGGTCCAGGTATTGCCTCATGCTACCAATAGTGACAGTGACCCTAAATTGATCAGAAATACAGTCTAGACGTTGTTAATGTGGTCAATGACTATTCTAGCTGGAAACGGCTGATTTTTAATGGAATATCTACATAGGTGTACAGAGGCCCAGTATATTCCTTATACTCTCAGTGCTACTTTCCTGCCTCCATCTGGGTGTATTACTTTCTCAGTCACTAATTTGGAACAAGCATGTCGATTTAAAAGTAAGACTGAAGTCAGAAAACCTCATTCGGCATACTTGTTCCAGGTTAGTGGTCCAAAAAAGTTTTGAAGCCATTAGATCAGAATGACTCTTCCATACACTTAGCCCATGGTAGTCTTCATACAGTCCATATTCTAAGTTTCATTTAAAGAGGACCCACAACTGGATTAGTTTGAGGGCTGGGAGCTTTTAGTAAACCTATAACTGACTTTGAAGAGGAACTGAACTTTAGAAGCTATGCCAAATAAATGCAAAAAGAACCGAAAACCACAACGCTTATGGCCACTCTGTACCATAAAAAGTCCACAGTCATATGTTAAAAATATGTGCTCATGACTCCCAACTGAGTGTTAACAAAAGGTACTTTATTAAAACAAAATTACTGAATTAATGATGATAATTGCATCAATAGTGGCAAGCTGTCATACTATTACCCTTGTACTGTGGTTCTGATAGAAGAAAGATCCCCCACATAAGGCTAGAAGAGTGGATGGAGATGGACTGAGTTCGAGTCAAAAAACCCTGGGCCCAGGATCGCTCAGGCCAGCACGGCTTATAGGAAGTGATGTCACAGGAACCGGAAGTCACCAGGAGGAAGCCAAAGAAGGATGGAGATGGAGCAAACATAATGGGTTGCTGTGACAAGAGCGCTTGACACCTCCCGGTAACTTCCAGTTCCTGTGACATCACTTCCTGTGAGCTGTGCTGACCTAAGTGATCCAGGCCCAGGGACTTTTTTCTTTTTGGAATTGTGGCCAAAAAAAGCAGGCAGAGGGCAATGGACTAGACACTTGTGTCGGAGTGGAGGCAGCCATCTCCAGAGAGGCAGAACTTTATTTTCTAATGTCAAAGCTGCCCAGTGATGACAGATGATTTGATGACTGGTGATAAAATATTCAATAGAATCCACAGGGTGACTGATTCAGAAGCAGGGGTATCCTTGCACTGCAGGTTTTTAGGTACAACTTTCTCTCCAGCACTGAGAATAGCAAGTAGCACAGAAGTGAACTCACCAAATCTCACTTCATACTGTATGTCATGAGTCTTCCAGTCAAAGGCAGCAGTGCACAAATAGCATTTCTAGATGTTCAGAATAACATAGCAAATCTTCACTTTGAGCTCAGGTACACTTATGTAAAATAACAGGAAGCTGCTATACATGAAAGTACTAAACTTTTTGTTCTGAAATCCCATGAAGGAGAACAAGTTAATGTTGTTATATTTGTTTGCACAAAATATCAAATTTCTAAATTTCTGTACAGATGTAATTTATTTATACCTTGTTTTGAATGGTAGTAATAAATGGTAGAAGTAGAGGGAATAGGACGTTCCATACACTCACCCACATACTGAACCACAAAGAAAGGCTCAGTGTACCCTCTGCTGTGTTATAAAATAGATTATCTGCATGGTCTTTCCACATTTGATGCTGTAGGTCCATTTTTATTCAGTATATTCCTTTGCCGTATTTTTCACTCTGCTGGAAAATGGTTTAAAACAGCCATATTCCTACCTCAATAAAAGTATGAAAACCAAGCCGAACGTAGCCCTGTAGCCACATTTTTTGGCGATGCTTCTGTATCCAGTCCCTGTGTACTTCGAATATATAAATTCTTAACACGCAAGCGGACTGCAGTATTGATAATGCACAGGCCTGACACCAGGGGAGCATTCCACTTATTTTAGTAGGCCCCCCCTGGTCATAAAGCTCCTTAAGAGGTAATACTACGTGCTTCTGATTTATTCATAAATGAAGCATATGTACACTACATAGTCTTCAATTATGAAAAGATCATTGGTATGCAGTCCCAGGAACACAAATAGCATTTCAGTGTCAATGTCAAAAGAAAAAGCTACATGATTTGTAGCAATATCATTGCTTCTATAGCAGAGTTCTGACTCTGGTTTCTCAAAACTTACAAATATTCAAGTTAAGGTGCCCCACATGAGAATAAAAATAGAAACAATTAAGGAAGAAGACCTGACCCTAATCGCCCTCCGTCTTTCCCATGGTTGATTAGTGGGATAGGGTGCAGTTCCTTTCTTATTATTTTGTTTTCTCTGGCTTTTTACTGTCTTATTCCCCCGGGAGCAGATATGTTTTAAATATAAAATGTAACATGCGCTTTTGGGTTTGGTGTCAGACGTACCCTTCTGTCCCAGCTTGGTCTCCTGTGGCTATGGTTGGTTGAAATATTTGGCTGCATGGAACGCACAACTACTGTTTCATCTCCCTAACTCCTGGAACTTCCTTATTATTTATTTATTTTCACAAAACATACAAGGCCAAATGTCTGTACCCGGGTTTTGCTTGTTTTATACTTCGTTACCTGTATTGTCATACTCAATAAAACTCCTAAATAAATATAGAATTTAAAAGGAAGGTGACCTGTCACAATAAATATTAGCAAAAGACAGTTAATCCAATTTTACCTTTATGTGGGGCAGGAAAATCAAACCACTAAAAGATGTTAAATTGTTGTTTTCTAAATTCACTGTGTGAATTCCCCTAAACTGGTCAGCTGGAATAAGGTCAACAGATCTGGAAACATGAAAGAAAAATTAGACAGTTACATATATTAGATTTGGAACTAATCGACAACAACGCTGAATAATTTTAGACTAGCGTGTAAGAAGAAAGTTATAAACAGCATACCAATGTTCTGATACGGGGAAAAGGAAGACATTGTTTAGAGCAGGCATCACTAAACGGTAGACTGCAGTCTGGATCCGGACCGAGTCACTGTTCCGTCCAGACCCACGGCTACTCCATTTAGGGGCTAGTTCTGTCCTCCAGCCTCTGCCTCTGTCATTATCACAGCAGAGCAGTGAGCGGGAGGCAGGAGAGATCGAGAGTGAGGGGCACAGTAGGATGGGAGTGAGAGCATGGAGGACGGGAGTGGGAGCAGCCCAAGATAATTTTGCAGATTAACTAGCAGGCGATTGGTTGCTAGGACACAGAGCAGTCCCGGTAACCAATCACCAGCTCTTTTAAATGCAAACTTAAAATTTGGCAGCCCTCGCTCCCGCCCCAGCCCTCCATACAGTGCTACCATGCCTCTCGCTCTCTCCTACCTTCCACGCTCTGCTCTGTGTACCTGTCAGGTACGGAGTGAGGAGGGGTAGAGGTCCCGGCTCTGAAGGATGGGGAGCAGGGGATGCTTGATGTGAACATACAGAGAGCTCCACTTTTGGGGGGGTGATGTAAATGGGCAGAGATATCTATTGTGTGTGTGTGTATGTGCGGTGGGGGGGTGAGGTAAAGGGGCGGTGAGCCCTACTGGGGCAGGGGGGTGGGTAGGGTTGCTATCTCATCCCTTTCAACCAGGACACATAGAAACATAGAATGTGTCGGCAGATAAGAACCATTTGGCCCATCTAGTCTGCCCAATATATCTGAATCCTATGAATAGTCCCTGGCCCTATCTTATATGAAGGATAGCCTTATGCCTATCCCATGCATGCTTAAACTCCTTCACTGTATTTGCAGCTACCACTTCTGCAGGAAGGTTATTCCATGCATCCACTACTCTCTCAGTAAAGTAATACTTCCTCATATTACTTTTAAACCTTTGCCCCTCTAATTTAAAACTGTGTCCTCTTGTGGTAGTTTTTCTTCTTTTAAATATGCTCTCCTACTTTACCGAGTTGATTCCCTTTATGTATTTAAAAGTTTCTATCATATCCCCTCTGTCTCTTCTTTCTTCCAAGCTATACATGTTAAGGTCCTTTAACCTTTCCTGGTAAGTTTTTTCCTGCAATCCATGTACTAGTTTAGTAGCTCTTCTCTGAACTCTCTCTAGAGTATCTATATCCTTCTGGAGATATGGCCTCCAGTACTGCGCACAATACTCCAAGTGAGGTCTCACCAGTGTTCTGTACAGCGGCATAAGCACTTCTCTCTTTCTACTGCTTATACCTCTCCCTATACATCCAAGCATTCTGCTGGTATTTCGTGCTGCTCTATTACATTGTCTTCCCACCTTTAAGTCTTCTGAAATAATTACTCCTAAATCCCTTTCCTCAGATACTGAGGTCAGGACTGTGTCAAATATTCTATATTCTGCCCTTGGGTTTTTACGCCCCAGGTGCATTATCTTGCACTTATCCACATTAAATTTCAGTTGCCAGAGTTCTGACCATTCTTCTAGTTTTCCTAAATCCTTTTCCATTTGGCGTTTCCCTCCAGGAACATCAACCCTGTTACATATCTTTGTGTCATCAGCAAAAAGACAAACCTTACCATCGAGGCCTTTTGCAATATCACTTATGAAGATATTAAACAAAATTGGTCCCAGTACAGATCCCTGAGGTACCCCACTGGTAACATGACCTTGTTCTGAATGTTCTCCATTGACTACAACCCTCTGTTGTCTGTCACTCAGCCACTGCCTAATCCACTCAACAATATGGGAGTCCATGCTCAATGACTGCAGTTTATTGATAAGTCTTCTATGTGGGACAGTGTCAAAAGCCTTACTAAAATCTAGATATGCAATGTCTACTGCACCTCCAACGTCTATTATTTTAGTCACCCAGTCAAAAAAATCTATAAGATTTGTTTGACATGATCTCACTGAAGTAAACCCATGATGTTTTTCATCTTACAATCCAGATTATATTATATTATATTATATTATATTATATTATATTATATTATATTATATTATATTATATTATATTATATGCAAACATATTATTACCCAGGTTCTGAGGCTAATATAATGCACATAAGGCACTAAGTTCCTTTCATGTTTTTCAGATTATTCTTTTTTGCTCTGCACAAAAAAAAAAAAGCTTAACAGTGTAAGCTCCAATTTACACATATAAGTAAGTAGGTCCAATCAGTAACTTATCCCCCCTTGCTATATGGCTGCTGAGCTGTGTCCCTTCAAACTTTCAAAAAATAAAAGTCACAGTCTGAAAGAACTCTTCCTGAGAAAACCCATAGTGCTCTGGAAAACCCATGGCATTAAAGTATAACTAAAGGCAAAACTTTTTGTTTAGTTTTGGAGAGGAGAGGGATTACAAGACCTGACAGTTTTTTGCAGTCTCGGCCCCCGATAAGGAGATTCACCCTCTCTATTGGTCCGGTTTACAATTGTCATTGAAAGTGAAAGTAATAGGGTTGAGCGGACACCTAGATGTCCGTGTTCGACGGGTTCGGCCGAACTTTAAAAAAAAGTCCGGGTCCGTGTCCCGGACTTTTACCGAACTTTTCCCGGACACCGAACCCCATTGAAGTCAATGGGGACCCGAACTTTAAGGCACTAAAATGGCTCTAAAACACCAAAGGAAAGGGCTAGAGTGCTGCAAATGGCAGCAAAACGTAATTAAGAGCATGGCAAGTGCTCTGCAAACAAATGTGGATAGGGAAATAACTTAAAACAACAAAAAAAAACAGAAAAATAAAACAATGTTCTTCTTCATCTCTGAAGGACGAGGCCCATATGGAGTAGGAGGGAGGTTGAGGTGGTGGTGGATGTGGCGGTGACATAGGCGTGCGCACAGGGTGTGCTGGGTGTGCCTGGGCACACCCTAATCACCTAGGGCACATAGCATTGCCAGTGAGGAGATGGGAAAGATCTCCCTGGGACCTGCTCTGCTCTATTTCTCCTTGCCTACAGGTACATGGCCCCGATACATTACTCTCCCTGCTGGCAAACACATGCATGTGTATTTCAACTTTGGGGTGCACACCTTAATGCAATAGGCTGCGCACACCTATGGGCGGTGTAGGTGGAAGCGGCGGTGGAGGAGGACCAGGGCCGGATTAACAGCATCATGGGCTTGGTGCTGAGGATTTTGAAGGGCCTTAAGGGCCGTGCCTTGCCATGCACCCAGAGGAGGAAGGGTGCAGCCATGCATGCCTAATTCAACATGGGATGCTGTCTCTGAAGCCCATAAACACATCCATGCATCGCCAACTGTCCCTCCTTGTCCGGCCTTCACGCTGTGTGGGGAGGTTCTGAGGGTGCTGCCTGGGGAAGCGAGCATAGAAGCCAGACTTCTGTGTTTACAAGTGACAGAAGAGCGGTAACAGTGAATAATATGGCCAACCCGGGGCCTATATAAAAGGTAGGGGCCTGGAGCTGCAGCTCCAATAGCCCCTACATTAATCTGGCCCTGAGGAGGAGGACGAGGTAGCCAACACTGCTTCTTTTCAAAAATTTTAAATGAGGGTACACCCCAAAAGAGTGAGAAAGAGCAAAAATGGAACAATGGGTGGGTAAGGTCGGTATCCATTGCTATTCTGCATAAGGTACGGAAAAGTCCCGTGGGATCCATGCCTGGTTCATTTTAATGAACGTGAGCTTGTCCACATTGTCTCTGGACAGGCGGCTGCGCTTGTCTGTTATAACGCCCCCAGCCGTGCTAAATACCCGTTCAGATAATACACTGGCTGCAGGGCACGCCAGCACCTCCAAGGCGTAAAGGGCAAGCTCAGGCCATGTGCCCAATTTGGAGACCCAGAAGTTGAAGGGGGCAGACCCGTCATTCACTACATGTAGGCGTGTGCACACATACTGCTCCACCATGTTGGTAAAATGCTGCCTCCTGCTAAGACGTTCCATCTGAGCTGCTGGTGCTGCTGTTTGTTGTGGCGTGCTGACAAAGCTTTTCCACATTTCGGCCATGCTAACCCTGCCTTCTGAGGTGCTGGCGGTGCCCTGGTTGCGTTGGCGACCTCCTCCTCCTCCTCCTCTGCCTTGTGCTTCCACTGTGGCCCCGCTGTCAGATGGGAATGCCAGCAGCATGGCGTCTACCAGCGTGCGCTTGTACTCGCGCATCTTGCGATCGCGCTCCAGTGAGTGAATTAAGGACGGTACGTTGTCCTTGTAATGGGGATCCAGCAGCGTGGCCACCCAGTAATCAGCACAAGTTAGAATGTGGGCAACTCGGCGGTCGTTGTGGAGACACTGCAGCATGTAATCGCTCATGTGTGCCAGGCTGCCCAGAGGCAACGAAAGGCTGTCCTCTGTGGGAGGTGTATCGTCCGTGTCCTCTGTATCCCCCCAGCCACGCACCAGTGATGGCCATGAGCTGGCCTGGGTGCCACCCTGCTGTGAACATGGTTCCATCTCCTCCTCCAGCTCCTCCTCCTCCTCATCCTCCTCATCCTCCAGAACTGTGCCCCTGCTGGACAATTGCGTCCCTGGCGTTTGCGTGTGCAGGAACCCACCCTCGGAGCCCCTTGCGAATGACTGCCCTGAAAGCCTTGGAAATGTTACCTCTTCATCCTCCTCCTCCTCCTCATCCTGTGCCACATCCTCTTCCATCATCGCCCGAATTGTTTTTTCAAGGAGGCATAGAAGTGGGATAGTTAAGCTGAGAACGGCGTCATTGCCACTGGCCATGTTGGTGGAGTACTCAAAACAGCGCAACAAGGCACACAGGTCTCGCATGGAGGCCCAGTTATTGGTGGTGAAGTGGTGCTGTTCCGCAGAGCGACTCACGCGTGCGTGCTGCAGCTGAAACTCCACTATGGCCTGCTGCTGCTCGCACAGTCTTTCCAGCATGTGCAAGGTGGAGTTCCACCTTGTGGGCACGTCACATATGAGGCGGTGAGCGGGAAGGCCGAAGTTACGCTGCAGCGCTGCCAGGCGAGCAGCAGCAGGGTGAGAACGCCGAAAGTGCGCACAAACGGCCCGCACTTTCTGCAGCAGCTCTGACATATCGGGGTAGTTTTTAAGGAACCTCTGCACCACCAAATTCAGCACATGCGCCAGGCAAGGGATGTGCGTCAAACCGGCTAGGCCCAGAGCTGCTATGAGATTTCGCCCGTTATCGCACACCACCAGGCCGGGCTTGAGGCTCGCTGGCAGCAACCACTCATTTGTCTGCTGTTCCATGCTCCTCCACAACTCCTGCACGGTGTGTGGTTTGTCCCCCAAACAGGCAAGTTGTAAAACTGCCTGCTGTCGTTTACCCCTGGCCGTGCTGAAGTTGGTGGTGAAGGTGTTACGCTGTCCGGATGAGGAGGCGGTAGAGGATGAGGAAGCGGAGTAGGAGGAGTTAGGAACAGGAGGCAAACTGAAGCGCCCTGCAATCCTCGGTGGTGGAAGGACATGCGCCAAATTGCTATCCGCCTCAGGCCCATCCGCCACTGCATTTACCCAGTGTGCCGTTAGGGAGATATAACGCCCCTGACCGTGCTTACTGGTCCACGTATCCGTAGTTAGGTGGACCTTGGCACAGATGGCGTTGCGCAGTGCACACCTGATATTTTCCCCCACTTGGTTGTGCAGGGAAGGGATGGCTTGCCTGGAAAAGTAGTGGCGGCTGGGCACGACGTACTGTGGGACAGCCACCGACATAAGGTTTTTAAAACTGTGCGTCTCCACCAGACGGAATGACAGCATTTCAAAGGCCAATAATTTTGAAATGCTGGCATTCAGGGCCAGGGATCGCGGGTGGGTAGGGGGGTACTTCCTCTTCCTCTCAAGTGTTTGGGAGATGGAAAGCTGAACGCTTCCACGGGACATTGTGGAGATGGTTGTTGGTGACCCAGGTGGTGGTGTTGCTGACAGATCGTCTGTTTGCGGGGTGGCAGGTGCCGGTATCACTACAGATGTGGCTGGAGCGGCCGAGACTGCAGCAGAAGAGGAAGCAGGATGAGCCAGAGACGTTTCTTGGTTTTGAAGGTGTGTACTCCACTGCAGCTCGTGCTTTGCACTTAGATGCCTGATCATGCAGGTTGTGCTCAGGTTGAGAAGGTTTATGCCTCGCTTCAAGCTCTGATTGCACAGGGTGCAAACCACTCGTGTCCTGTCATCAGCACATTTTCTAAAGAACTTCCACGCTAGAGAACTCCTTTGAGCTGACTTTGGTGCGCTCGTTCCCTTGCTGCGTTGGGCAGTAGCGGGCGTAGTGTCTAGGGCACGGCCGCTCCGCTTCTGCACCCTGCTCCCTCTTCTGCTGTGCTGGTGGCTCTGTGCGACCACCGCCTCTTCCTCCAAACTACTCAGGTCACCTGCATGACGTTCATTCCATGTGGGGTCGAGGACCTCATCGTCCTCCACATCATCTTCCACCCAGTCTTCACCCCTGCCCTCCTTGTCGGTCTCCACAATGCTGAACGCCGCAGCAGTTGGCACCTGCGTTTCGTCATCATCGGAGACGTGCTGCGATGATCCTTGCATGTACTCATCTTGAGAAATAAGTGGTTGGGCATCGCTGCACTCAATCTCTTCCACTTCTGGGGCAGGGCTAGGTGGATGGCCCTGGGAAACCCTGCTGACAGAGTCCTCAAAAAGAATAAGAGACTGCTGTATGGCTTGGGGCTCAGACTGCTGGCCTGATTTGCAAGGGGGTGAGGTGAAAGACGGTTGGACATTGGCTGCAGGTGCCAACTCTGACCTTTCTGCAGTAGACTGGGTGGGAGACAATGTGAAGGAACTGGAGGCACTGTCAGCAGCAAACCAATCTACTATCGCCTCAACTTGTTCTGGCCTCATCACTTCTAGGGGCGTTTGATGCCCTACCAAATACTGATGCAGGTTCTGTCGCCTACTCACACTTGAGGAAGGTGTTTCACTTGTGCGTGTAGCTGGCACAGATCGACCACGTCCTCTCCTTGCAACAGGAGCTCTACCAGCAGCACCACGACCCAGGCCACGGCCCTTATTTGACGGTCTCCTCATATTTCTGTAATTTAAGATCTTGCCCTAGAAAGGTTTTTATTGAATAGCGGAATAGGAAATATGATCCAAAAAAGTGTATGTATCTCGCACGTACAAAACCACACTAGGCCCCAATTACTATTGTTTCTACCCCTAAAAGGATGGATGAGGAGTAGGAGGAGTATGGAACAGACAGCACCCTCAAATCTTCAGAAGTATGAGATGAACCCCAAAAACTTGGAAAGGTGGATCTCACACGTACCGACACAGACTATCCCGCAATTCAATTGATCCTCAAAGGTTTTTATTGAATAGCAGAATAGGAAATATGATCAAAAAAAGTGTATGTATCTCGCACGTACACAACCACACTAGGCCCCAATTACTATTGTTTGTACCCCTAAAAGGATGGATGAGGAGTAGGAGGAGGAGTATGGAACAGGCAGCACCCTCAAATCTTCAGAAGTATGAGATGAACCCCAAAAACTTGGAAAGGTGGATCTCACACGTACCGACACAGACTATCCCGCAATTCAATTGATCCTCAAAGGTTTTTATTGAATAGCGGAATAGGAAATATGATCAAAAAAAGTGTATGTATCTCGCACGTACACAACCACACTAGGCCCCAATTACTATTGTTTGTACCCCTAAAAGGATGGATGAGGAGTAGGAGGAGGAGTATGGAACAGGCAGCACCCTCAAATCTTCAGAAGTATGAGATGAACCCCAAAAACTTGGAAAGGTGGATCTCACACGTACCGACACAGACTATCCCGCAATTCAATTGATCCTCAAAGGTTTTTATTGAATAGCGGAATAGGAAATATGATCAAAAAAAGTGTATGTATCTCGCACGTACACAACCACACTAGGCCCCAATTACTATTGTTTGTACCCCTAAAAGGATGGTTGAGCAGTAGGAGCAGGAGTATGGAACAGGCAGCACCCTCAAATCTTCAGAAGTATGAGATGAACCCCAACAACTTGGAAAGGTGGATCTCACACGTACCGACACAGACTATCTCGCAATTGAATTGATCCCCAAAGGTTTTAATTGAATAGCGGAATAGAAAATATGATCAAAAAGAAAGTGTATGTATCTCGCACGTACACCACCACACTAGGCCCCAACTACTATTGTTTGTACCCCTAAAAGGATGGTTGAGCAGTAGGAGGAGGAGTATGGAACAGGCAGCACCCTCAAATCTTCAGTAGTATGAGATGAACCCCAAAAACTTGGAAAGGTGGATCTCTCTCACACGTACCAACACAGACTATCCCCCAATTTAACTGATCCCCAAAGGTTTTTGATTAAATAGCGGAATAGAAAATATGATCCAAAAAAAGTGTATGTATATCACACGTACACAACCACACTAGGCCCCAATTACTATTGTTTGTACCCCTAAAAGGCTAGATGAGGAGTAGGGGGAGTATGGAACAGGCAGCACCCTCAAACCTTCAGAAGTATGAGATGAACCCCAACAACTTGGAAAGGTGGATCTCTCTCACACGTACCAACACAGACTATCCCCCAATTTAACTGATCCCCAAAGGTTTTTGATTAAATAGCGGAATAGAAAATATGATCCAAAAAAAGTGTATGTATATCACACGTACACAACCACACTAGGCCCCAATTACTATTGTTTGTACCCCTAAAAGGCTAGATGAGGAGTAGGGGGGGTATGGAACAGGCAGCACCCTCAAACCTTCAGAAGTATGAGATGAACCCCAACAACTTGGAAAGGTGGATCTCTCTCACATGTACCAACACAGACTATCCCCCAATTTAACTGATCCCCAAAGGTTTTTGATTAAATAGCGGAATAGAAAATATGATCCAAAAAAAGTGTATGTATATCACACGTACACAACCACACTAGGCCCCAATGACTATTGTTTGTACCCCTAAAAGGCTAGATGAGGAGTAGGGGGGGTATGGAACAGGCAGCACCCTCAAACCTTCAGAAGTATGAGATGAACCCCAACAACTTGGAAAGGTGGATCTCTCTCACACGTACCAACACAGACTATCCCCCAATTTAACTGATCCCCAAAGGTTTTTGATTAAATAGCGGAATAGAAAATATGATCCAAAAAAAGTGTATGTATATCACACGTACACAACCACACTAGGCCCCAATTACTATTGTTTGTACCCCTAAAAGGCTAGATGAGGAGTAGGGGGGGTATGGAACAGGCAGCACCCTCAAACCTTCAGAAGTATGAGATGAACCCCAACAACTTGGAAAGGTGGATCTCTCTCACACGTACCAACACAGACTATCCCCCAATTTAACTGATCCCCAAAGGTTTTTGATTAAATAGCGGAATAGAAAATATGATCCAAAAAAAGTGTATGTATATCACACGTACACAACCACACTAGGCCCCAATTACTATTGTTTGTACCCCTAAAAGGCTAGATGAGGAGTAGGGGGGGTATGGAACAGGCAGCACCCTCAAACCTTCAGAAGTATGAGATGAACCCCAACAACTTGGAAAGGTGGATCTCTCTCACACGTACCAACACAGACTATCCCCCAATTTAACTGATCCCCAAAGGTTTTTGATTAAATAGCGGAATAGAAAATATGATCCAAAAAAAGTGTATGTATATCACACGTACACAACCACACTAGGCCCCAATTACTATTGTTTGTACCCCTAAAAGGCTAGATGAGGAGTAGGGGGAGTATGGAACAGGCAGCACCCTCAAACCTTCAGAAGTATGAGATGAACCCCAACAACTTGGAAAGGTGGATCTCTCTCACACGTACCAACACAGACTATCCCCCAATTTAACTGATCCCCAAAGGTTTTTGATTAAATAGCGGAATAGAAAATATGATCCAAAAAAAGTGTATGTATATCACACGTACACAACCACACTGGGCCCCAATTACTATTGTTTGTACCCCTAAAAGGCTAGATGAGGAGTAGGGGGAGTATGGAACAGGCAGCACCCTCAAACCTTCAGAAGTATGAGATGAACCCCAACAACTTGGAAAGGTGGATCTCTCTCACACGTACCAACACAGACTATCCCCCAATTTAACTGATCCCCAAAGGTTTTTGATTAAATAGCGGAATAGAAAATATGATCCAAAAAAAGTGTATGTATATCACACGTACACAACCACACTGGGCCCCAATTACTATTGTTTGTACCCCTAAAAGGCTAGATGAGGAGTAGGGGGAGTATGGAACAGGCAGCACCCTCAAACCTTCAGAAGTATGAGATGAACCCCAACAACTTGGAAAGGTGGATCTCTCTCACACGTACCAACACAGACTATCCCCCAATTTAACTGATCCCCAAAGGTTTTTGATTAAATAGCGGAATAGAAAATATGATCCAAAAAAAGTGTATGTATATCACACGTACACAACCACACTAGGCCCCAATTACTATTGTTTGTACCCCTAAAAGGCTAGATGAGGAGTAGGGGGAGTATGGAACAGGCAGCACCCTCAAACCTTCAGAAGTATGAGATGAACCCCAACAACTTGGAAAGGTGGATCTCTCTCACACGTACCAACACAGACTATCCCCCAATTTAACTGATCCCCAAAGGTTTTTGATTAAATAGCGGAATAGAAAATATGATCCAAAAAAAGTGTATGTATATCACACGTACACAACCACACTAGGCCCCAATTACTATTGTTTGTACCCCTAAAAGGCTAGATGAGGAGTAGGGGGAGTATGGAACAGGCAGCACCCTCAAACCTTCAGAAGTATGAGATGAACCCCAACAACTTGGAAAGGTGGATCTCTCTCACACGTACCAACACAGACTATCCCCCAATTTAACTGATCCCCAAAGGTTTTTGATTAAATAGCGGAATAGAAAATATGATCCAAAAAAAGTGTATGTATATCACACGTACACAACCACACTGGGCCCCAATTACTATTGTTTGTACCCCTAAAAGGCTAGATGAGGAGTAGGGGGAGTATGGAACAGGCAGCACCCTCAAACCTTCAGAAGTATGAGATGAACCCCAACAACTTGGAAAGGTGGATCTCTCTCACACGTACCAACACAGACTATCCCCCAATTTAACTGATCCCCAAAGGTTTTTGATTAAATAGCGGAATAGAAAATATGATCCAAAAAAAGTGTATGTATATCACACGTACACAACCACACTAGGCCCCAATTACTATTGTTTGTACCCCTAAAAGGCTAGGAGTAGGGGGAGTATGGAACAGGCAGCACCCTCAAACCTTCAGAAGTATGAGATGAACCCCAACAACTTGGAAAGGTGGATCTCTCTCACACGTACCAACACAGACTATCCCCCAATTTAACTGATCCCCAAAGGTTTTTGATTAAATAGCGGAATAGAAAATATGATCCAAAAAAAGTGTATGTATATCACACGTACACAACCACACTAGGCCCCAATTACTATTGTTTGTACCCCTAAAAGGCTAGGAGTAGGGGGAGTATGGAACAGGCAGCACCCTCAAACCTTCAGAAGTATGAGATGAACCCCAACAACTTGGAAAGGTGGATCTCTCTCACACGTACCAACACAGACTATCCCCCAATTTAACTGATCCCCAAAGGTTTTTGATTAAATAGCGGAATAGAAAATATGATCCAAAAAAAGTGTATGTATATCACACGTACACAACCACACTAGGCCCCAATTACTATTGTTTGTACCTCTAAAAGGCTAGATGAGGAGTAGGGGGAGTATGGAACAGGCAGCACCCTCAAACCTTCAGAAGTATGAGATGAACCCCAACAACTTGGAAAGGTGGATCTCTCTCACACGTACCAACACAGACTATCCCCCAATTTAACTGATCCCCAAAGGTTTTTGATTAAATAGCGGAATAGAAAATATGATCCAAAAAAAGTGTATGTATATCACACGTACACAACCACACTAGGCCCCAATTACTATTGTTTGTACCCCTAAAAGGCTAGATGAGGAGTGGGGGGGTATGGAACAGGCAGCACCCTCAAACCTTCAGAAGTATGAGATGAACCCCAACAACTTGGAAAGGTGGATCTCTCTCACACGTACCAACACAGACTATCCCCCAATTTAACTGATCCCCAAAGGTTTTTGATTAAATAGCGGAATAGAAAATATGATCCAAAAAAAGTGTATGTATATCACACGTACACAACCACACTAGGCCCCAATTACTATTGTTTGTACCCCTAAAAGGCTAGATGAGGAGTAGGGGGGGTATGGAACAGGCAGCACCCTCAAACCTTCAGAAGTATGAGATGAACCCCAACAACTTGGAAAGGTGGATCTCTCTCACACGTACCAACACAGACTATCCCCCAATTTAACTGATCCCCAAAGGTTTTTGATTAAATAGCGGAATAGAAAATATGATCCAAAAAAAGTGTATGTATATCACACGTACACAACCACACTAGGCCCCAATTACTATTGTTTGTACCCCTAAAAGGCTAGATGAGGAGTAGGGGGGGTATGGAACAGGCAGCACCCTCAAACCTTCAGAAGTATGAGATGAACCCCAACAACTTGGAAAGGTGGATCTCTCTCACACGTACCAACACAGACTATCCCCCAATTTAACTGATCCCCAAAGGTTTTTGATTAAATAGCGGAATAGAAAATATGATCCAAAAAAAGTGTATGTATATCACACGTACACAACCACACTGGGCCCCAATTACTATTGTTTGTACCCCTAAAAGGCTAGATGAGGAGTAGGGGGAGTATGGAACAGGCAGCACCCTCAAACCTTCAGAAGTATGAGATGAACCCCAACAACTTGGAAAGGTGGATCTCTCTCACACGTACCAACACAGACTATCCCCCAATTTAACTGATCCCCAAAGGTTTTTGATTAAATAGCGGAATAGAAAATATGATCCAAAAAAAGTGTATGTATATCACACGTACACAACCACACTGGGCCCCAATTACTATTGTTTGTACCCCTAAAAGGCTAGATGAGGAGTAGGGGGAGTATGGAACAGGCAGCACCCTCAAACCTTCAGAAGTATGAGATGAACCCCAACAACTTGGAAAGGTGGATCTCTCTCACACGTACCAACACAGACTATCCCCCAAATTAACTGATCCCCAAAGGTTTTTGATTAAATAGCGGAATAGAAAATATGATCCAAAAAAAGTGTATGTATATCACACGTACACAACCACACTAGGCCCCAATTACTATTGTTTGTACCCCTAAAAGGCTAGGAGTAGGGGGAGTATGGAACAGGCAGCACCCTCAAACCTTCAGAAGTATGAGATGAACCCCAACAACTTGGAAAGGTGGATCTCTCTCACACGTACCAACACAGACTATCCCCCAATTTAACTGATCCCCAAAGGTTTTTGATTAAATAGCGGAATAGAAAATATGATCCAAAAAAAGTGTATGTATATCACACGTACACAACCACACTAGGCCCCAATTACTATTGTTTGTACCCCTAAAAGGCTAGGAGTAGGGGGAGTATGGAACAGGCAGCACCCTCAAACCTTCAGAAGTATGAGATGAACCCCAACAACTTGGAAAGGTGGATCTCTCTCACACGTACCAACACAGACTATCCCCCAATTTAACTGATCCCCAAAGGTTTTTGATTAAATAGCGGAATAGAAAATATGATCCAAAAAAAGTGTATGTATATCACACGTACACAACCACACTAGGCCCCAATTACTATTGTTTGTACCCCTAAAAGGCTAGATGAGGAGTAGGGGGAGTATGGAACAGGCAGCACCCTCAAACCTTCAGAAGTATGAGATGAACCCCAACAACTTGGAAAGGTGGATCTCTCTCACACGTACCAACACAGACTATCCCCCAATTTAACTGATCCCCAAAGGTTTTTGATTAAATAGCGGAATAGAAAATATGATCCAAAAAAAGTGTATGTATATCACACGTACACAACCACACTAGGCCCCAATTACTATTGTTTGTACCCCTAAAAGGCTAGATGAGGAGTAGGGGGAGTATGGAACAGGCAGCACCCTCAAATCTTCAGAAGTATGAGATTGTGTTCACTGTACCCCACAAAGATTGAGTTCACTGCACCCCACAATGATTGTGTTCACTGCACCCCACAAAGATTGTGTTCACTGCACCTCACAAAGATTGTGTTCACTGTACCCCCCAAAGATTGTGTTCACTGCACCCCACAAAGATTCTGTTCACTGTACCCCACAAAGATTGTGTTCACTGCACCCTAAAAGGATGTTGTTCACTGCACCCCACAAAGATTGTGTTCACTGCACCCTAAAAGGATGTTGTTCACTGCACCCCAAAAAGATTGTGTTCACTGTACCCCCCCAAAGATTGTGTTCACTGCACCCCACAAAGATTGTGTTCACTGCACCCCAAAAAGATTGTGTTCACTGTACCCCCCAAAGATTGTGTTCACTGCACCCCAAAAAGATTGTGTTCACTGTACCCCCCAAAGATTGTGTTCACTGCACCCCACAAAGATTCTGTTCACTGTACCCCACAAAGATTGTGTTCACTGCACCCCAAAAAGATTGTGTTCACTGTACCCCCCCAAAGATTGTGTTCACTGCACCCCACAAAGATTCTGTTCACTGCACCCCACAAAGGATTTTGTTCACTGCACCCCAAAAAGATTGTGTTCACTGCACCCCAAAAAGGATTTTGATCACTGCACCCCAAAAAGGATGTTGTTCACTGCACCCCAAAAATGATTTTGTTCACTCCACCCCAAAAAGATTGTGTTCACTGCACCCCACAAAGATTGTGTTCACTGCACCCCAAAAAGATTGTGTTCACTGTACCCCCCAAAGATTGTGTTCACTGCACCCCACAAAGATTCTGTTCACTGTACCCCACAAAGATTGTGTTCACTGCACCCCAAAAAGATTGTGTTCACTGCACCCCAAAAAGGATGTTGTTCACTGCACCCCAAAAAGGATGTTGTTCACTCCACCCCAAAAAGATTGTGTTCACTGCACCCCACAAAGATTGTGTTCACTGCACCCCAAAAAGATTGTGTTCACTGCACCCCAAAAATGATTTTGTTCACTGCACCCCAAAAAGGATTTTGTTCACTGCACCCCAAAAAGGATGTTGTTCACTCCACCCCAAAAAGATTGTGTTCACTGCACCCCAAAAAGATTGTGTTCACTGCACCCCACAAAGGATTTTGTTCACTGCACCCCAAAAAGATTGTGTTCACTGCACCCCAAAAAGGATGTTGTTCACTGCACCCCAAAAAGGATTTTGTTCACTGCACCCCAAAAAGATTGTGTTCACTGCACCCCACAAAGGATTTTGTTTACTGCACCCCACAAAGATTGTGTTCACTGCACACCAAAAAGGATTGTGTTCACTGCACCCCAAAAAGATTTTGTTCACTGCACCCCAAAAAGATTGTGTTCACTGCAGCCCAAAAAGATTGTGTTCACTGCAGCCCAAAAAGATTGTGTTCACTGCAGCCCAAAAAGATTGTGTTCACTGCAGCCCAAAAAGATTGTGTTCACTGCAGCTCACACACAGAAAAATGGATGTGGATCACTGACACCTGCCTATCTCCAATCCCACACCACACAGCAATATCGATTGTAGTTTGTAGAACACAGTTTCCCTAAAATTCAGCAGACTCTGTCCCTAACAGGATTGAGAAGAGATCGTAGATCAGGATTGAGTGCAGATTCACCCCACCCCCCACACAGCAATATCGATTGTAGTTTGTAGAAGACACTGACCCTATAATTCAGCAGACTCTATCCCTAAAATGCCTACAACTCGCCCTGCCTAAACACTCCGACCTGTCCCTCAATTCTATCCGGACACAAATGGTTTTTTCCTGCCTATCTTTCCCTAATCAGCAGCCAGCACATTGATGTGTGCTCTGTCCCTTAGCTAAGCAGCAGAATGACGCTGCTGCGGCGGCTGCCTCGAACTTATAAAGACTTGGTCACATGCTTCAGACGGCCAATCACAGCTACTAAGACATTTGCAGGCATGGCTGGGATGGCTTAAGGCACACCAGTTAAACGATTGTTGATTGGCTGTTGAAAGCCCCCAATGAAAAGAGCGCCAAAGCATGCAAAACCCGGAAATAAAACGACCGAACACGGATTTTTACCCGAACATACAGTAAAGTGTCCGTGTCCGTGTTCGGGTAAAAAAAATCCAATTATTCGGTACGAACACGAATAATACAGTCCGTGTTCGCTCAACACTAGAAAGTAAGAGAAATTACCCAAATTTTCGGTTGTCCCCAGAAAAGTAGTAGAGGGGAAATATTCCAATGGGTACACTAGTTCTGGAGACCTGGATGTCCCCAAGGAATTCCATTGATTTACAAGGATTTCCTCTCACTTCCTGTTTGGTTATGGGACAGGAAGTGAAGGGAAATCTCCGCAATGGGACACGGATGGCGAAATAAAAACTCGGACAGGGGTTATAACTTATAACCCTTCCTTGCTCTATCCAAAATAAAAATAAAAAAAGGTTTGCCTATAGTTCTACTTAAATTATTTATTTGCAAAATTACTTTATATAAATAGATACTGTAAAAACACTAGCGGTGCAAGCAATGTAATGTTACCTAATAGAGGAAGACCTCCAGTTTAGCTCTTGCAGTTCTGTAAAGTTTTGATGTCCAAGTTTTTCAACAATCATATCTGAACTGAGTCTTCCACCAAAAACATCCTTTGCATTTTCACTCTCTAGTTGATCCTTCAAAAAGGTAAGAATACAATATTGTAAACATTGGAGAAACGATTATTAGATCGTGAAAAAGCTTGTCTAAAATCAAAACTTTTTTTCTTTTAAAGGGAAAGATCAACACATCTTTGCATTTATAATTCCTGCCTGAGCTTCCTTTGGGAAGAGTCAACCTCTCTATTTTTACTATTTAAAGCTTTGGATTGAATCACGTATGTGGCAGAGATTTCCCAGTGTAATCTATGAGCATAAATGGTCGTCTCTTATCTCCATTGTAGACTAAAGGGGGAAGCGGAGAGAGCAGGCTTGAACAGACTATCCAATGTTAGCTACAAAGTTCCTGGGGAATGCACAGGTGTTCCTAGACCAATAGGGGGAATAGCATGGTATAATGAGAGGACAATGCACTGAAAAATATTCAAATGCTAGGTTCAGTAATCCATTCCAACAAATCGGATTTACGAATACTCTAAAAAAAATCATTGCTCCTGCAATATTATTAAAAAAGTAACACCCCAACATGATGAGACACACATAGGTCCAACAGGACAGAAAACTGTATTTACTAATAAAAATGTACTTTTCATAATAGAATAAATATGTGTTGTATTATACAAGAAACACAAAGCATGCAGCATTTTTACATAGTTTTCATGTTTTTTGCTGTTTTTACGGTTACTTACCACAGCAGATCCATCAAGAGCTTTTAGCGATGAAAGATGGAAAATAACAAACAATCGATAGTTGTTATTTTTTAGGGAGATTGGATTACCACACAAGTCCAGGATGGCAAGATTGTTTAAACCCTGTTGAAAAAAATAGACCCCAGTTTTCAGAGAGACATTGCTATATCCTGTATAATTAATACAATGAAACTGTCATCTATTATGTTTTTGGAGAACCGGAAATACACAGTAACAGCGCTAGCAAATAGCTGCCAGCAGATATATTAGGTTCCAGCTTATTTTTTGTTTCAATATGTTTATGGTTAAAATAAGCATAAAAATTAAACTAACCATAGGAATCGCCCATGCAGGGGCTAAATCATGGTTAATTATTACAAATAGCAATAAAGAGTATCATAAGGTCAATTAAGATAAAGAGATTCTGGAACATAGGGATAATAATAACCCAACACCACCCAAAATGCAAAAATGGCATGTCCCCAAAGTCTGTTTCCAGCTTGTTTTCATCCAGCACTCCCAGAAACGCTACTAATGCATATATATGAAAAAACAACCAAGTGTAAAAAGTCACTATTTGCATAATCAAAGTTCCGAACACCATGAAAAAACTCTGGCCTACCAATAGGCCATTCACTACATAGATTTTGTTTCGTGGTGGAAGAGTGAGGGAGATTACAAAAACTGGTGTAGCCAATCAGCTTCCAACTTTAGCTTGTTCAGTTAAGCTTTGGCAATAAAACCTGGAAGCCGATTGGTTTCTATGCAACGCTGCACCAAATTTTGCACTTACCAGTTTTAGTAAATAACCCCCAGTTCATATCAGTTTCACTACACAGAAGTAGACCGACTTCAGTGCACCACTGAGTGGTGCTGAAACAAAAAGTACTTGTAGACAGTATAAACTATTTTCGCACTAAGAAATATGTAGGCTACTATTGGCTTTTCTGGCTTCAAAATATCCAGGGTAACATCAATGCTAATGTGCTAGTACCTATATTAGTCTTCAAATCAATCCTGTTTTCCTGCAGTTCTGACTATTGACAAAAGACACATATTTAAAGTGTCCTTAAACCCAAAACATTTAAAAATATGTTTTTGCATGCTATTCGTATACATTCTGACGTAAGCATTAATTTATTCATTTTATGTAGAGTAATAAATACCTGGTTGATCCTGCCATACGCAGGAGCTGTCTCCTTGCCAATGTCCCTGCTGCAACGTAACGGCCTATGGATTGGCTGTTGCCACCTTTTCAACTTATGCTATGGTATCAAGGACCAGGCAAGCCATTCACCTACTCTTTTTCCCCCCCATCAAGGCAGCCCCTTTGACTAAAGAGTCATACATACAGAGTGTTTAGTTAAAATATTGTTCCCTCTCTCCTCATCCATGCCGTGTTCCTAGTCACTATAACATAAAATGACTGATGGAGACTTCAACTCCTTGTTTCCAATACCCCCACCCCCCTCGATGGGCCAGGTCAAGTTCTGTTTAAAGTGGTTGTAAAGGCTCAAGGTTTTTTACCTTCATGCATTTTATGCATAAAGGTAAAAAACCTTCTGTGTGCAGCAGCCCCCCAGGCCCCTATAATACTTACCTGAGCCTGATCTTTCTTAAGCGCTGTGTAGGGGAGCTTCAGCTCTCCTGGGTCTCTCACTCCTCATTGGCTGAGACATTGGCTACTGTCAATCACATCCAGTGACCCAATGAGGAGAGCGGGAGCGGGGCTGAGCTGCACTTCAGGTGTGAATGGACACAGAGGAACGAGCCTGATCGGGTGCCCCCATAGCAAGCTGCTTGCTACGGGGTACTCGGCAGGAAGAAGGGGACAGGAGCAAAGGCGGAAGACCTGAAAATAAAAACAACACTGTTCTGTGAAAAACCACTGCACAAAGCAGGTAAGTATAATATGTTTGTTATTTAAAAATATAAAAAACTGCCTTTATTATCACTTTAAATTTGAAGACCCAATTAAACAACTTCTACTGTAAATGATAACTGTGAGCACCTATACAAACAACAGCTTTCTATTTATTTATTTTGCACACCTATAGAGAATCAGTGACGTACCTTGAGGTGGTAGATCTCTTGGTTGCTACTGATCTGATTATTGCTCAGGTAGAGTTCTATCAATAGGTAGGCTTTCTGTAGTCCTGCCAGACTTCTGATGCTATTGTTCTCAGCGGAGAGAAAGTGTAGATGAGACAGGTTATCAATAACCTCCTTATCAATGCTTGTAAGCTGATTATCATTTATACTGAGACGTCTGAGTTTGACAAGATTTGAAAGGCCTGGAAAACAGTATGATGACAGTAAGTAAGCCCCTTGCTTAACATATCCACATGAATCTCTTAATGCTACGGTAGCTGAATCTGTAAAGGTTCTCAAATATCCAGGTCATAGAAGCTTAAAAGTAGTTAGCCATATTTAACTACGTATTATTATTATTATACAGGATTTATATAGCGCCAACAGTTTGCGCAGCGCTTAACAAAATGAAGGCAGACATTACAGTTACAATACAATTTGGAACAAGAGGAATCAGAGTGCCCTGCTCGTTAGTCAATTGATACAAAAGGTAATAGCTGTGGGGGATGAGCTGATGGAGAAGGTGAAACAGTTTTATTAGTTAGTAGCCGGGTAGGCTTCTTTAAAGAGAGGGGTTTTCAGGGATCGTCTAAAGATAGATAGATTAGGGGACAGTCGGACAGAATGGGGTAGAGAGTTCCAAAGAATGGGAGAAGCTCTAGAGAAATCCTGGAGGCGGGCATGGGAAGAGGTGACAAGGGAGCTAGAGAGCAGGAGGTCTTGGGAGGACCGAAGAGAGCGGCTTGGTTGATATTTTGAGATCAGGTTAGTGATGTAGCTGGGGGCAGAGTTGTGGATGGCATTGTAAACTATTGTTAGCACTTTGAATTTTATTCGTTGGGTGAGTGGAAGCCAGTGAAGGGATTGGCAGAGAGGGGTGGAGGACACTGAACGGTTGGTAAGGTGGATAAGTCTTGCAGCAGCATTCATTATGGATTGAAGGGGGGATAATCTATGTAAGTGTAATCCAGTGAGGAGGGAGTTGCAATAGTCGAGGCGAGAGATAACCAGGGCGTGAATTAAAAGCTTGGTGGTGTCGTTGGTTAAAAAGGGCCGTATTCTAGCGATGTTGCGGAAGTTAAGGCGGCATGATTTGAACAGGGATTGGATGCGAGCCTGAAAGGACAGTGCAGAGTCCAGGGTTTCCCCTAGCACCCTGGCATGTGTGGAAGGACCGATAGTTGTTCCATTGATCTTGACAGAGAATTCCGGAAAAGGGGCACATGGAGGAGGAAATATTATGAGCTCTGTTTTAGATACGTAGACTTCTATTTCACAACACATTCAAGTGGTTTACTCAAATAAATGTCAAATAATTGTAAGGAATAAATACTGGGGCATGTTCCCAACACTTAGAATCAAGGAAGCCTCTTGATGCGTGGTGAAACATGCTCAGAATTACAGAAGTGCAGCTGCATGCGGCTTACTACTATTGACCTTACTATCTCTTGAAAAACTAGAGTACTATTCGACAGAAAGCCCAACAACAACACCCCTGGGTTTGGCCATGTCACTGGGCAACAATATAAAGTAGGCCAGGCTATGAATATGGCATGTCTTGCACTTTGGCCTGGTCCCGAGGTAGTAGCACTTACTGTAATAGTAAATTGAAATGTCTATGTTTACTGTAATTGCCATACCAATATCATCCAACTCATGGCTACTTGACTATGGCACTAATCCTTTAGCTTTATTTTTTTCTGTGTCAGTTACCCAGAACAAGTACAAAAAAGCCAGGATTTCTGAAATACAACTTTTTGGACTCTAACAGAGAAAAACAGGCATAACTGTATGACAGGCATACTCTCATTGAACAAAAGGCATGGGAAGGGAGCTCTGCCTATGCTCAACAACAGAAATGCACAGAAATTGGCATCTGACAGGCAGGAATGGGGAAAGGAAAGAAGGGTTTTTCTGCACAATGCATTGGTGTTTCTTTGGAGAAGCAAAGCAAAAGTATTTAAACATAAATGTGTAGGAGGCGTTATATGGGGGGGACTTCCTGTCTGATTGTTTGCCAGTGTCCATTCACCTGAAGGTGATGCATAACCCATATGGTAATAAATATGGCTCTGTGTCCCGTGGTTTACGAAAAAGAAAATGCCTTTTTAGATGACATGCAAATCTATTCTTTTTCGCATCTGATCCGCATAGAATTCGCATGTGTGAACCAGCACTTAAACCTCTTCTCACCCAGCAACATATGCTGTTATATAACTACAAAAGCCACTTGCATTAATTAATTAATGCTCTCTTAGTGGTCACATCAAACTGCAATAAAAGTTATATATATTATTGTACTTTTATTGCTGCCTAATGGCTGTTCAAGCTTTCATTATCTAGAGAGATGCAGGTCTCTGAACAACCATAATCAATAAGCCAGACTAAAGCGGCTTTTACCCTTGCCAACTTATGCAAATGAACAAAGAACCTGAGTAGTTACTTGCTTTTAGAACTGCTTTTTATCCTATAGAAATCAGTCCCCATTTGTTTGCTTCCTATAGAAATTAATTGAAATGCAAAAGAAGCTCTGAAGGAGTTAAAGTGAATTCATTTTTCTAGGAACTTTTCTCAAGAATCGTATTTGTATTGTTGTTATTAGCAGATGTTTTTCATTCACTTGATCGGTTTTATGAAATAGCTGAATGACCATGTTGAATTTTATCTCTGCTCAGCAAAATGGTAGAGTACCACCTAGTGAACAGAATATTAAGATACAGAATATACCTCCCAGGTTTGTGATGCTGTTTCCATCAAGGCAAAGCTCCTCTAACTTGATACAATTTTCCAGGCCTTCCGTTTTGGTCAGATAATTGTTGCTGAAAGATGCCCAACGTACATTTTCAAGCTTTTTCAAATTTGTGATTTTGGAGAGTTTTTGTCCATCAAAATTTATAGATGTTATCTGGAAAAATGTGGTACAAAATATATGTTAGTCTTACACTATTTTTTTTTTTTTTTAGCTAAGTGGTAGTTTAATATTGGCACAGAATACCTAGAAAGACACAGAAAAAATAAATAATGTATATACTCTAAGCCAACCTTTCAACAAAGAATTAACTTTCCAGTGTAAGGGAACCCCTGCTTAATATTACTAAATTTACAACTCATGATATACGAGTTGGATGATCATTGGGAAGAATGCTCCTTAAACCTGTGGTCAGTGGGAAGAATTACCCCCTTACAGATAGCTGAAAAGATCAATGGTGTCATTGGGAACCTAAGAGGCAGACATTTCTAATTGCTCAAGGCCCTCAAGCAACCTCTTCATGAACCCTAAGGTTCCATGGAACCCTGGTTGGGAAAACCTGCTCTATGCAAACACTTCCCTGGACAGAACAGATGCCAAAACATCAACGATACAAGTCAGCAGAAGAAGCCCCTGAGCCAAAGTACTACCCTGGAAAAAAAGCCATATCAGCAAGCCTGATGGCCTCTATCCTTAAATTATTGGTACTTTAGGAAACCTAAAAGATAAAAATGAATGTCATGCGCATTTGTAATTCCTTTTTTGACTGTGAGGAACGTTGCCGTACAAGAAATGTTAACATTCACAAATAGATTTCCTGCAACTGATGGAAAATCTCCAATCCTTACACTGTTCTGTGTGGATGGTGACATGCATACTGTATGTTGGTGTAAATGGGCCCATAATGTTTCCCTTTGTCTTTCACACTAAACTCCAGAGCATAGATGTAAACCAGAGCCATAGGAAAGAATGGGATTCCTACTCGACATGCATATTTTCATGCAGCAATATGCAACAATTTTGCTGCATCAAAACAAGACAAATGTGAATAGGCTCTAGTTATTAACTGGGTTTATTTCTGGATCGTAAAACATTTTGTGTAATTACTAGGCTGTTTGGGACAGGCTTTGATGCATGCTAAAAGCCCAAAATGTATGAACCACAATTTTTTTTCTTCCAGACAGTGCTTTCAAAAGGCATACAAGTAAATAGCTATTTCATGTTTATTGACCAATATTTGTATTTCCTCAGCATTTTTCTGAAAGCCCAATTCTCTGCCCACTCTTCCAGCTCAGATTTATATTATGTAACCAGTCAAAACACCTAAATGCAGTTTTAAAGTGATATTAAAGTCTCATTGTTTTTTCCTTAAAAATAACAAACAGGTTATACTTACCTGCCCTGTGTAGTGGTTTTGCACAGAGCAGCCCAGATCCTCCTCTTTTCGGGTCCCTCTTCGGATCTCCTAGCCCCTCTTTACTGTTGTGTGCCCCCACAGCAAGCAGCTTGCTATAGGGGCACTCGAGCCAAGCCGGAGGTACCGGTGTCCATTCAGATATGGAACAGCTGCCCAGCCCCGCCCTCTTTCCTTTCCTTATTGGCTTACTGACTTTGATTGACAGCAGTGGGAGGCAAAAGCTGAATCTCTTGTGCAACATTGCTGGATCGAGATGGGGCTCAGGTAATTAACAGGGGGGCGAGGGGGAAGCTGCACACAGAAGGTTTTTTATCTTATTGCATAAAATGCATTAAGATAAAAAAAACCTCTGCCTTTACAACAACTTTAAATAATACCTTAATTCATGGGTGTCCAACCTTTTGGCTTCTCTGGGCCACATTGAGTGTAGAGAAATTTTCTCGGGCCGCATATAAAATATATACTATAGTTAAGGTATATAAGTTAAAAAAAAATGCCGCCGCGCCCTTCCCACCGCGGCCCCCACACTAATTTAACACAACTAGAGGATGATCAAATGAAATTGAATCAGTATACAGAGGTTTACTTCTTCTAAATGATAATAAAGGAACACTCTAACCACCATGACCACCTCAGTGATTTCAAGTGGTCATGGTGGTAGGAGTCAGAAACACTGCACATGCCTCCCCCCCCCTCTGAGGCAGCCTCTGCCTACCGTTAGTTGGAAGCTGCTGTGGCCGTGCCCCCGACCTGACTTCCTTCCTCCCCAGCAAAAATTGTCAGGGGGCAGTGGGCCGCATTGCCTGAGGTTCCGGGCCGCAGTTAGGACATGCCTGCCCTAATTAGTCTTTGTACTAACCTCCTGTATTCCTCTACACACGAACATTCAGACTAAACCTGGCTATACTCTAGGCAGATTTTGGCTGTTTCTTGAAGAATCAGATTAAATTTTTGTCAGTGACTCTGTCGGCTCCCTCTTGCCTAACACTCTTTGACTGAAAAATTGAAGGAGCTTGGCAGAAATTTGGCAGACGAACAGCAGCTGCATCCAATCAGATGTCAAAATACAACAGCTGGCACTGTTACCAGAGTGGATGGAGGGATCTGTTTTTTTCCAATCAGTGTTAGGCTGGGTACACACACACACAGCTTTTTTTTTTTTAATCATCCAGGGGATTGAATGGAAAAAAAAGACCGATCTCCACATCAACACAGGTGATGTTGATGCAGACATTGTGTTCTCACAGTGGGACTCCTCTTCCACCAGAATAGACTGATCATTGTTTGTAGCCATTGACTGCAAGTGCTGATCGAATGCTGGTTTTCCACTGTGACCGTTTGACAGAAGCCGGACACATGGACCAAAAGTCCCAAATCATTTTTGACTCGTGTGTACCGGGCTTAAGGCCAGCTTTAGAGAAGAAGGGGCCTTACCTGATACTAGTCAGGCTTTGCTGCAGAGCACAATACTATGAATCCAACAAATTGAGCTTATTAACTGGAGGAGAGGGCAGAAATAACGTTATCAGCAAAGCTGTTCCTTCACTATCCAATCACAGCCTTAACCAAGATATATTGCTTTGACTGCACTGGAGAGAAGTAAATGCCAAGGAACTTTTATAGTGCCTGTCAGGTGTGCCTGGAAGAAAACTGTCAGAACGAAATTACACATTTATTGGCAGGCAAGCCACTTGTGTACCTAGTTATTTGCCTACACGTTTACTTAAACAGATATGTAAAATGTTCTATTTAAAAGGAAAATACCAAAATATGTTTTACTTAAATACTTCCTTTAAGTATCAGATTTATTACATAATCTGCCATATGTCTATTTTAATATTTTTCTTACCCTAAGATACCAGCTGTTGTTAAAATCAGCATATGGATCCAGGCAGTTCTTGCTAATTTGAGAGAGTATCTGAGCAGAAGGTAAAAGACTAAGACATCGGGGTTTTACATGGTCTGTTCTGGCACTCAATAGCAACGATGCCTGCAGATATAGAAAAAAATCAATGTGATCTACACTGCTTGTTCTACAACAAACTTATTTAGACATAGAATGCTTAGATAATAGACATGCATGTTAAAAAAAAAGAAAAAAAAAAAGAAAAAATAATCACACTGCCATAAACCAGGAACAAAAATTGTATATACTGTATTACAGCTTACTGGTCCTCAGGCCTCTCCTTGTGCATTTGCCAGAGTCACTGTGGGTTGGTTATTGTGCTCTAGACCAGTGGTCCTCAACTCCGGTCCTCAGGGCCCACTAACAGGCCAGATTTTAAGTATTACCTTGGGGAGATGCAGACTAGAGTACTGCAATCACTGAGCAGCAAATTATATCACCTGGGATGCATTTCAGTTATCTTGCAAACCTGGCCTGTTAGTGGGCCCTGTAGGCCAGGGTTGAGGACCACTGCTCTAGATGGATACATCTTAACCAAGGCGGGGCAGGTGAGAGACGCTGAATAGCGCTATGTTATCAGCGGCGGGAGATTTTTACACACATATACAGAGAATAACTGGTGCAGTTTATAGCACTATTGGATATAAGTGCAATCTTTTGGTTATAATAAAATAAAAGTATAACACTATGGGCAGTTTTATCTGTTTTAATATTGGCTGAGATATTCAGTAATTGGAAGAGCAATCAAACTTGTGGACTAGATGATTTTTAAACAATGTGCATATAGACCTGAAAACTGAGCAAGGTCATTTACCAGAGATGTGGGGCAGCATGGATTTGAAATGTTCATAAATGATGGAGTTTGTAAAGCATTATACACAGAAAAGCTACACATTTACTTGTGGAAGTGACTTTATGAAGACACATTTGTGAAACTTTTCATTTATATAAAATTTTTGTAACAATTTCAAGGACCACTTGTTTTTTTTTTTTTAATTTTAGGGTGGAATAGTGTTTTATAATGTACACATCTAAGGCCCCCTTTCATACGATATGACCGATCAGGTCTGCCTACCCATTTTTCAGGCAGACCTGATCGGGCCACCCATTCTACTGTATGGGGAGGCGGATGTCAGCAGACTGTTTGGCATCCAACAAGAAAACAGATGGATGGAGATACGTTCTCCATCCGTCCAGCGGGTCGGATCGGATGGGATTGGATGAGAACGGACATGCTGTCCATTTTCATCTGATCTCCCCATTGAAGAGAGCGGGACTCTGCACAGTGATTGGAGACGGACCTGTCACCTGCCTGCTCAGCGCGGATTAACAGAGCGATCCCCGCTGAGCTAGCGTATTCCGTGAGAACAGATCGGCCCGTGTGAAAGGACCCTAAAGAAGAACTTACTGTTTAGTGAGTTTTCATGGTTTCATTGTTGGGTTTGAAAATAGCGCAGACCTGGGAAGTTTCCCTTGCATGCTTATCCAAATAGGCATTTCCTGGAGGTTAGCTAAAATGTATCCGCTGAAACTTTGTATGCATCTCGGTTAATAAAAAGTAGATGTAAACCATAGCTGAATAACAATAATTTGCAAAAACACTGTGGGGTTGATTTACTAAAACTGGAGAGTGCAAAATCTGGTGCCGTTGTGCATAGTAGCCAATCAGCTTCTAACTTCAACTTGTTCAGCTGATTAGTTTCTATGCAGAGCTGCACCAAATTTTGCACTCTCCAGTTTTAGAAAATCAACCCCAGTGTATCATATTTTCAAAAATGTCTATTCTTTTGCAGCAAAATAACGGAAAATTTATATCAAATACTTACCGTAATTTTCCTTTCCTGATGGACTCCATGGCAGCATACGTATCGGGTTTGGCCCCGCCTCCAAACCTACCCATAGGACCTCACTCCCATAAATCTTTGCTCCTGTTCAGCACACGTGTTCTATAACTATCCTCCACAGAAATCCGGGAGGGAACTCCTGCTGCCATGGAGTCCATCAGGAAAGGAAAATTACGGTAAGTATTTGATATAAATTTTCCGTTTTCCTGACAGACTCCATGGCAGCATACGTATCGGGAAATAACTCGCCGTACACACAGGGTGGGCAGGTGCTGAACAGAAAAGTTTAATGCATTTTGTCAAACAGACAGGACTTGCAAACCAAAATTCACAGATGAAAGAGCCGCTGGCTCAACACAGTAATGGGACAAAAACGTGTTAATAGAGGACCACGATGCTGCTCTGCAGATGACTTCAGGAGCCACATGTCTGGATACTGCCCAGGAGGTAGAGATGCTCCGCGTCGAATGAGCTGTAACTACTGCTGGAGGGGTCAAGCCCTTAGCCCTATAAGCCCACTGGATGGTCTGGATGATCCAAGAGGAAATGGATCTCGTCGAGGCTCTTGAACCTTTGTTTTTACCATAGAAGGTAACAAAAAGATGTTCCGATTTTCTAAAAGAGGAAGTGGCATCTAAATATTTCTTAATACACTTTCCAACATCCAGCGGATGAACCGAAGATTCTTCCTCTTCCTGTCTAAAGGTCGGTAACACTGTCTCTATGTTTTCATGGAAGACAGAAGTCCTCTTTGGTCTCGCATCCAGCATGGGAATGAGCACCACTCTGTCAGGAAAAAATGTTAAGAAAGACTCTTGTGTCCCAAAGGACCCAATTTCCGACACTCTTTTTGCTGAGGTTACAGCTACCAGAAACACTGTTATCAGGGTAAGCTCTCTTATGGTCAAGGAATCAGACATGTCTTGAATCTGACCCGCCAGGAAATCCAGAACTAGAGGCAGATCCCACTTGGGAAACCTGGGTTTCCTCTGAGGTCTGATTCTCACTGCTCCTTGGAAAAATTGACGAATTAAGGCATGAGTGGCCCAGGAGATCCCTGTAAAAGCGAAATAGCCGAGACCTGGACTCTGAGCGAACTCACTGATAGAGGCAAGTCCAATCCTGATTGGAGAAAGCTCAATACGTCCTGGATCTTAATGGAAGATTGAGGATCAGGCCTTGTAGCCAACTGTGCAGAAAATTTTTCCCAGATTCTCTGATAAACTCTGTTCGTTGAGTTTCTTCTAGCACTAAGCAATGTAGAAATCGCCGTTTCTGGACAGCCTAAAGCCTGTAACCTCCTCCTTTCAACATCCAGACCCTGAGATGTAGACGGTCCGGGCATGGATGGAGTACAGACCCCTGGGACAACAGATCCGGTCTGAAGGGTAGCGGGATTGGGTCTTGGACACTGAGTAGCGTCAGGAGAGGAAACCATGGCCTGTTTGGCCAAAAGGGAATCACCGCCACTATCTCCACTGGCTCCGCCCTGAGTCTCCGAAGGAACTGTAACACAATCGGAATTGGTGGGAAGGCGTATGCCCAGCGGAATCTCCACTGATCCGAGAGTGCGTCCATCCCTGATGCTTGTGGATCTCTGAATCTTGTATAGTACTTCGGCAGTTTGAAGTTGCAGGGGGAGGCGAAGAGGTCTACCTCTGGAGAGAACCCTAGTGTTAGAATCCAGTCGAATGTTTCCTTGTGAAGGGACCACTCATTGTTGTCCAGGTCCACTCTGGACAGGAAGTCTGCTTTGACATTCTGGGCTCCTGGAACATAAACCGCTGAAAGATTCGAGAGATTTCTCTGTGCCCAGGACATAATCGGCTCCCCTTCCCTCAATAGGGACCAGCTGCGTGTTCCCCCTTGCTTCCTGACGTATGCCACTGCTGAGGTGTTGTCCAGACGTAGCATGACAGGTTGGTCTTTTGTCAGGTGAGAAAAAGCCCGAAGAGCTTGGAATGCTGCTCGGAGTTCCAGTATGTTGGACACTATTCCTCGAGTAGAGAACTCCCACCTGCCCTGTGCCACCTCCGACAAACAGTGGGCACCCCAGCCTACGTTGCTGGCATCCGAGGTGATCACTACCCACGGAGCTGGCTTCAGAGAGTGGCAGTTCAGCAGGTGGTCTCTGCATAACCACCAAGGGGGACTCGCTCTCATGGAAGGGGTCAAGAAGATGCGTTGATCTAGATGCCACGTATCCCATTGCTGCAGGAATCCCTTCTGAAAGGGTCTCATCCTCCACAGGGCCCACTTCACCATTGGGACTACTGCGACCATAGTCCCGATCACCTTCAGGCATTGACGTGCCTGAAGATGAGAGGATGAGAGGGCAAAGCGAATCCTGTCTCGAAGTGTCCCTATTTTTTCCTCTGGAAGAGAGATAGTCGCCTTCTCTGTGTCGAACAGAGCGCCCAAGTAGATCAGGGACTGAGTTGGAATCAGGTGGCTCTTCTCCTCGTTGAGTAACCAACCAAACATCTGGAGAGTGGACACGACCTGCTCCAGATGAACTAATAGTTGATCTCTGTCTTGGGACAACAGGAGGAGATCGTCCAAATAGTGGTGAAGTCGGATACCTCTCAATCTCAGTAGGGCTACCACGGCCAATAAGATTTTTGAAAAGGTCCGTGGAGATGTTGAGAGCCCGAATGGGAGACAGATAAATTGAAGATGTAATCCTCCCACTTCGAACCGGAGAAACCTTTGAAAATCTTCGGCCACAGGGACATGAAAGTAGGCGTCCTTCAAGTCGATGGACACCATCCAATCGGCCGGCTGGACTGATTGCTGTATAGACAACAGGGTCTCCATTTTGAACCTTTCTTTTTTTATGAATTTGTTCAAAAAGGTCAAATCTATTACTGGTCTCCATGATCCGTTCTTCTTTTGGACCAGAAAGAGCGGAGAATATATTCCTTGGCCTCGCTCGGACTCTGGAACGGAGATGACAGCCCCTTGAGCCATGAGAGCTTCGACGTAGGAAAATAAAATCTGACGCCTTTCTTCTAGGACCGGTATGGCAGTAGGCAGGAACCTTGAGCCTGGTCTCTCCTTGAAGACCCACTTGTGGCCTGAGGACACCGTTCTGACGGCCCAGGGGTCCTGGATCGAAGCCGCCCAGACATGACGGAAGGAGCGTAGACGTGCGCCCACCTGACATGTCTGAGCGGGCCCACCTTCAAAAGGACTTAGCGGGCTCGCGGTCCCCTGAGGAGACATTCTTTGTCGTCTTCCTGGAAGACTGTCTGGATCTCCAGTTTCGGTTGAACTCACGACCAGGTCTATAAGAACGAGCTTCCCTGGCCCGGTCAGGAACGAATTTCCTAGTAGGCTGTCCTTTCTTGATGTTGAACTGGCGCCGATCCTGGGGAAGAAACCCAGACTTACCGCCCGTAGCCCAGGTTATGGCCTCGTCAAGTTTATTCCCAAAAAGGGAGGACCCCTCAAAGGGAATACGGCACCAAACTTGCTTGGATGCCGGATCCGCAACCCAAGGGCGGAGCCAAAGGGCTCTCTTCGCTGTGACCGAGGACAGCATAACTCTTGCCAATAGACGGATCAGGTCTATGGAAGCCTCCCCAAGGAACGACGAGCCCAGCCTAAGCTCCTGGATTGGAGCACTACTGGCCACTTCTTCTGACACCGATCTGACCGATTCGTCTACCACATCAGCCCAAGATTCCATGGCCTTGGATAGAGCAGCTAAAGCTAGGACCGGTTTGCAGGCCATACCTGCCGTGAGGTAGATCCTTTTCAAATCGGAGTCCATTCTCCGGTCTAACGGGTCTTTAAATGAGACCGTATCCTCTAAGGGAAGGGTCACATGCTTGACCAGTCTCATGACTGCTGCGTCAACTAGAGGAGGAGACTCAAGTTGTTTCACATCATCCTCTTTGAAGGGGTAAAGTTTCGCCATCTTGGATACTAAGGAATTCTTTCGTTCCACCTTTCTCCACTCCTCCGAAATAATTTCTCCCAACTCTCCCAGGAAGGGAAAATTAACACGCTCCTTGTTGAGCTGTTTAAAGTACTTCTTTTGCTTGGGAGGGGGAACAGAAGACTCCTCCCAATTTAAGGTCTCTCTGACCGCTTTAACCAGGGAAGGCACCAAAGCATATTCGAAACCCAGACAGGGATCCTCATCTTCAGAGTCGCTACCTGACAAGAGCACCGACTGATGGCTTGTATGGGTCGACTCGAAACCTTCCTGTACTTGAAGAGTTACAGGGGAAGGGCTTGGGGAGGCCGTTGCAGTGTCTTGAGAACGACTGACACCCATCTCTGCCAAAGAGTCTTTTACTACTCTCTTGACCAAAGCCTCAATGCGTTGATCGAAAGTATCCCTTTCTCCCGCAGCCTGGGAGAAACATCTGTCACAGAAAAGCTTCTTCTCCGGGACACTAGCGCCACAGCCCCTGCAACCTGCTTTGTCAGGTCTCCGTGCGTGGCTGGCTGAAGTGGACGCTTTACGATGATGGGAGCCCGAACGGGACTTCCCTGTAGAGTGCCGGTGGCGAGAGCTTGAACGCCTTTCACTTCTTTGAGAAGAGTGTCTAGTCTCTGAACGAGGAGGGCTGTAAACAAAAGAAAACAAAGAAAAAACAGACAGGAAGCTAGGAACACTTGAGTTCCTACCCCCCACCCCCTATAACCCGCATCCCCAGCAAGAAGCCCCCGATACCTGTTAGGGGCGGGCTGACCACCGGAGGGCAAAGTAGCTTCCATTCTGATGCTGACCTACAAGAATGAGCCGGACAGCAATGTCAGAAAAACCAGCAAAAAGAGGGGGGGCGCTCCCAAACTGGGGCCAGTACTCACCAAACCAAAGGTTAGCAGGCAGAGCGGCAGCGCACAACAAACGTCCAAAAATCGATCAATTCTGGTAAAGGGAACACCCAGTATCAGCAGTGTGTATAAACACAACACTGCTGACAGCTCTGGGGTTTAAATATGGCGCCTGGTGACGTCATCAGCGATCGCCACCGACGCTAGCTTACTGCGCATGCGCCGTACTCACACGGCGCATGCGCGAGAACCAAGCCTCGTTCCCGAGGCACCGCACATGCGCAGTAGCGTCCCGCACCGGCGGCCGGTCAGGAAGTGACTCGCTGACCGGCCCCGGACCACTAGCCACCAGGGAAAGCAGGAAAAACCAGGTAATACAGACAAGGCATTACTATAAGCATAATATATATAAAAAATAGCTGCCATGGAGGACTTTGTACTCACAAACCGCAGACCACCAGGGATGGATGCACCACCGGACTTATCTCACTCTAGGGTACCGGCCACCCGCAGCAGCTGGGCTTTTTGGCCAAGGCTGCATACATCTTCGCCCCTACTCCATACCCCGCAGCAGCTGGGGCTTATTGGAGAGCTCCATACCGACTGGTAGAGCCATCCATCACCCGGAATCCATCTTCAGGTAGGATATCAGGTAATCCCTTTGGAGGACAAAAAAAGAACACGTGTGCTGAACAGGAGCAAAGATTTATGGGAGTGAGGTCCTATGGGTAGGTTTGGAGGCGGGGCCAAACCCAATACGTATGCTGCCATGGAGTCTGTCAGGAAACTTATTTTTACCTATTTTATACCCTTTGCCGAACTTCTGTTTCGCTGATCTCCTGCAGCCACTTCCTATCAACATGTACTTCAGAGAGGTTGCATGGCATTTCTCAAGGAGGGTTTACTGAAGGTGACAACAGTAAACTGTGCATGTTTGACATGTTGACACAGCCCCTTGTAGCCTCCATCAGAAGCCTGTGTGACAAGGTGACAACACAAGAGAACAATTGGAAGACAGGGACATAGCCTTGTCACCCTATAAGAGCAAGTACATGAACAAGGACCTTCATGGTAGGATTACAGATGTCCCTGATTGGACGAGGTGGAGAAAATGGGAGGGGGGGATCATATTAGGTTTACATCTACTTTAAATCCTTTGACCTTTTGCTTGTTTTGCATCATTTTATTTAAACCAGTCTCCGACTTTAAAAGAACATTTTGGATTGCAGTTGGTGATGCAGCATGGTCCTACTATCCTCTGAAGTACTTACCAAGTAAGATTTTCTGCCATGTAGATTGTGCTCAAAAGTTCAGTTTCTCTCCCATGCTTGTGTCCAGCTTCAGAAATACACACGATTGGTTAAAATGCATGGTGTATTGCATTATTTAGGCTCCATTCACACTTGTGCGACTTGTCATGCAACTTTGGACATCAAAGTTGCATGGCAATATGCAGTCCATTTTTTACAATGGGGTTGATTTACTAAAACTGGAGAGTGCAATATTTGGTGCAGCTCTGCACAGAACCCAATCAGCTTCCAGGTTTTTTTTTTTTGTCAAAGCTGAACTTAAAAAGCTCGGGTTAGAAGCTGATTGGCTACCATGCACCAGATTTTGCACTCCCCGGTTTTAAATCAACCCCAGTGTGTTTGGACAACGTATACCGACATCAAAGTTTACTTTATTAAAAAGGACTGAAATGTAACCTGTGTAATCCGGCCTTCAGGAAAAAACTTTGAAGACTGTGAAACTTCCTCTTCCGTAATCAGGACCCCATCCAAATGAATCAGCGACTTTAATCTTCCAATCGCTACCATACGTACTGAAGCTGGCTAGGAAAGAACAGTCATGTCAGCTATCAGGTTCTGTCAATAAGGCATTTTTTATTTTTTTCATTTTCCTGTATGATGGATGGCCTGGAAGTTCAGTAAGAGTAATGAGAATGTTTATTACACATAAGCACAGGAGTAACAACGTGCATTGTACTGGCTCTCAGGGGCGTCAGGAAACTAGGTCATGTATTCAAGATGGCTCATTGAAAACTGCTGAAAGGTAATGCTGCAATTGTTAGCCTCAGCTAAATGATGACATCCTTATTAAAGTAAAAAAAAAAAAAAAAAGCAGAATTTTCTTTTTTTTGATGTCTAATCTTGGGTTTTGCACAATAAGGATGTTAGAAAGCTTGTAATAAAGACACTAAAAGGGCTGAAAATCTAGTGGTGAGAAAACCATCAGTCTCCAAAATATACTAGATTTCTGCAACCGGTATGGGAAAAGATGAAGGTAAGTAATTGAGGTTTTGTTCACAGACTGATAAACTCTTTATTGTGACACAGACTCAACAAAAGACACAAAAACAGCGTTGGATATTAGCAAACCCATCAACTGTTGGCTTTTCAATTCCGACTAGAACATAAAATATCGTCAATTATAATCATGTGTGATTTGGTTTTTATGGGCTAAAATCATTGCAGCATCCAATGTAATGGAGTATTGTTCAGCTAACACTGTACGAAGAGTAATCACTGAAATAAGACATGGGATAAATTGTTGCTGTTAAGCTGTAAAAGGGGTTAAGGTAATTTACTGTTCCTCAACTATATCAGTATTATAAAGTGAAGTTCCTGAGCAGTTTTTAAAATACAAAAATGTTCTAATAGTTTCTAACATAAAAAATAAACTATTTGAAATAAATTTGAAGGAGTTTCTACTGTGAGCATGAGAAAACTCCTTAGTGTGTTCCCCAGTTCAGCCTGATAGGGAGTCCTGTGTCCTTCACACTCCCACTCAGAGGCTGCTGCAACAAACTGAAGCATTCAGCTGTTTTCATTCATTTCATTCCATTGCCAGAGGAAGATCAGCAATGGTTACTGGATTTCTGGTTACCTTTAATCGCCTAATTAGACTGATTGATTGATTAGAAACTGATAAGAGTATTCAATTTTTTAAAGAAAGAGAAGGGGGTTGGCAATAGCGCAAAGCTTGTTAATAGGACAGTTATAAAAGAGACATTCCCATAGCAGTCAGTTCCATAACAGGGCCCCGCAGTAGCAACAAAAACATAGGCAACCAGGTCACTGATGGAACTCATATCAAACAGCAGAATATCTGCTTTCAATTTAAAGCAAGTACACAAATTAAAAGTGATTTTTGATTGGTTGGTAAGTAGTAGTGCATTTTGCCTCATTAACTAAAGGTTTCAAACCCCTAGAGCCCAACACACAGTCTGCAGGCAACATATGGCCTGCGGACCCTTGGCGTCTGTGGCTGTACCAGCTGCCTGAAACACTGGCAGAGTTGGATGTGTTGGCAACAGGGAAAGCAAGAAAGACAAACTGCAGCAGCTGTAGTTTTTCAATTCAGGGGATTCTGCTGCTCATCCCCTTCTACTATTCACAGTGCCACCCATACAAACTACTCATTGACAGATGCTGCTCACTACTTGTGTGCAGCTAGTCAAGGAGCCAACAGCCAGTTCTTATTGAGCAGTACCCCTAGGAGAGTGCTACCGGTGATTGTAAAAGTGTAACTACTTGTTCCAAGTCCTACACGGCCAGGTTGACCTGGGTCCACACGAGAACCCCTTTTCTTTCCACGTGTGCGTTTTGGTAAAACAGTCCTCTAGCTATACTATGGGGTTGATTTACTAAAACTGGAGAATGCAAAATATTGTGCAACTGTGCATGGTAGCCAATCCGCTTCAAACTTCAGCTTGTTCAGTTAGGCTTTGACAAAAAAACCCTGGAAGTGGATTGGTTTCTATGCGGAGCTGCACCAGGTTTTGCACTCTCCAGTTTTAGTAAATAGATCCCTCTGTTTTTATAGTAGCCTTTGGAGTGTATGGGTGAGCGTGTGTGAGCAGCTGCTATCTGTTTTTTTTATGACAACGTTGTCATTTTTAATTGGTGAAAGGTGGAGGTGGTACATCTGTGCAATGATAACTTTTGCATCGGATAATAATCTTTTTATTAAATGTTTTTTTATAATAAAGTGTTAACTGTCAAAACACCTGGTCTTGTGAGGTAACCCCTTTCTTTGTGGGACTTCTTAGTCCATTGCTGAGCTAGTCAAGGAGGCAGCTCTCTTTGCAAGTGCAGCTCTTCCCGAAATTTGCCTGGCCATTCTGATAGCATCGTCACAAACAATTGGTTGTAGCTTTTCTCTTTTTGTGTAGATTCTTTTGCTCTGCCTGTCATTTCCTCTCTCTGCCCACTGATGAGGAGTCTTCAGACTGCCATTGCAGATCACGCCTACGGAAGTGACCATCATACTAAGTAACTATCTGGAAGGCAGCTGAAGGAGAAACTAAGTTTGTCCCCATCTGTGCATTGTGGTGTGCTGCAATGCAGGTGCATCGGGGTGCAAAACACACCATGATTACCTGTCCACAATACATATCTGTAAAGTTGGCCAAAACTACTGTATTTTCTGTGTTAGGGTCTTCTCAGACTAATACGTTGCAGTAACATGTGTTGAAATATGCATTTTGCTACGCATTGCTGCAACACACAGCACTAGTGCAATTCATTTTGAATGACACTACAATATGCACACACAATGCACTACAACATGCCTGCGTCTTTTTGTGTATAGCAATGCACAGATATGAATCATCTATGCATTGTGGTGTGCGGACTTGAAATAATGTACAGATCAAATTTTTTCATGCACCAAGATACTATCTACGTTTAAGTACAAATGTCATTGTGCAACTCTTTGGACATTTGGGGGGCCAAACTGAGACCCTCTGTACTTACAAACTTCACTACCACTGGTTTAAATAGTATGCTATATGATTAACATCACACAATACATACAGACATTGATTATTTGTACTGTAGCCAGTAGCTGTTTGATATATTTATTTCAGTGATGTTTTGAGCATACTTTGTTCCTAACCTGAGACTCATTTTGTTGTGGGTGGGCTATATTCAGCAAGGGGCAGCAGGTGCCAGCAAGTATGTGCTTCTTGGGCACATTGGGTAGAATTACCATGGGGTGAGGCAAAACAAAATGTGATCCATTGGGACTTCTTTCATTGGGATAGAGTTGAAAGAACTGACTGGTGCTTTGAAATAGTTGGACAGGAAAAAGGTTTAGAACCACTTTTTTAGCCAGACTAACCTTTTGCCAGGGATTGTAGGCTATATTCAGTGACAGAAGATGTGGAGCTTGTGTTCGTAAAATGTTCATATCTTCCCTGATTCTTGTTAATTGGTTCCAGCTCACATCTAAATGCTTCAGTTTTGCCAGTCCTTTAACACCTTCCAGAGCGGTCACATTGTTATGGCTGGCATCAAGGTATTCCAGGTTCGGCTGCAGTGAAATTAGAGATGAGATGAAAAGAATGAAAACTTTCTGGTAGTTTGATTCAAAATAAGATTTTGTAACATAATGCAGTAATGAGTACTGCCCAGTAGAATGACAGCCAAACTGCATATTGCTAGGTGTCTATTAAATAAAGGCCAACACTGCAGTACTGCATAGCTTTACTCAATAAACACAACATTAATAAAATTAACAAATACATTTATACCACAATACCCTTTTTTTGCTTTGGCAATTCTATTGTTGATTTTAAATTAATTAAATAATTTTAATCATAACAAGTATATTTTGACACATTTATTAATGGTCTAGTATTTGCATTCACAAAGTCTATATCTACTGCGGCAGGTCAGCTCTATTGTGCGAAATCACATACCTGTAAGGCATTTCGTGCAGTAGCCACTGGGTGGTGATCCCACGTTGATTGGACACAGGGGATACCAATCAGCGGGGTCAGCAGACTCGATGTCCGCCAGCCACCCAAGATCGTTCCCCAGAAAGGCAAAACAACAATCTGCCTATGTAAACAAGGCAGATCGCAGTTCTGACAGGGAAGAAGATGGCGATCTTGTGTTCCTGCTAAGCAGGAACACCGATCTCTGTCTTCATCCATTCTGAGCAACCCCCCCAGAGTTAGCAAGCACCCCTTAGGGACACATTTGATCGCCATTGATGTTAAACCCTTCCCTGCCAATATCATTAGTACAGTACCGGTGCATATTTTTTAGCACTGAGCACTGTATTGGTGTCACTGCTCCCCAAAAAAGTATCAAAAGTGTCAGTTAGGTGTTCGACTTGTCTGCCGCAATCCCGTTAAAAATCGATGATCGCCAGCATTACTAGTGAAAAAATTAAATTCTATAAAAATATCTCATTGTTTGTAGACGCTATAACTTTTGCGCAAACCAATCAATATACGCTTATTGGGAAGCAGAATACATTTTGGCCAAAATTGATGAAGGAATTCGATTTTTTACATTTTTTTATTGTTTTATAGCAGAAAGTAAAAAATATTGTGTGCGGTTTTTTCATAATCGTCGCTCTTTAGTTTATAGCGCAAAAAATAAAAACCGCAGAGGTGATCGAATACCACCAAGGAAAAAAGGAAATCAAGTTTATTACGACCGCACAATTGTCAGTTAAAGTAACGCAGTGCTGTATTGCAAAAAAATGGCCTGGTCGTTAAGGGGGTAAAATCTTCCAGGGCTTCCTTGAAGTGGCTCAAGAGTAATGCTATCTAAAACTGGTGTTTCAGTTTATTACTAGACGCTGACAAGTTCAGTTACTCAATGACTAAAGTTGGCAATTGAAAGATTGAAAATCAGCTGGTGCAGCAGGGGCCAGATCAATTTTGATCCACCTGTGGCCCTCCCAGTTTAACAGAAGTCTATTGTTTGATTAACTTCTGTCGAGCAGGAATGTTGGAAAACTGCTCTCAATCAGCGGCTGTAGCCCCTGAACAGTGTATTTTGACAGTTGCGAGTCCCCACTGTCAGAATACAATGTCCCAGCAGGGAGGATGCCTTGATCAACCTCACTTGTTTGGGTTCAGGAATCAGTTTTTTGCCAGTAGCACGTTTTGGCCCTGAGGAAGAGGGTCCTCCCTCGAAACGCATCAACCAAGCTAGACAGTTGAGGACACCAGCACATCATCCAGTACAGGGGTTCCCTGGTTATTTTGGAGACGACCGGTTCCATTGTGTTTTGTGTGCAATATCACTCGTTTGTGAGTATAATGTATGTTGTCTTTGGATTGTAATAAACCTTTTTAGTAATAATGCACAAGGTCGGTGCACCCTTCTTTTGTTGTTGTCTTGCAGTGTATTTTGGATACCCTTGGTCCTGAGGTCCAGCAAAATGTTATAACAGAAACTAAGAAAAACATTTTATTTTTTTCATAATTTTCTGTCTTTTTTCATTTGATTAGCAAAAAAAATGAAAAGCCCAGTGATGATTAAATACCACCAAGAAAGCTCTGTCTTAAGAAAATCATAAAAATGTCATATATGTACAGTGTTGCAAAACCACGCAGGAAACAAACGAGAAGAGCGTACACCGCCCTAGTGTAACACCATTTATTGAAAGTCGTCAAAACCATAAAAACAGGTACTCACAAACAGATATGATGTCATTCATGGAAAGATATCCCCCGATCTAGTGTGTACAGAGCACTCTCCTCCTCGGCTCAACGGCTCAGCTGCACATCCTGCACTAATCGGATCGTTACATCCGGCTGTGCCTACCGCCTCAGGATGACTCAGAAGAACTCAGTATGGTGCGCCTGCGCACGGTCCAGCCGCTGCCGCACACTCTGCAAGAGTCGGATTCTGTGGCCGCTCAGTGAAACTAGCAATGCGGCTACACAGAGGAGAGACCTCCAATCGGGACCCAAGATATGACATAAGTGGGGTTGCTACGGACAGCGCGTTTCGGAGGCGTGGCCTCCTTCTTCAGGTCTCAACCCCCCAAAAAAGGATTGCCCTCATATATATATATATATATAACACAATATATAGAGGCTCCTCCCCTCAACATAACTTAAAGGGACATAGCCAAAAGAAGCCCATAGTCAGGGGCAATCATGTCAACACATTGATATACATCCATAAATTGTACAAGTGGATAAAAATTTGTAAAAATATGAATAAAAACATTATGCAATAAAAATATCATAACACTGCGGAAAATAAACAGAACAAAACAAAAACACCAAAACACACACCCACCGACCCAGATGTACCATACATGTGCGCATATGTTTCTCAACACGCTCCCACATAAGTGTACTTGGTGCGTAGAGAAATCACACATGCACACATATATTCACTCATGTACTATAAACCATAAAGGATGAAGAGGATATAAATATATATAGAAAAACTATTAAAAGTTAATTTTATATAAAAATATGTAAAAATATACAAATATATAAGAGACATCAAATCAGAGTGCCAACCTCCAATTCCTCGTTCAAGCCATCAGGAGACATGGAATTGAGTGTAAATATCCAATACGTTTCGCGCCTACATAGACGCGAAAACCTTTCGCCTTCTGATAGTGTCATAGGGATGGCTTCAATGCCAAATAGCTCCAACCCCTCAGTACTGCCCCCATGTACTTGGCAAAAATTGCGGGGAACACTATGCTTATCTTTATTTTGTTCGATGTTCACCAAACCTGGTTCTCATAGCCCTAACTGTTCTGCCCACGTAGAATAATCGACATAGGCTCCGCAGACCATATACAACAAATTGCATGCTGCAGCAAATAAATTGTTGAATATTAAATGTCTGCCCATCTTTACCAATAAAGTACTTTTTCCCATGGTGCATGAAATTACAGGCCATGCACCTCCAGAGTCTACATCTATAGGAGCCCACCATATTTAGAAACTGAGGGATATTATATACTGACTGTTGTTTTATGTTTTTAATTTTACTAGGTGCCACAATATTCCGGACACTTCTAGCCCGCTTAAAAATTACCTTAGGTTTTGTAGGAAGTACTCTACATAGGGCTAAATCTTGCATAAGAATGGGCCAATGTTTTCAAATGGCCCTTTTGAAAGCCCAATGTTGATTGGTAAACTTGGTAATGAACAGGGCATCAGAAAGTTCCTCACCCTTACTCTCAGTCCCTCTACACTCACCACCCATAGCATACCTATCAATGGCCTCATCAATGTGCTCCTCACGGTAACCTTTTTCTAGGAACCTTCTCTTTAATATATCAGCCTGCACCAGGTACTCTGAGACTTCTGTACAATTCCTGCGCAACCTACAAAATTGACTGTGGGGTATATTTTCCTTCCACTTGGGTAAGTGGCAACTTTTATGATGTAAATATGAGTTGCCTGCAGTCTTCTTGAAATGCGTCCTAGAGGTGATGTTTCCATCAACATCCCAGGATAGCTCTAGGTCCAAAAACACCAAGGTTTGCGCATCGACTACATGCGTGAAACTAATACCATAGGGATTGGAATTGCAGTAGGCCACAAATTCAGAAACTGAATTGAGGTCACCATCCCATATGATAATCACATCGTCGATGTACCGCCCATAGTAAACAAGATGCTTGGCAAATGGGTTCTGCGTCCAAATGTGATATTTCTCCCAGAAACCCATAAACAAATTGGCATAGCTGGGCACAAAATGTGCACCCATAGCTGTGCCCGCCACTTGTCTATAAAATGAGCCATCAAACTGGAAGTAATTTCTTTCTAGCGCAAATTTAGTACATGAGCATATAAATTCAGACTGAAGCGTATGCATATATTCCGCCTCAGAAAGAAAGTGTTCTACTGCTCTTAACCCACCCTCATGTGGGATAGACGTATAAAGAGAACATACGTCCAAAGATAACCACAAATAGTTGGTTTCCCATTTATATTTAACCAGGGTGTCCAAAACCTGGGAGGAATCCCTCATGTAGGCTGGCAGCGACTTCACCAGTGGTTGTAAAAATATATCCACATATTGGGATATTTTACTGGTGATGCCTTCCTTACCAGCCACAATAGGTCTCCCAGGTGGACACCTGGGGTCCTTGTGGACCTTAGGGATGTGGTAAAAATACTGCGTCTTAAAATAATTGTTAAGGAAAAAAGATTTTTCTGCCTTACTAATAATTCCAGTACCACACGCCTGATTCACCAATTGTTGTAGTTCCAGTTTATACCCTGGTAATGGGTCCTCACTTAAGCTTTCATAAGTATTATCATAAGATAAGAGTCTTTGGGCTTCAGCAAGATAGTCTGTCCTAGACCACGCAAGACCGTGCAAGACCACGCAATTGTTATTCAAAGCGCAGCAGTGCCAAAAAGCTGAAAATTTACCTGGGCAGGAAGGGGGTGAAAGTGCCCAGTATTGAAATGGTTAAACACTCATGGTAGCCCTGAGCAGGCCAAAGCGTGTAAACTACGTTTGTTTTTTTAACAGTATTTAAAAAGTTGCCGCTTGTGGGGACAGAATCTGTATTGGGCAATTAAAAATTAACTTATCTTTTATGGTAAAATGTCAAAAAAGTACAGAACCGGAAAGACGTAAATGTCAATTACCAATTAGTATTGTCACCCACCACATTTGTACCTAAAATTAAAATCTAAAGGCAACTTAATATCAAGCAGCACTTAAGACAAGAAAAAACACATTCCAAAGGCAAATCTAACTTACCAAGCATGAAACATCTTCTAGATTTGAAAATTCATTAAAACTTATGATGAGTTTTTGAAGCCCACGTAGTTTTGAAATCTCTTTCAGTTTACTTAATCTGTTACCATGTAAGTTCAAGACCTGTTTAAGGAAAAATACTTTAAATATGACTTTATCATACAATAATTAAACATGAGAGTTTCTTTGCTAAAAAAAAAAAAAAAAAAGAAAAAAGAAAAAAACAAGAACAATTAGGCTAAAACATAGTAATGAGAAAAGTCATGAGAAAATCAGCATACATATCAAAATCCAAAAATATATCTTTAGGAATTAAATGTTGGTGTTATTGTGGCCCTTCCCATTTCAGCACTTATAGGTCACTTTAAATCACATATGTCAAACACAAGGCCTGTGGGCAGAATCTGGCCCTCCAGGCCATTTCATGTGGTCCTCGCACCTTTCCTACAGCTGTGGTACCCTCCTTGTCTCCATCCCCACCTTGTCTCTGCAGTCAGCAGAAGAGAGGACAGAACTCCTCTGCCAGATCCTGCGCTTCTCCAACCAGCTGCAGAGAGGCTTGTCTCTGCCCTCGTCCCCCGTCTTAGCAGTTGGCAGCAGAGAGGAGGGCGGAGCTCCTCTTTCAGGTTCTGCACATCTCTGTGTAGCCACACCCCCCCCTAATCTCCGCCTCCCCTTTTCTCAGAATTCAGCAGATTCTGGCAGCTGACTCCAATTTGCCTCTAGTCCTCCTCCTGACCCTGCAAGAGTATATTTGGCATATGTTTTCAACTAGAATGTGAAAAAACAGCCACTGGAAATTAACCACACTACTACACTTAGTGGTGCTTGGCTTTTGCAATGCAGTCCTGCATTGGTAGCTTAATAACCAACGGGCTTCCAATTCAGGTTGCACCATGCTAGAAAATATGATAGAAGTGTCAGAGTTTCTTATGGACACATTTCAAATGGATTTTTTTTTTTTGGCAGTAGACAGTAGTATAATGGGATTTTTTACTTAAAATCCATTTCTCTGATGTTCATTGATGGACACAGCTCCTGATCTGCTTAACCATTGGGTTATACTGCCCCCTACAGGAGTAGGACACTAGGCAGAAAAAAAGTCTGGCTATGCCTATGGGCAGTCCCAGGGGGTATACTCCCCCTATCTGCGAAAGGTACTCAGTTTTGTTGCAAGCAGTGTCAGAAGAATTACAACTCCATTGAGAGGTGGGTGCTGTGGCCATTAATGAACATCAGAGTAATAGATTTTGCAGTAGGTCAAAAATCCCATTTTCTCATTGACGGACATCTTCTTAACCATTGGGACATCCCAAAGCAGTGTTAAACATGAGGGGTGGGAACAGCAAAAAAACTCAAGGCTAACTATAGCCAACCAGGTAAACAGGAGCTCAACCAAAACAACTGGAGCTCATCTGAAAACAACAATACACTCTCAAAAAGGACCAGGTCCTCTAAACAGCAGCCTACAAAAACCTTGTGGCCAAAGGAAGCATCTGCAGATGCCAACACATCCACTTTATAGAACTTTGTGAAAGTGTGCACCGATAACCAGAAGGCCGCCTTGCAAACCTGCGTCACTGACGCCTGATGACAGAAGGCCCAGGAGGCACTGAGCGCCCGAGTAGAATGCGCCTTGACAGGGAAAGGAGGAGCCTGACCCTTGATGGAATAGACTGATCCGATTCATTTGGAAATGGTCGCAGGGGAAGCGGATAACCCTTTACGAGGCCCATCCATGAGCACAAATAGTGAGTCTGACTATCTAAAAGACTCCATAGCTGCCAGGTACACCCAAATTGCCTGGACCACATCCAAGGCATGCAAAGCAATTTCCTTTGGATGTTTTGGTCTGGGACACAGGGAAGGCAACACAATGTCTTCATTCAAATGAAAATCAGAGACAACCTGAGGAGGCGTATCTCCCACTAGCTAACAATGCTACCCCCGAGGCCAACACTTTCGTGAAGACCCGAGGAGCGGAGGCGAGACCAAAGGGTAACGCCACAAACTGATAATTCTCCTCTCCCGCGGCAAAGCGGAGGAAGCACTGGTGACCGATACATATTGGAATGTGAAAGCATGCGTCCTTGATGTCGATAGAGGCGGAAAATCCCCCTGATGCAGGGAAGCTCCCAAAGTGCGAATGGACTCCATTCTGAACTTCTGCACCCGCACAAAGCAGTTCAGCGCCTTGAGGTCCAGAATTGGATGCACCTTGCATTCTTTCCTGGGGATTGTAAGCAGGTTTGAGTAAAAAAAACTCTGAAAACGTTCTGAATATCGGAACCGGGGCAATCACCCTTTGAAGTAAAAGGTCTTGCACTGCCCCAAAAAAAGCCTGTAAGCGGACCAGGGACAGTCGCACTTTGGAAGGAAAAACCTTACCGGAGGGTAAGAACGAAACTCGATCTTGTAGCTGGAGCATATGACCTTGTTGACCCACTTGTCTTGTACCAGGAAGTACATGGATCTGGGAAAGAGCAAAGACGCCCCCCCCCCCCACCCCAGATACGGATGAGGGCACATCTTTCTGCTGAAGGGGCCTTATCCGCGGGTCTGTAGAAGCCAGACCAAATTCGATTGGATCCTCCAGAGGAGGCCCCAAAGGGTTTCGATCCCTTGTCAGTCAACCCTGATTGATGAAAAAACTTCTTATAAGCTGAGGAGGGCCCACGTCTACAACGAGGGACCTTGCCCTTAGTAGCCAGCGGAAAAAAAGTACTCTCCCCCCTGGTGAGACCTTTAATGATGTCATCCAGGGTAGCACCAAACAGGCGATCTCCTTGAAAGTGAAGATAGGTCAGAACTTTTTAGAAGTCTGGTCCGCAGACCAGCATTTGAGATAAAAGACAACCAGCATTTGAGACAAAAGACATGCCGAAGGACCACTGCCAAAACAGAGAGCTGAGCCACTAGGGGAGCTGCATCCAAAGAGGCATCACAGATAAACTGTAGCCCCTGGACCAGCTGGTCCGCCAGCTCAGCAAAGGCAGGGGGGGAGCTACTCCCCCTCCAGGTTACAGCGCAAAATCTTAGCCCATTTGTTCAGAGTCTGCGACACCACGGCAATAGTGAATATCGTCCTCAGTGCCGAACCAGCAAGGGTGTACAAATTGCAGGCCACCGCCCCTGCCTTCCTGTCAGCCGGCTCCTTAAAGGCCAGGGACTCTTCAACCAGAATCATGGTTGCCTTGTTTAATCTGGAAACTGGAGGGTCCACCACCGGTGGAACAGTCCACTTCTCAAGAAGGGACTTCTCATAGGGGTATCGCCTAGCAACTCTCTTAGGGACCCCAAGGGGACACTTTGGTTGTCCCCACTCTTTAGTGACAATTCTGTCAAAATAGGAGGGGAAAGGGAACACCTTTGCTGCTCTGGATGGCTTGCGAGTGCCAAACGGAACCTGCCCCTCCGTTTCGGCCGCAGCTGCGTCCTCCAACTTTAAGTTTCAAGCACAGATACAATCAGTGCGTTCACCAGCGCCTTTTCACCAAATCATCTTCACTATCAGAGGATTCAGGGCGCGTGGTCGCAGACCCAGCAGGGTGACCCACGTCTGCGGTGGCCAAATCAGATTCAAGATCTGAGGAGACAGATGAGGCAGGGGAAAGTGGGGGAGCTTTATACCAGCCCATCGCCCAAAAGCCACCTCCACTAGGGACACAAAGGACTCCAGTGCATCGATGGATGGATGGATGGGACCCAGAGAACCCCACAGCCCCAGGGAGGGGACCAGGGGTACCCCACAAAAAAGGGTAAAACACTGCTAAAGGACAACCCCCACCGCTCTGGCAGCCCCACCCGGTTGCCAGTCAAAGACCACACATTGATCTTCAGAAGAGAGGGAGAGGACCCCACCAGACTCACCACACCACAGAAACCGGGCACCAGAGCCACCAGGAGAATCTTGTGCCCGAATAAGTCCAGTTTTTGTAATGCACCCTCTTAGGACTGTCCTCCAGTAACTTCAGGCAAAGTTAAATAACAATAAATGTGCAAAAATGGAAAAGGGCACAGGTCAACCCACCAAGGTCAGCAGAACTGTGCCCTTCAAGGGGGGATTTAAGTGTGCCTCTAGAAACTATCTATATATGCATATATCTATAGGTATCACACACAAAAGGATATAAAAAATTATACAAATTTTATTTAGACATACACTGTAGAACAAATACACATCAATACATCTACAAAAATCAACAAGGTAGACAGATTTGTACAAAGTTATCAAATATAAGAGATTGCTGGAGCAATTTTTTATATCCTTTTGTGTGTGATACCTATAGATATATGCATATATAGATAGTTTCTAGAGGCACACTTAAATCCCCCCTTGAAGGGCACAGTTCTGCTGACCTTGGTGGGTTGACCTGTGCCCTTTTCCATTTTTGCACATTTCTTACATATGGGGGAAGGTGCCACTATATCCTTTGTATAAACAGGCCTATAACTCCCCTTCCACAACTTTTCCTGTTCCAAATAACAATAAATGTTCTTTTACTGAAGTTGTTCTAATACAACAAATGAACACTTCAACAAAGATGTCTTCAATACACATTCCTGTAAATAATCCTTAAGTGCCCTTTAGGTATTCTCCTGTTATCCCTTTTTTCCATGAAAAGGTATAAAAGTTATTTTAGTCCTCGAGTCAAAAGCATGAATTCATAACCCTGAAATCCCAGCTGGGCTCCAACAGGGGGTGGTTAAGTGCAAAATAGTGGATCACATCCTTAGCAGCCTGTTCTTCCTTAGATGGGGGGGGGGGGGCCTGGAACTGAACCTGTGGTGCCACCAAGAGGTGGCTCCCTCCCTTTTTCTGTGTTTGCCTCAGCAGAGGGCGATACTTCCCCCCTAAAGCCCGGGAAAACATGGCCAGCAGGGTTAACCCTTACCTTCCAGGGATTACCAGCTCAGCAGAGCAAACACAACTAAACAGTGCTACAGGGTTCCTCTGATTCTAACCACACAGATCAACTAAAAAACAGTAGAATATTTTTAACCAACATAAAGCATTTAACATCCACCTCCTTACACACATGTGCGGCAGTAAAGAGGCTTTCTGCGTGCTCCTAGTGTAGAGACTGAGCCATCAAGGACAGCTCCCAGTCCCCACTAATAATCTGTAGCTAGCAGGACCGACTCCCAATCATGTGACCATTGTGACAGCCAATCACATTGATCACGTATTCGCCAATCCTTTCCGTTCTCCAAGTGTTTGGAACCTCTCAAAGGGGCACCAGGGCAAGTGGGAAGGGATTAAAGGCAAATACCAGCCAAAACTTTTTACTTAGATTTGTAGAGATCAGGGAAGGGACAGAGACTCTGTCAGGTTTATTTTGCTCTGTGTTGGGGAAATTCATCCTCACATACTGTTAGACAAGAATCCGTCTAATACGGACACAAAAACACTGTCCTAATGACAACTATACCCCCTTTTTGGGGGGGCATCGTGGGTATAGAAAACATGTAAAAATCTCCAATAGATTCACAAACAGAATTACAAATCTGACAGAAATTTTAATTCTTTTTTTTCTACTCCTATAAAACAAAAAAAATATTTTGACAAAAATTACATCTTAAGGGGTTCTCAGTCAAGCTTGCAATAAAAAAAAACTAAAATCTATATTTTTATTTTTAAATATATTTTCTTTAATATCCTCCATACAACACATAAAATATTTTCTATTTCTTTTGTTAATTTCTTTATTTGTACACTAAAGATTTAATGCAATTTAGTAAATAATAAAATAAATAAATGTGTGTGTGTGTGCGTGTATGTAAACACACACAACCTCACAAAAGTTAGTAGACCCCTCACATGTTTGCAAATATTGAAATGACACTTTTCTACAATGTAAAGTAGTGAGTGTACAGTGTGTGCAACAGTGTAAATTTGCTGTCCCATCAAAATAACTCAACACACAGCCATTATTTGTCTAAACTGCTGGCAACAAAAGTGAGTACACCCCTCAAGTGAAAATGTCCAAATTGGGCCCAATCAGCCATTTTTCCTCCCCGATGTCATGTGACTCGTTAGTGTTACAAGGTCTCAGGTGTGAATGAGTAGCAGGTGTGTTAAATTTGGTGTTATCGCTCTCACATCTCTCTCATACTGGTCACTGAAAGTTCAATATGGCACCTCATGGAAAAGAACTCTCTGAGGATCTGAAAAAAAGAATTGTTGCGCTACATAAAGATGGCCTAGGCTATAAGAAGATTGCCAAGACTCTGAAACTAAACTGCAGCACCATGGCCAAGACCATACAGCCGTTTAACAGACAAGGTTCCACCCAGAACAGGTCTTGCCATGGTCGACCAAAGAAGTTGAGTGCACGTGCTCAGCATCATATCCAGAGGTTGTCTTTGGGAAATAGACGTATGAGTACTGCCAGCATTGTTGCAGAGGTTGAAGGGGTGGGGGGTTAACCTGTCAGTGCTCAGACCATACGCCGGACACTGCATCAAATTGGTCTGCATGGCTGACCAGAAGGAAGCCTCTTCTAAAGATGATGCACAAGAAAGCCCGCAGTTTGCTGAAGAGAAGCAGACTTAGGACATGGATTACTGGAACCCTGTCCTGTGGTCTGATGAGACCAAGGTAAACTTACTTGGTTCAGATGGTATCAAGCGTGTGTGGCGGCAACCAGATGAGGAGTACAAGGTAAGTGTCTTGCCTACATTTAAGCTTGGTGGTAGGAGTGTCATGGTTTGGGGCTGCATGAGTGCTGCCGGCACTGGGGAGCTACAGTTTATTGAGCGAACCATGAATGCCAACATGTACTGTGACATACTGAACCACAGCATGACACCCTCCCTTCGGAGACAGGGACGCAGGACAGTATTCCAACATAACGACCCTAAACACACCTCCAAGATGACCACTGCCTTGCTAAAGAAGCTGAGGGTAAAGGTGATGGACTAGCCAAGCATGTCTCCAGACCTAAACCCTATTAAGCACGTGTGGGGCATCCTCAAAAGGAAGGGGGAGGAGCGCAAAGTCTCTAACATCCACCAGCTCTGTGATGTAGTCATGGAGGAGTGGAAGAAGACTCCAGTGGCAACCTGTGAAGCTCTGGTGAACTCCATGCCCAAGGGGGTTAAGGCAGTGCTGGAAAATAATGCTGGCCACAAAAAATATTCACACTTTGGGCCCAATTCGGATATTTTCACTTAGGGGGGTAAACACTTTTGTTGCCAGGGGTTTAGACATTAATGGCTGTGTGTTGAGTTATTTTGAGGGGAAAGCAAATTTACACTGTTATACAAGCTGTACACTCACTACTTTACATTGTAGCAAAGTGTTATTTCTTCAGTGTTGTCTCATGAAAAGATATAATAAAAAATTTACAAAAATGTGAGGGGTGTACTCACTTATGTGAGATAAGGTGTGTGTGTATATATATATATATATATGTATATATATTGTATATATATTTTACATTATTCAAAAATTCCATCTCTTAAGAGTCTCCAAAACAGAAAGCATGCCTAAAAGTAAAATTAATGGAAATATGGCCTGGCACATTGGAAAATATAATGTGACTGCCAGTCTTCATGAACCTTTATGGAATGAGAATGGATACAGATAGTTTGCAGTTTAACCAAGATACAGCCAGAGCCTGCTAAAAGCAATAACAAGAAAACTTTTAAAATACTTTAGCAGGGCATTTACAGACATTAACCACAACTTTCTAACCTTAGGGAGGGGGATAGATGGACAGAACTACAAATGAAAAGGATTGTGGCATTAAACAAGGACAGATTCTTCAGTTCTTTTTTCTTTTACAAAGCATCCAAAGGTAAGGTGCACGAGTGCTTGTGTTCATTGAGACTTCAAGTAAACCTATTTGCAACATGTGGCAGGGAGCAATTGCCTAGTGTCTAATGTTTAATACTATATATCTACAGAGATACCCACTTTGACAGGAACACGTGTCCTCATTGGGTGTTTTTTCCTACCTTCCAGTTCTGTTGACAACTCAAAAGTGTGGATTCCAACAAAGGTTCTAACCCTTCCCTACGCTATTCAAAGTTAAAAGTGAAAACATGGTTTCAGCTGTAGGTATACTTGCAGTTCTTTGATTATCTATGTGTATATGTGTGTATGAGACCTTAATGCTTCCCTTCAAGGACAATCTACAAAATGAACTACCCAGCACTGTATGATGGCGTCCCAGTATTTAGGATTTTCTATACTTACTGTTATTTGACTGTAAGCACTGGCTTTTGCCACAGAAAGGATAGTATTTTCATCTAAACTAATTATTTTGGGCCTAGGTTTGACAGTCGGCTCCATGGAAATAATGTCTTCATCCAGTTTAATTTCAGCCTTACTATTATGAAGACTAGAAGCTGGGGCCTCTACCTGGCAACAAAGAGAGAAACGTTAATTAACATACATAGGAAATACATATGGAAAATACTTCTGATGGATACTTCTTTTGAAAATGGAGAATTCAGCACAGGGAGTCATTTGGTATCATAAGCAAAGTCTTTGAAGACCTAAAGTAACACTGTTTACAAGATTTTCCTTTACTGCCATTGCAATCAAGGTCTGGTAAAAAGAGAATACAACTTGCATTACTTCCAATTATAACTTCTAACAAGCCTAAAACATCTGTGTGTTAATTTGCTAAACATGCTTTATTCAAAGGGCTTTTCACTATAAATCAGTGGCATCAGATGTGGAAATGTGATAAAAAAACAAAAAACAAAAAGGTAATTAAATAAAATGCCATACTTTTTGTACTGTATGTATTCCACCAAAAAAAAAAAAAAAAAAACTATGCAATCAGAAACGCGTAGACTCCTTGTTTATTGGAAACCTCTGACTAGTTAGGGGGGTGTCGGACTGCTGCAAAGAGCCTACTGCTTCCACGCACAGAGAAAGGGTCCTTCTCTGCAGCATGCTGGTAGGGGGGCAAGGTTTTTTTACTCAGAATGTGGCTGCTTTTGAAAAACAACTGTAAGACTTTGAGAACCATCTGTTTATTGCATTTGGGATGTATTTAGCTTATTAAGGACTTGTTCACACTTATGCAGAGATCAGCATTTTTTTGCATCACAAAACAATTGTTTTCTATGTGTCTTGTTCACAGTAGAGCACAGACGGCAGCTGCTGAGAATTGCTGTGTGGAAAAATGCAATATGTCTGCATTTTACTGCATCACTCCTCAAGCTCTGTGTTGCAGCTTTTGTTTCTATGCACAGAAATGAATTAAATGTCACTTTTTGACATTTCAACAAAGTTAAAAAAAAAAAAACACTAAACCATGCCTTGTGTTGTGTGGTAGTATTAGCCTTTCTGCTTAGGTGTGACACACTCCCTTACTGATTCAGAGCCAGAGCTGAGTAAATCACAGTCTTTTTGCAGTTTATGCAGTTACTACAAATGTGTTTTAACTACTGTATATAAAAAATTCCTGAAATCGCATACCTTCATAGTGTAAATGGCTCACTGATTTTCTAAGTACATTGCACAGAGCTTGATGTACAATTTTAGGCATCACCAGCTCTATACTTAAAGCCAGGGCCATCTTACTGAATGGGCATGCTTGGCAGTTGCCCGGGGGGCCCCACTTGTCCAGTGACCCAGCCTCAGCCAAGCATTAGTCCTGATTCCCGTGTGCATCCCACCATCGAACTTAGCAGGTGGCAAGCGCCTGTCAGCCCTGCGCTGCTGTCAGGCCACTTGGGCCGTGGAGGGGGAGCCCACAACTGCAGGAATGCCTGTCTGCCTCCATAGGAACAAGCACATACAGGACAGGACAGTAGAGTCTGACTCTCTTCCGTATGTGTGTTCACTGGACCCAGCCACCGAACTTGGAAGCTGTCATTAGCCTGGCACTGCTGTAATATAGCCTTATCGATAGATTGCATTTTTATTTTCGTGGGTGATTGTGTAGGTGGGGCCCGAGTGCACTGCATTGCCCGGGGCCCTTTAATGCTTTTAAGATGGCACTGCTTGAAGCCCATCTTTAGGCCAATTGACTAGAATCTCTGTCAGAGTTTAACCGTTGCCTCTGTTCCCATTGAGGACATTTTCCCTCACTTCCCATTCTCTTTGATACCAGTCGCCTGCACAGGGAGTGAGCAGAAATATAACTAATGAGCACAAATAAACAAACTTAAAGCGGAGTTCCGGGCACAAAAACGCTATTTTTTTTTGTGCCCCTCCGCTAGGTAGACCTGACCTGAAAAGGAATTGGAGTTATTTTTTTTTTTTTTGTTCACTCACCTTTTAATTGAAGATCGAAGATACTCACCTCAGAGTACTTCCTCCCTCGGAGCAGCGGCTCACCCCGTCACTTCCTGTCTCGCTATGATTCCTGGGAGCTGAACGTCATAGCTCCCAGGAATCAATGCGACGGCACCGGCCCCGCTCGTCATTTCCGGGCGACGCCGCATTCCTCTGTTAAACAGCTTCTGGGCATGCCCAGAAGCTGTGGAGGAATGCGGCGCCGCGCCGGAAGTGACGAGAGGGGCCGGTGCAGGCGCATTCTGGGACAAGAAGACGCGGAAGAAGACACAGAAGAGGACCGCGCCGGCTTCAGCTGCCCACAAGAGAGATGGAAACACTGTGGAAGAAATTTTATAAGTAAGTATTTCTTCTAAAAGGTAAGTGTGAACCGGGACAGATCAGAGGCTAGCCATTGTGGAATGTGCTAGCCCTGACTGTCCCGGGGGTATGCTTATTGAAAATTGACTTCTGTGCACGGAACTCCGCTTTAATAGAGGTTTTAAACCTACTTCACTTAAAGTAGATCCATAGATGTGGTGGCAACTTTTTTTTTTTTAATAATTTTTAGGTTAAGGTGAAGTACATTTTTTGCAAGCACATGAGGAATACCTGTTGATCCTGTAAGAGAACTCGGGACCTTGTAACTACCTGTGTACTGAACTGAAATCTCAAACAATGTTATCTGTTTTCTCAGCTATCTTCTGAATGACAAAGCATGTTATAGGAATGAGAAGAAGGGGAGGTGTTTGAAGTTCGAATTAGGAAAGCAGCCTAGTGGGACAGCATTGCTCCTCCATATACTGTTTATAGAGCTGTCACTCATAGGAAGTAAGGTCTAATACTGGCAGAATAGCCAGCCTGAAAAAGAATGAAAACATATGCAACCACTACCATCTAGGGATTAGTAAACTTTGATATGTAATTCGTTTTGTGGTTTAGATATACCTTAAGCAGATAATGTGTTTTCCCAGTTCCTTTTCTGTCCAACACCCCTCAAATAGACAGGAAGTAAGAAGAAATCACCCAAACAAGACAACAACGATAGTTGAGAGAAGTTCTAACCCTTCCAGACTATCTAAAACTGAGCAGCACAGTAGCTTAGTGGTTAGCAATTCGACCTAGCAGCACTAGGGTCGTTGTTTTTAATCCCAACCACCACACTACCTGCCTAGAGTTTGCATGTTCTACCTATGCCCACGTGGGCCCCCCTGGGTACTCCAATTTCCTCCCACACTTCAAAGACATGCTTGTAGGTAGATTGGCTCCTGTCTAAAATTGGCTCTAGTATGTGTATGTATGAATGTGAGTTAGGGACTCCAGATTACTATCTCATTGATGGAAGGGACTGATGTGAATGTACAATACATGGGTAAAGCGTTACGTAAATTGACAACGCTATATAGGTACCTGTAATAAATAAATAAAAAGAAAAAAGATTTGGTCAGAGTTGGACTTTAAGCTTTAATTTTTTGTGATATACTGATCACA